>NW_021703767.1:51096420-51373942 GCF_005190385.1 Monodon monoceros
AGAGAGAGAGAGAGAGAGAGAGAGAGAGAGAGAGAGAGAGAGAGAGATCAGGAATCCATTAACCACTGTCTTCCAAGAGGAAATATTCAGCCTTCTAGATTTTGCATGTAACAGTCTCATTGATTTGGCATTGACAAGCTATTGACTGATCATTGAAAATAGTCCTGAGTGAGAAAGCTTTCAATATATTTCAGATCAATCTTCAATTGGGATATCCAAGCATATCTGACAAGGTGACCTAATATTACTAACTTCCTCAAAAGCCTGTAATTTTAGGCAAACATTTAAATATAAAGTTAAAGAAACAAAATTAATCGTATAAGGACTCTGATGTTTGGTTCATCACCACTAAAATATTACCCAACCCTTGTCATAAAGTAATTAAACTCAAGTCTGATCTAGAATGTGTTGAATGCAGATTTATAGTTAGACGTACCAGAGAGCCTGCTAATCAAATACAGTAAGGATGAGGATTATCAAATGTTTATATTAAAAAGGATATTCATGGCTGGGTCTAAATGCATACCAACAGAGCACATCCCCTTAATATAAACACTTCTTTATACACGGTGCTAAAACAAAGTTCAAAATAAGTCATTCAAAATATAAAAATACAGAGATGACATCACAGCTCAAACAGTAGTACTGATCTCTAAAAAACTAGAGTTGTAATACAACTCCTATTTACCAATAGGAAGGTAGTAATATTCTAATTTCAACGGTCTGAACGGGAAGAAAAAATTGCAGCTTTGGGAATGATCAAGATAAGCAAAACTTCAAGACAGCGATATTAGAAAACTATCTAAGGTAATGTCATAGTATGGTATATTCCACATAAGACCATAATTCTTACTTAGACTACAAAATTCATTATATTTGGAAACAGTAGTTTCAGAAATATGTTCTATTTCAAATTTTCTAAAATACAATTTAAAAAATCTAGTGGAAAAAAACGTTATCTTTGACAAAACTACACATTAAAAAACATGTTTCTTTCTGTTTTGTTTATTTCTTTTTGTTGTCTTGATGTGATGGAATCATGTATAATAATGTAGTAGCTTGTTCATCTGATAGGGGTGGAAGCTGTAGTATATATAAGGACAACCCTTATATACTTACATATTATTCTATATGCTAACCATTTAATATGTAACATTACAAGTATGACAAGACAAACTTTATTAGACTTTGATTATATGTTGTTTATATTGGTGATTAAAGTATGCATTGAATATAAATGCATATAAAATTTTATATAAAGTCATATTAATTCATATGAAATTGAATTACTAAAACTTAGAAATAAAATAATTTTATAGTGAATGAAGCCTTTTTAATATTGGGGTCTTCTGAAAGAATTTTTGCTTCTTTAAATTGTTTCTTGGTTCATAAATGTTTTGAATGACTTACCTAAATAATTACGTGTGGAATTTATCAGATCCCTTTTTAGATGATGTTTGTTTGAGTTAAAAGTGCATCTATATGAGGAAGACCACTGGAACTGAAATGCAAAGTACAGCCAATGTGGGGTTCTGGAACTGGGAATATTTTATATTCATCAGGACACCATATTTCAAGAAAAATAACTCTCTTCTGTTATCTAGGTCTTAAATCTCAACTCTCTACACATCCCCATTTGTAGGTCAATATTTCTTTAAAAAATGACACAACAGTGCTCACTGGTCTCACTTGAAATTCATAATTTTGACTCTTGTATGAGCACTCAACACTGTCAGCAGCTCACATATATATTTGCCTAGTGGGCTTTCCTTCCCAACCGCTGAGAAGGCTATTTCAAACTACCTATTCCTTACCAAATCATTTCTCAATCCTCTGTCAATTCTCTCAGCTAAAGATTTTGCCTTTCATTTCATTTAAAAAAAAAAAAGGGAATTGAAGAAAGTTCTTCTCTTCTCACAATCAAATCAGTTAACAACCCACATCTGAACCTAAAAAATTTTTCCTTTGCTACTGTGCCTTTGCTCCAAATTTTCATTTATTTAATTTATGTATTCCAGTTCCTCTAGAACACTCAATATCTTGGTTATGGTGATGACACTGTTTCTTTTCTGTATCATCGAGTTTTCAGTCTTTGGAGTCATGCCCACCAGCATACAATATATTTTATTTTTAGGTCTTGTATATTTATAAGCTAATGAACTAAAAAGATCTCTCTTGACCATATTCTTACTTTGAAAATTGTTTCATCCCCTCATGAGCAAAACATCCAATCAAGCTGTATGCAGTCAATGTCTCAGCTTTCTCACCTTCCCACTTCATCTTCTCCAATTCAATGAAACTGCTCTTTGTCACAGTCATCAGAGACTTTCATGTTGTAATATCCAATGCTCATTTTTGACTTGTAACTAATCCCACCTCTAAGCAGCATAAGACATAGTTGACCACTTGCTATTTTCTTGAGCCATTTTTCGATCATGGTTACCATAACAACATAATACTCTGATTTTCTTCCTATCTCAAAGTTCTCCTCATACCCCATTTTTTTTTCCTTCTTGCTTATGGTCAAATTCTAAATATTGCTATGACTCAAGACTCTGCCCTGGAATTCCTTTTTATCTCTATATCATGTTCAGAAACAGAGAGAAGGCCAGTGAGGTAGAATAACACATTCATGAAAGTCAAGCTTGAAATGATGTCTTTCATAATTTTTTATTTACATAGAAACTAGAATGATCATTTTCTTATTCAAAATCTCTAATAATTTTGTACTTAACCTGGACTACAATATAAACAACTTACACATTCCTTATAAGGCTTATGCCCTGTGTCTCCAACTTCACATCACGGTATTTGTGTTTACTGTCTTTGTCAGGTATGGACTTTCCTCAGATAGTCACAAGGTTGGATCCTTTTGAATAGTCAGATACTAGCTCAGTCTCCTCTAATTAGGAGGAATTAGACTACTCTATTGAAGACTTTCACTTCTTTTCCTCCACCGTTATTGCCCTTTATTCTAAGCCTCGCTTTTACTCTCTCTTAGGACCTATTTCTATTGAAATGATCTTGATTATTTGCTTACCTACTTTTGTCTTGTTCTAGAACATAAGCTTTTCTGTCTGCATTGCCCATGTTTAAAAAAATTACTGGTAAAATACCTGGCACATAACAGTGATCAATATATAGCTGGTTATAAATAGCTTGAAACTTCTAAAATTTTAATATTGAAACATTTTGGAAATAATGTTAAGTTTGAATAAAATGAGTAACGTTTTTAGGTTAGGAAAGTAAAAACTAATATTGCTTATTTCTAAAAAAAATTGTGAAGGGCATGGTTATAGTAAACATTCTCTTTTTCACTCTTTCTCAATATAATAAAATTTTGAGGGGTCTATTCCATGAATTTTTCCTCAAGTTCATTTGCCTAAAGGTAAATTTGGGGTGCTGCACATGTTATATTGCAGGTTAGGAAGCTGACCTGTGACAAGTAACTCCACACATAGTAGAGATGGAAGATTAGGATGGTAAGCTCACACTTAAAAGGATCTTGAAAGAAAATCTGACATAAAATAATTAAGATTCATTGTAAGTTTTAAAGAGCAGAGCAACATGAAAAATACTAGGTGAGAATAGTACATCAAGTATAAGTTGAGAAATGAATTGGAGGGAAATCTATGGAAAGTCTCTGTACTATAAGTGAACAGAAAAATCTACACATATTACTTTGGAATTTAACTAAGATTGGCAGTTATTTAGGACATGGAAAAGGCAGGCCAAATTTTAAAAGGGACATAGAATTTTGGGGACTTACTAATAACTTAGATGTCGATAAGGACGAGGACAAGGAGAATAAGAGGTTTTAGTTTTAAGCTTTGGGCAACTAGAGAAGGATCATACCAGTGAGACAGGAGAAGGGCAATATCCAGGAATAATGATATCTTATGGGAAACATGACAAATTCAGTTTTCAATTTCAATGTTAAGATTTGACAGTGCATTAAAATTAAACTAACATCATGTCTGAGACAGAACAGTGGTGCTATCAATAAAGAAGGATGAAGCCTTTCTTCCTTTCCATAACCTCCAGGCAAATTCAAACTCTGTCTAGCTGTCCATTATCCTTATCTTCCATTTAAACCACCTCGTTTTTTCATTATTGGACATCAAACATGTGCTAAGTACTTTCAGGCACTCTTAAAATTTACTTAACTCACTAAAAACACCACTTGCCCTATAATTATATTATAGCAGGCTAGAGTAAGGTAATGAGGTAGCTGCTGTACCTAGCTACTGCTTCCTTTCTCTTCATAAACAGTTGTAGGTTTCAGATCTATTACACTTCAAACAGCTTGGTGTTCCTTTAAAACATGGTTTTATTTTTAATAGAATTCAGTAATCCCTCCCCTCTCTCACATTTTGCCACCAAAATCAGAAGCATTCCCTAAGTCAGTGTGCTTCACAGGCATGGATATCGAATCACTATTGGGGAAACACACACACACGTAGGAAGATAATCTTGCTCTAGCTATTTTTTGTTTTAGATGTTTGGGATTTTGACTCACAATGGTTTTTGTTTTAAAAAGTTAAAAATAGTTATTAAATCCATCTCCATCCCTATGTGGGCACACACACGATATATATAACTATATTTTATCATAGGGCTACAAAGTGATTGACTTTAGAAAAGCTTTGAGGAATATAAAGTGTTACACTGAAGAGTATACTTATCCTAGACATTCTGTGAGAAATTCAGTACACAGAGCAAAAAATTGTGTTTAGTTTGAATCATACTTGAAAATCCTTCAGGAAAGCCATGTCTGATACCAACACAGGCAGTTTTTTCCTTATTGTTGTATCTAATTACTGTTTCTTTATTTGGCAATTCCATGTGATAGTTGCCTTATATCTACGTACTTATCTAAAATCCATTTTAAATTATTCAACACTTCATGCATAATAAATACAAACTTTTAACAACCAATATAATAAACGTCCATCTGCTCTGTACCCTGTGATTCACTGGTTACATGCCCTAGAGAAAAGAGCTTTTCTTAAATATTAGATTACCAACATAATTACACTTAATTTGGAGAAACGCTGCTATCAGGGAGGTGGAAGGTGACTAGGACAACTGATAAAGTAGGAGAACCAGAGATCCATCTCATCATTCACTGGGGCATAAATTCACTTAATGAAGAGTCACACAGGGTCTATGACACTATATACACATTCTTTTTTCTTTCTCTTTTTCAAGAGTGTCGAGTTGAATTCACATTACCTACCTGCTTCTAATCGTGGTGTCCTTTTTCTCCAAAATCCTGCTGCGTGTATTACAACACCATATTACAATCTATATCTTAAAAGACCAATTACAAATTAGGGAATCAAATAAGGGAAGAGCGGGAGACTGCTTAGAGTTTTAACAGAATATTAAGAGCCAGAGAGAGGGATGAAACTGCTGAATCAGGGAAGTTGTAAAATTACTCAGATTTAAGAGAGGAGGCAGGGATTTATGTAAATCACTTCCTATAATACATGACATGTAATATACAGAAAGAGAAAGGCACATTAAATCCACTTTCTAAAGAGAGGATGGTTATGGGGCCTCGACATCACTCCTGCCTTTCCTTCCCTTTCATGATATGCTTTGTGTACCCATTCATTGAACTGTTGATCCTTTGATGCTCATTACATTAATGGCTGAATATTACTGGATTCCTGAACTTAAGTGGTTTTCAGTCTGGTAGGGCATAAAACATTTAAACAAATAATTGCACTTAAATGTGAAAAGTAAGAATTGCTTTGAGGACAAGGGAATTAGGGATCACTTGACCAACTGAATGCCTCTGTTTGTGAGATCTGACACTTGAAAATCCAAGAGAGAGGATAATAATTTAACATCAAGGGCTGGCTAAAATTAGGGGTAAAGAGAATCATTCTAGGAATTTGGTAGTTGATATTTGCCCTGGTATCAGATTCCTCTTAGAAAGAATTATCTTTGTTTATAAAACAAACGTATTTGTGTATGAAAACGTAGATAGGCTTCAGATCAAAGACTAGAACTTCATAGGAGACACCAAAACTACAAGAAGGCTTAAGTTTCGCCTGTTTAAACAGAAAATGTTGGGAATTTATTCATGTTCTCTTTTTGGTTTGTTTTTCATCTGATAATATAGGAATTATCATAATATAGGAAGAAGAGAAAAAAGTAGTGGGGCAGATGATGGAGAAGTATGAAGAGACAGGAGACCAAATTTTGTCTTTTTAAAAGTTGGGATATGAAATATTCAAATTTAAGGTATTTGTATTGCCGCAAGCCATAGCTTTCAAAATGGGTTGACAGTGTTCTAAGTGCACAAAGGCCATAAATAAGCACTTTGTCTTTTGTAAGCAAGAAAAGGTCCAGGAATAGAAGCAGCAGTTGCAAGATAATGAGATCTCCATACACTTAACCAATGGAAGCAGGAACTCTGCCAGAGGTGACATGAGAACATAAATTGGAGAAATTACCTTGTATTTTATACAACACATGGTATTGGGTTTGAGTTTATCTTCCTTAGATATTAAATGATAGAGTGAACCAATCTGCACCTGACATTGTTTATTTCCTTTTGATCATTAAAAGGATAGTTTAGGGGTCATACCCCTAAATTAAAATGTTAATGTAAGCAGTCACAACATTTGCCTTGCTGTCATTGTGCCTCTAACTACCTTCTCTTGCATTTCATTTCTAAACTTTGGAAGCAGTAGAATACAATGATTGCACTTACCTAATCACAGCCTACATGTCCTGTAGGTCCCAGCCTTTTGATAATGATACTAGGAATGCCTGAGGCACTCCCCTGGCCTAGTCCGTGTTACTCCTGGGGAATAGCTACAGACACTTCCCTCAGATCTGGAGCTCTGCTTTTATTAGGGTTGAGGGTGGGGTGTCTAGGGTTTCAGATTCACTCTTATTGGCTATTTCAAAGTATAAACATGGGAATTAGAGCATGAGAAGAGAGTTGCCAGGTTACTCAAGCAGTCAGTTATCTAGGTTACCCAGGGCTTACATAAAGAGGAAACTTTATGGGTGGGGGATGGCCTGATTTCTCCTCTGGTTGTTTTGTTTGTAGCTGTGTCATACAGTTGGCAATACGTTTATTAGGATATGTATATCTTTGAAATTGATGCTTCCGAAATCAAAAGCTTAATATCAGGCACTTATACCACATTGTCCTTAATTCCTTAGCTTCTCTTATACCTTTTAAACTGTTCTCGCAAAGTAAACAATATTGTGCTAACCACCAGATATACCAACCTACATTAGACCTCACTTTCCATGGCTCCCAAACCCTTCTGGATAAAGTCAAAGATACACAATTTTTAGCCTTCATGGATCACAATAATCTGGCCACAAACCACCTTACTTCTGATGGATCTCCTACATGAATGATCTGTTCCAGACACATTTTATGCTCACTGTTAGCCAAATATATCTTTCCATTCCTTTGTTGTGTGTGCATTTTTAAAATCGCATTGCCTTCCTTTTACTAGTATCCCTGTCAAATATGTTCTCTTTATTCCTAATATCCAAATTTTCTCTGACATTTTAGAGACAGCTCCAAACTATATTGTCATGGAGTGGGAAGTATTTCCCTCTACCAGTCTTGAGTTCTTGTGGCTGGAGTAATAATAAAATTGACACAGGACAGATTAACAGGAGAAAAACACATTTAATTCATGTACAGGGCAGACACATAGAAATGGGACCTAAAAAGTGGCCAAAGCTGACAGCTTTCATACTTTTTAGACAAACAATAAATTTCTGAGGAATTGACAGGACAAAGAAACTTAGGCTTTGGGTGCTTAATCAGTGAAGAATCTAAACAGAGTTTGGGCTTGGGGTGGTAAGTTAAAGTAGTAACAAGATTTGTTTATGTAGGCTTCTTGGCCCTGAATTCCCTATCTCTGCCAAGTAGGGTGTCTTTCCACCTCCAGATGCAGGGAGGGCACCTTTCACATGGCAGATTTATTTCCTGCTTTCAGGGGGAAAGTACAGTCAGTTTCTTTCTTGCATTGGCTGCTTCTCAAACAACCTCAAATCAAAATAATCAATATGCCATTGTGTCATATTTTGAGATAGCCTGTCCTAATCCCCAAAAATGTACTATATAATATTTATATAACTGTCATATCTGAAACTGGAGCATTAAGATCCCAACTACTTGTATCCCTCACTGCAATTATCATATGAAAATAATATTTATAAATATTAATTAATTCTATAAATATCTTTGATAATTTCAGTGTGAGTTAATTTGAGTGAATTTAGAAGTACTCTAATATATTTCTTTTAATCTCAGCAACCATCACCAAATACTTTTATGAAACATTGAACCAGACATAAAAGACAATTTAGAATTTAAAAAAAATTTATCCTCCCCAAATTATAATCTACCCAAAACAAATATTAAGATTCCCAACCAACATTTATCAATAACAAAACATTTTTTAAGAATGATGGACTCTGCCTATGGTAATTAAGAAACATAAAGTGTTTCATTGTTTACTTTGCAAACATTTTCTCACTAAAGAAGTTATTATAAACATATATTGTTATGATGTTGAATAGTTTATGTTTACAAAAGTGTTTAGCATCATAGCCTACTCTTCCTTATGGAGAACACTTTACCCTTCCACATTATCTTTTGACCACTTAAAAATTTTCCATTGTTTTGATGCTACCACAGCATTTTGATATCTTAGAAGATCTCTAACTTGCTAAACAAATTCAGAACAAATTGGTAAATGTTAAATGGAATAAAATTAAGAGTGTATGAGGGATGGGTATATAAAATGGACTCTCCTGGCATGTCTTAACTTACGGTATTTGAAAAATTGACTAATTGGGATATAAATTAGATCATCAGTAAAATCATGTGAAATGAAGATTTTAAAAAGCAAGCTTCATGTAATAATCCTGTCATATCTCAGTTCATATGGAAATCACTGCTAATAAAATCTGATCTTCCACAAACCTTCATTGCTGATTTTTTCATTCAATATAATCTAATCACCATTTATAATCATCATGGTTTTCTCTGATTACACATTAAATCTATAGCAGATATAAATATCTTAAAATGTGGTCTTTTAAGAAATGACTACTTTCTTATTGCTTCATTATGTTTTGATTATTTATTTATTGAGTCCAAAGGAAATGCAGTGTCAAAGATAAAGTTTCTATGTGATAAAAAATTAACAATTACATCTATCATTGGTTTTCATTATACTTTTGTTCAAATAACATTTTGGAAAATACTTTCCCCCTTAGGTAATTCTGTCTTCTCTTTAACAGGTTTGTGTAATCCTTCCAATCTGTTATGGTTATGGCTGATTCAAAGAAAAGTACTGAAAGAGTAAATGCATATGTTTTGCTTTAGGATGATACAAGAAACAATAATTATAATAAAAGAAACCAGCAACGTAAAATATCATATATGACTAGTTATTTGCACTGTGTATTAAAATCCAAGTTCATCTGATTTTTCAATCATTTTACTCTAGTTATGTCTTCCAGTTTAGTATTCACATGTATAAATTATTAAATATTGATTATCAATATATTCACACATTTTAAGAGACCTTTAGTTACTCTTTAACTCTTTAACTAGTGACATAGTCTTGAAAACTGTACCATTTACTTTAAAGGTCTGTCTGCATTTCCATTATATTCTCTTAGTTTTTAGTACTTCATAATTTGGATTATGAAAAATGCTCTTCAGGCACAATCTAGGCAAAAATGATTCTAGCTTTAGAAACACATTTATTTTTAAAAAGAAGCCAGTTTTTTTGGTGTTGCTAATCATTTGGATTATTTAATTACAACAGGTATGCTTTTTATTCTTGTATTACTATATATACCTCCATTTGAAGCACAAATATGTCATTTATTGGAGACAACAGCACTTTTGAGATTTTTTCCAATGGTTTGTGACTTTGGGCAAAACACAGCAAGATTCATCTTCTCAGGTAAAGAAAGGAAACTGTATCTCCCTTCCTAGCCTGACTCATAAAATACTGAGTGAAATGAGACATATTTATAAAAGGTGGACAATCACTCTTCTCAGGAGCATGTCACTGGACCTTCCATTTTGCATATCTCCTCTAGTGCTACTCTTGAAGGAGAGTATCTTTTGGAATACAAAAAATACCTGAGGTGTCCTGTGTATTCTTGTTCTCATTTATTACTACCTTGTCAGCCTCTCTGGGAGCTGCATTGATTCTCTCATGTCTATAGAAAACAATTTAAAGTCAAGCAACAATTTTCTAAATGATTAGCAAAGTACCTTGCATCCTTTCATAAAGATTTGCATGTACTCCCAAGTTATAATCAAATTTGTGAGATAAAGTTGTTCATTTTGGGAGAGATCTCCTTCCTCTATATTTATTACGTTTTTATCTTAAGTTTATTTTAAGTTTATTATTAAGTTTTATTTCTAGGCAAACAGCCCAATATTTCTTTTAATCAGCAAGTATTTACTGGGACTTACTAGACGTTTATACCTATGAAGTCATTAAAGAGGACACAAAGATATTTAAGAAAGTCCCTTTTGCTTAAAATCTTAGTTGGTAAAATGATATTTAAATACGTAAAGCCATTACATGACAATGTAAATAAATAATGAGCTATCATAGTTATGATAAGACCTGAGTGAGCTCATAAATAAATAAAATCTGCATAAAGTATAAGGAAGAAGAGAGCATTCTAAACAGAACAGCAAAGTGTGCTCGGGATACAATGACAATAATAAAAGAAAGAGAACCTGCCTGACTGGAGTCAGTACTGGGAGAACACGCAGAATTTGATAAAGAAGACCTGAGCTCTAGCTACATATATGTTTTAACTTTCTCCTGTATTTTCAATAATGCATTGCCTCGGAGCAATGAGACTTTCTGATGATAATCCTACACTATTTATGCTAACTTTTTCATCCTATATCAGAAATTTCATCACATAACTCTTCAGTTCAAAAGACTCCTTTGGTTTCATATTATGTATTTGTTTAAGCTCCTCTAAATACAATCCCTTCCTTATGAATTAGATGACCTAGCAGGCTCTCAAATGGAAATGTACCAAACTGAACTCACCCTTAATACCACTCATGGTTTATTTCCTCTTCTTGCCTTCCTTACATAGAGAATTACAACACCATTCCCCATGTCACTCAAGCTAGAAGTCAAGAAGTTTGCTAATTTAGGCTCCTATCTTTGTTTATTCAGATTTGAATCATTTTTCAGGTCTTCCTCATTGTATTTGCTAAATATTTTCTAGATTATCTCTGTTTTTCTTTGTATGTTTGTTTGTTGAACCTAACTGTTGCTACCTTTTTTTCTGGCCCTCATCAGTTATTACCAGGATTATCTTTAAAACTGTTCAATTACTACTTTTTGTTTATCCAGCATAATATATAGATCCTTCAGGATCCCTTCTCAACCCTCTTTTTCAGCCTCTTCTCCCGCAGTTCTCTTCCTCCTTAATTACTTTAAACCAGCTATTCAGAGTTAATTCCATGCCCCATAATGAGCCATGCTCTTTACAGATCTGTGGGTTTGCCCATGCCCCTGTTACGTCTTAAAACTTAATTCCCCTTCCTTCAATTTGCAACCAGTTCTGGTCCTTAAAGACTCTGCTTAAACATCTACCCTCTCAAAGCCTTCTGTGAACCAGAGTTGGGTTTATCTACATAGTTTATTTATTGGATTATATGGTAACCCTTATCATGGCACTTTCAACCTTGTGCCAAACTAAAAAATCAATTTAGTTATTTGTTTCACCTATATTTTGCAAGCTTGAGTTTAATGACTTACTTTATCCTATTATTCTGGTAGAAGCATGATGCCTCCCTGTTATATAGTAAATGTTCAATGCTTGTTCCCTAAATAAGAAAACGTTATTCCATTTCCCTGAAATTTCCAAAGGAGAAAACAGGGAGGATGTGGGGAGTGGGTGCTCAACCAAGGTGAGAAGAAAGCGTCTGATTAACAGGTCATGACTCCATGCTATTGAACAAGCCACTCTATGGAAGATCAGAGGATGTCTCCAAAAATTAGAGACTGTATATTCTAGTCCAATGAAAGACTAATCAAAAAGAACAAGTTCTTTGTATCAGAGGAATTCAAGCAAAAATTTACTACCTGCTTGCATTTAGAAAGATAATCCATGCTTTAAACAAGACTTCAGTTTTATTTTTGAACTTCAGCTCTTTCAAATTCTACATCTCAATCGAATTCAAGAAATAATTTTGAACTCTATCAGGTGTCAGGTACCTTGTTATTCTATGAAATGCCCAACATACCTATGAGGTTGTTAGATTCCAGACTCAATATTTTAGTTGCAGGGTTGGAAGGTCAGAAGTTTAAGGGAAAGAACATCAAGAAATAGATATTAACGTAGTGATTTCCAAATACCAAACTCAAAATAAAGAAACCTGGAAATCATTACTTTCAGGGAGGAATATCAGGATTTTTATATTGGACTATACAAAGCATGCAGAACTAGAGTTTTAAAACCACTTCAGACAGTCTTGTGTGCATACTCTATGAAATGCAAGCTTAGAAGTGAAAGAATAGTGTTGGAACAGGCAGACAGCCATGATTATTTTATGAAAGCAGCTTTGAACACAAGGAACCAGTCAAACTGAACCTAACCATGCTCACAATGAAAAAAATATGTTTTGCAATTTAAACAACTACTTTGCATTTTCATCAGTTGCATGAATACCTCTACTTGTTTGTCAGATTGGAACATGGGTTGAAAGGAAGCCACCTTTTCCCCCATTCCAGAGGAGCAATTACTTTGAGGATATATTTATATTTTTTATTATATAAGATATTATAGTTCTCCCCAAAACTGCATATCCTGCCTAATGTGAAGATAATTAGAAAGCCCCTTGCAATAGATATATCATTATAATTTGTATCAGTAAACCTGGGGATTGCTGATTTTTCATACTTATAGAGCAAACAGACACTGTCCTTTAATATAGTCAAAATGAGGTAATTAGTAGTTTCTCAGAACTGATTGGCATTGGCTTGTGAGTCTAACATGCATAAATACTGAGACAATCATTAATTGAATTATCCATTTCAGAATCAAATAATTTTCCCTTGAATTATTTATGAGAAAAACACAATTTAAACAAATAAAATTAAGATGACAAAAAAAAATATACTGCATATATGTAGGTAGTAATTCCATTTTAATATTGACCTGCCAGTACCCCAAATTGATTCTCCTTATACATGACACCAGCAAAGACAACTTTAAATACTATCTCCCCTGTAAGAGCCAAGGGAATTTTTTTCTAAATGACCATCGTACAGAGTTGCATGAACAAGTTAAAGAGAGAAGCTTATGACCTAATGGCTATATGTTTACCTATTTATTAATTAGATAAGCAGAGAATATGTTTTGAGCACCCAGAAATTTACCAGTCTAAACTGGGTACTAAGAGGCACATAGGAATGTTGAATGATTTCTCCAAGTTGGTAAATTCCTTAGCAAATAGAAAAAGATAACAATAGTCTATTTTTTATTGTTAAGATAAGAATATACATTTCATTTTTCCACATCTACAAAACTTATCATAATAGAGCTATTGGTCTTATTCTTTTACAAAGATCGACTTGAAAAACTCAGCAGTGATATAGGTCTTAGTTTATTCCAGTTCGTTCAATTTTCCAGACAATAACTAATGTATTTTGAACTGTAAAACTGAAAGGAAATTATGCCTGCCAAAAAATAAAATTATGTCATTCCATGTGGTTCCTTTAATCACTTTATTCTTTTAACCATGTTTTCTTCTACATGTTAAAAAATTCGTAAAATTCAGTAATCTACAAATTGTTTCCCCAGTTATTATTAGAACTGCCAAGTTTTCATGGATTTTAAAGCTGACCTTTCAGTCACAGCATCTTTCCAAATGAGTTTAAGATTTGATCCTACTATCACCTAACAGGCATAAAAATTGCACAAGAAACTAAAGTGCACCCATAAGTGACGAAATGAATAATTAGCCAAACTGTTACATATAACTATCTGTGTTCTACAGAATTATGCATAGTATCCTTCTACACAAACTTATTACTAACTACCAATGCTTCCTCAGGTAATGCTGGGGTTTTCTAAACAATACATTTTCATGAAAAATTTATATTTTCTTGAGAAGCAATTTTTATTTCAAGGTTAAGGTTAAAGGAAAACAGTGTTAATGAATAATGTTCTCATTTCTTTATTTTAGTAACTAAACTAAAAAACGAAATTCATGTGTAGAATACACTTTTCTTGTTTCTGGAATGACACCACCTTGTTTTAAAGGCTTAAAAAGAAAACTGGGGACTCATGCTCCGGAGAAAAAATCTAATAAAATTGTGAAATAAAAACTTTGCCATTGGATGGGCTTCCCTGGTGGCGCAGTGGTTGAGAGTCTGCCTGCCGATGCAGGGGACATGGGTTCGTGCCCTGGTCCGGGAGGATCCCACAAGCCGCGGAGCAGCTGGGCCCGTGAGCCATGGCCGCTGAGCCTGCGCATCCAGAGCCTGTGCTCTGCAACGGGAGAGGCCACAGCAGTGAGAGGCCCGCGTACCGCAAAAAAAAAAAAAAAAAAACCTTTGCCATTGGAATTGTGTGTTACACTCAAAGGTCTAATACAGTATTATAGTACATTTGATTATTGTTCATTTAAAGTTTATTTCTCCCAAATTCTGATCTTCATGAGAAGGGTATATCCTATACCCACTTGAGCTTGGTCATTGCTTTTGTCATTGTGGAATATGTGCAGAAATGATAGATGCCAGTTCTGAGCATAGGCATTAAGAAGACTTGTCTGCTCATCCTCTAGGACCATCTGACCTCATCAATGAGACAAACCTGCTTTAGGTACTTTGGTGATCCAGGAATAAAAGACATATGGAACTGACTTAAATTTGATCCATGACTGGCAATAAGCCCACTCAAGTCTAGCTTAAATAAGCTAAAACCCAACCAACCCACAGATGCATAAGCAAGAAATAAATGCTTATTGTTTTATGCCATTAAAAAATAAAACTGTGAAATAATTTCTGTGTGCTTTTCAAAAACTGCATTGTAAGACATAATGATACAGGCAAGATACTGGCTATATAACATCATTTCTGTGTATGCAACCAAGTCAAACAAACTATAATGAAAAATTATCAAAACTTAAAAATAGGCAAAGAGATCACTTTCTATCCTTTATGTAACTCTCTAGGTGTGTCCCCTTATTTGACTTGTCATTTTCTACTGATTAGGGTATTTAACAACTCTGTAAAGAAAGATGTTAACTTGTAGAAAAGCAATGCAAACAATTCTTGTCCAATTTCATTCAGTAAAAATGCAAATAATTTATAGAAAAAATAATCCCCCAAATTTATACTTCTATTGCTTTGAAGGACATGTACCAGTTTTAATCTAATTTATAAATCTTATTCAAACTTACTTCTTTCAGTGACTATAAATTCTTTCATCTTTCTCTTTGAACCAAACTTACCACCTTGTGGATCCCTCATTAACAAGCAAATTAAGTCTGATACAACCTCAATTTGTGCTTTAAAATTTTAATAACTTTTACAGTAGTTTTAGATTTACAAAAAAGTCATTAAGATAGGACAATTTTCATTACCCCTCACTTACTTTCCTTGTTAAAATCTTACATTAGTATGGTACATTTGTCACAACTAACGAGTTGATTTTTAAAATTATTATTATTTTAATATATTTATTTATTTTTGGCTGCGCTGGGTGTTCGTTGCTGCACACGGGCTTTCTCTAGTTGTGGCGAGCAGGGGCTGCTTTTTGTTGCAGTGCGTGGG
Source organism: Monodon monoceros (assembly GCF_005190385.1). NCBI lineage: Eukaryota > Metazoa > Chordata > Mammalia > Artiodactyla > Monodontidae > Monodon > Monodon monoceros. The sequence continues at coordinate 51,112,254 of NW_021703767.1, forward strand.
CATCTTATTGCGGTGGCTTCTCTTGTTGCAGGGCACCGGCTCTAGGTACACAGGCTTCAGTAGTTGTGGCATGTAGGCTTAGTAGTGTGGCTCGCAGGCTCTAGAGCACAGGCTCAGTAGTTGTGGCGCACGGGCTTAGTTGCTCCACGGCATGTGGGATCTTCCCAGACCGGGCTCGAACCCGTGTCCCCTGCATTGGCAGGCGGATTCTTAACCACTGCACCACCAGGGAAGTCCCTGTTATTAACTAAAGTCATTCTTTATTCAGATTTGCTTAGTTTTACCCTCATGCTCTTTTCTGGTTCCAGGATCTCATACAGAATACATAATACATGTCATTATTATGTCTTCTTAGGGTCCTCTAGGCTGTGAAAACTTCCCTTGTTTATAATGACCTTGGCAATATTGAGGAGTCTTAGATATTTTATAGAATATACCTCAATTGGTATTTGTCTGATGTTTTTCTCATGATTATACTGGAGTTATTGGGAGGAAAAACTACTGAGGTACAGTGATATTCTCATCCTATCATACCAAGGGTATATTCTATCAGCATCATTTGCCAGTGTTATTGTTGACCTTAGTCACCTCAGGTTTCTTCCCTGAATAGTTATTCCTCTCCCTCTTCCATATTATACTCTTTGGAAAGATGTGTAGCCCACACATACAGAGTGGGGAGTTACGTTCCACTTTTTGCATAGGAAATATCTACCAAAATTATTGGGAAATCTGCACAGAAGATGTATCTATTCTTCCCCATTTATTTATTCAATGATTTATTTATATTATTATGGACTCGTGGATATTTATTTTATACCTTGGGTGATAATCCAATGTTACATTATTTATTTTGTTGCTCAAATTGTTCCAGCTTGGTCATTGGAAGCCCTTTCAGTTTGCTCCCATGATCCTTTGACACAGTGTGTGTGTGTGTGTGTGTGTGTGTGTGTATGTGTGTGATTGTGTGTTTGAGCATTTCCCTATTTTCTGGCACTATAAGATGTTGCAGGCTCATCTTACATAATATCTGTCCCAGCCCAATAATCAAATATTTCCTTCTATTGGAGAATGTTATTAGAAATCCAAATCTGGGCACTGAGAGTCATTTTTTTCACTTTCTTATACTTTATAAAGTTAAATGGATTTTATTGAGTCCACAGATTATTTATAGGAGTCTGTTTTCCAAGCCTGTTCTTTACAGGCAACCCAAACATAAGGAAGTTATCATTTTCAACAGAAGAACAGACTGCCTAGAGGAACCATCAGAATGGAATGTGAGCAAGGTTTGATGAATCCCTTATGTTTTCCGTGGGTTTTACAGTGAACTAAAATGTAGCAATGGAACGCATCTAGCATAGATATATAGAGATAGACATACCTACTCAACTTTCTTTGTTTCTCATTCTTTCATTCTTGTTTTGCTTTGAAATGCTGTGCAATTTAAAAGAAACAGGACGTTAATATCAGGTGGGCAATTTAAAGAAACACTTAAACATAATTTTATGTAACTCAATCTATACTCCACTCATTGAATAGTGCATTTAGTGTAATGTTGGAAATCTTTTGCTTTAGTTGGCATTCATCTGATTCTACCAATTCCAGTTAGCAACCATTGAAAATCCTTACTTTAGAAAATACTTTCTGATTAAGTTTGTCTATATTTATCATTTGGGATAGGTCTTCACAGAATAAGAATTAGATCCGATATTTACTAGTATTATTAATGTGCTTTCACATTAATTTGTACATAGGTATACAGGAAAGATGTCCTGTCTCTGTCGTGACAGATCCAAATTCAATACCCAATAGAATTTAATTACATCCCAGGATGGATATGCCACAAGAATAAGAACAAGTTAAAGTTCAGATGTCAGGGGTCAAATATTAATAATAATTATACACACAAGGTATACTTTCATTTGGTGACTCCTTTCTATTTATTCCTTATTTTGATCTATACAGCTCAGTTCTACTTTGGAAATACAAAAGAGAAATTTCCTTCTCATTGACAATGGGATATAATGCATACTACATATATGTTTCTTATATTTTTATCACATATATTTTTTCAACACAGTGTCTTTTCCCAGGGACCAGAATGGTTCCACCTATACACTTTCTAAACATTAAATACAGAATTAGAAAATTTGGAACAATGTGGTCCTCAAGCACACATTGGTCCTTTAATACCTCAAGACCACTCTAAAAAATATCTCACTTCCTTTGTCGGCAGAGGTATTCAATGCCAGATAATAGGTAAATAGTATAATAAATTGTGCCATTATTTGCTATTAGCAGCAGTAAATTGTTTAACAACCTTTCTAATTTTGTTTTAAAACTCATACGGCTCAGAGTCCACTGAAGCCCCCTTTAAAAAGAAATCTAGCTTTCAACCACTTAGTATTGCCTCTAAGTGCCCATAATGTACTCCTGGGACCCTTGTAAAAGCAAGAGCATTATTGCATTTATTAATTTCCCTCAGGGGAGAAACTTGATATGGAGTATACATATCTTCACTGGCAATCATATAGCTCAATTTTTTTATAATGGATGAAATAAAATTAACAGTGCCATCTTATGTATATCTCTTCACATTGTAGCTCTCCTCTTACTGCCAGATGTGTTTTAGGAAAGCTCCTGGTTGCAGCAGCTCATTGCTGCACCTGGGATTTGCTTTTTTATAGAAAAATGATTAATTGGATTAAATTGTCTATAAAAGGAAAAAGAGAACTGACGTCTTCTTTTCTAAATTTCGACATTCCAAATCTCTTTCAAGTACCTTTTGACATTAAAAAAATACTTCTTTTTCTATTTTGAAAGAACTTTAAGATTTTTGAAGTCTCACAGTTTAGTGGATATAAAACATCCTATGTATAGCCACTTAGACATGTGTAAATTACTAGGGACTAGAATAAAGAACTCTTCTTGTAAGTACGTTGAAAATCTAAGGATAATCATGCCTACAAGTTGAAGGTTGATTCTAGTATATATGATGAGGTAAACATCCTTTTCAGTGCTTTACCTCTTCCTATCCTTCTTGTCCTATTCTTTCAGCATTCCCAGATGCTTTTTCACAGTAAATAAACTAAGTTTATGTTTATTAATGTGCAAAGTTTTTCTGATTTACTTCTAATACATTTCTATAGGTTTTCCCAGTAAATTTTACTGAGCTTAACATTTACAACTACTATATCCAAACATATTGCAGCCAGTCATATTTAAGGCCATTTAATATTATATTTCTAGTACTCATACTCATTTATTATTCTCTCCCAAGGGAAAAATAAAAAAGGAGAGACTAACTATAGGTTTAGAACTACTAACATAGGATTATATAGTCAAAGCATTGCTGTTATTTTATCTAGACGGCAGAGAGCACTACAAAGCTAGCCCTGTTCAAATAAATTTTATCACCTTAGGGTGCATTAATGCAGCCAGGACACAAATCCAGAGAGTGACTAAGATCACATTTCTTTCCTGCTTAACAACTCCCTTTCCATTCTCTCCTTTCCCTTTAAAATATAGCGTCTCAGGAGAGAATTAAAACAAAACTATAAGAATGGAACCCTCTTCTTTTCACTCAGAAAAATGCTACCAGCATGGAATAATATTTAATTAGGCAACTAATCAATAGAATGTTTTCATATTAACAAAATCTGAGTAGAGTTGATTTTTTTGTTTGTTTAAAAATCCTATTCATAGATAATAATTTCATTGCTCAGGTCAGTGGAATTTCTACCTAATCAGCTGGAATGTGGCCAAATGAAACTGATCAGAAGACCATATTTGAGACTAGTTCCACATCATCTGGGATTTCCTTGATAAAGCCTTTAAAACCATTTATATTCTAAGTTCTGGTGTTATTTCACTACTGGAACTTTTAGTTTGAAGATGTCTCTTCTATGAAGTATGGCCTCATCAAAGTAAAAAAACTAAATATCTTGAATAACTACTTTATCAAGAGTTTAATTTCTTCTTTGAAGTACTAAATGCTGCTTTTAAGGGTTAGAAGAGATGAGACACTTTGGAATTCATTTATATTTCTTATTCTCAACCACGTAAAACACATAAGATGGGGAGATATTGTCATGTGACAGAAATGAAGTTAGTGTGTTTGATTGAAAGGTAATGTCTGTAACCCTGAAACCCCATAAGGGAGATAAGTTGGAATCTCTATGATATTACTCCTTTGAGTTATTCTTTTGCCCTTTCTTCATTTTATTTTATCTTACTTTTGGTCTTAGTCTGAATTTACTATAGCAAGTAGTTAAAAACTTTCATTAAGCAGTAAAATACTACATCTGGCAATACCGGACTGTAAATAAACATAACTAAGAATTAAGACGGCATAGAGGAAAAACGCGTGTGCTTTAGCTGTCCTAACAAAAATGAGTTTGACTGTAAATTAGCTCATGTCTTTTTAGAACCTGTACTATTGTCACCTGAGATTATATAGGAAGTCAAAAAGTTGAGAGCAAACCTGAGCAAACATGCTTCCAGTAAAGGACAGTGGTGGGTTTGACAGATGCATGCAGGACTCCTCTTAGAATTTTATTACGTTTACTTGTATTTCAAATGCTCGTTCTTTTAAAGGCTCAACTACATGTATTTCTTCTTTCTGGCAATACGGTGTAGTAGCAAGAACATGGAGTTTGAATACTGACAAAATCCTGAGTCTATTATCTATTATCTGCTATTCTTATGAAGTACAGGATGCTTACTCTTCTGAGTCTTAATTTTCTCTCGATAAAATTGGGAAATTAATACTTTCTTCTCAAAAAATGCTATAATTAAATAATATGACATTAGTGAGGTATATGGCGCACAGTAGATGCTCAAAAATGTTCATTCTATTTCCCTCATTTCTTAAATTTATACATTAATACTTAAAGCGTAAACATTATTTTCTTTTCTGAAAGAATTTGGTCTAAGATACCTTGACTTCAAATGTTGGCATTTGAACAGTATTTCTCTTACAAATCATACAGTGAACAGAGGATTCATAACATATCTCTGAAGAAGATATTAAAGAATATCTTTATATCTTTAATATATAAAGATATTAAAGAAGAGATATTGTCTTTCTATACATGTTTTTAAAAATCACTTTTTCTATTTATATATTCTTTCTATTTATATGTTTTTTTAAATCATTTTTTCTCAGCTGTCTATTTCAAACTATTAAAGAAACTATCAATCTGTATTTGATAAAACTTTTATCTACAAATCCCAGACTGTGATAGACTCTTATTTTGGGTTCCCCAATGAACCGCCCTCAGTATTCATACTTCCACATTGGTTGAGGATTTGGAATATGATTAACTTTGGCCAATGAAACACTACCAAATATGATTCATGCAGACTTGATAAGCACATGCACATTGGGGCTAGTTCTTCTTGAGCATACATTCTTGGAATCAATGCTAAAATAAAGCCAAAGCAGCTGTTTGGAGAGGCCCACATGGAAGATAACCAAGGTCTACAACCCCACCTGAACTTCTAGGTCATGGCTAGCACCATCATGGCAGCTAAGAGAAAGAGGATATTTTGGACTTTTCAGTCATCTCAGTAGCCAGTCAATGCCACATGAAGCAGAATAATCAATCAGTCAACTTAGAATCATGAGAAATAATTTTTAAATGATCTTTTTTGTCCTATAATAATAGAATACCAGAAGGCACACAATGGGCCATGAAATATTGGCTGTATTTAAAGAGATTATCAGGTCTATGGTTTGGAAGAAATCAGAAGGAAACAAAAAGCTAAAGGATTAGTATTTGTGGTAAAAGAGAAAAAGAGCATAGAATATAATTAATAATGAGAATTAATATGTAACAGAAAAGAAAAAGGTACATATCAAGGGAGGGAAACTTTTTTTTCCCTTAGTGATAGAGGAAATAAAAGATAATACTATAAGTACGGATATACATTTTAAAAGTACAGAGACCTATAGAATTGTTTTAACTTGAATAATCACTTACTTATTAGGTCTTAGGAAAATAAAAATGAATAAAATAAGGTCTCTGCCTTTCAGGCATTCAAAGACTAGAAACTGTCCAGGATTCTAGTGCCATATATCATCTACTCTGAATTAAAAAAAAAAAAAAGTAATCCCTTTTCTTTCTAATCCCATCAACCAAATTCAAACCTCAAAACTTTGCAGCAGCAATCTTATTATAAGCCAAATGATACTGTTCATCTTAGAGTTGTTCATTTTCTCTCATCCAGGAAACAACAAAGTACATATTCAAAATAACAAAATACAGTGTTTTCATAATTGATTATGGAGGGTTAGCTGTGGTTTACTTCAAATCAATGACATTTCCTGCTTTATTCATGTGTGTAAAATTTATACTCATTTCCCTAGGACCCATGAGCCAGAGCCACAAATTCCAGATCATTAAAAAGAATCATTTGTAGCCCATAAGCTCCATCCACATTTAAGCACTGTGGCTTTACAATAGTCAATGTTCAACCTAAGATGAGATATGAGTGGAATTTCTTGTAGTTCTACAGCTTTTTTACATGTGTAAAAATCAACAAAACTTTATTCAGCCACATAAGATAATCTCTCTTGTGCTTCCTATGCCAGTATGTAACCACAAATCACATAGTTTAAGAAAGTTTAGTCATCTTGAATACAAAAACAAACAAAAAAACTTTGAAAAATATCACTGAGTATTTTGAGTATTAAAATACAAATATTTTAATTTTAAATATCACTATTAATACATTTCAAAATTCATTTTGGGAAAGGTCTGAAGTATAATATATATCATATCTGAATTAAATGATATAAATTGACTTAATATGAAAAATTATTTTAATGAAGGAGAATTTGAGTCAAATGTAAGAGAAATAAATGTATATCCTTCATACAACAAAACATTAAATCTAAGCATAAAGCAAATAAAATTTCTTTAAAGAAGTAAAAATGCAGGATTACATCCAATTTCTAATGTATATATAATATACACATGTATACACACATACACATGCATGTTTTATTTCTTGATAGTTTTTGCATGTACTCTGCTATAAAGATTTATTTCTGTGCATTTGGAATGGTACACTGTTTTATGAGGGCACCTCTCAAACAAGTGGCAATAAAACCTTTATAGCACCCCATATTGACGTATATTATTTACCTATCTTAGTTTCTTTCCATTTTCCTTCTTAAACCACATAAATCAACTTAGAAATAAAGAGGTCATTGACAAGAACGCAGAAAAAACATTTCAAGTCAAAGCATTTAACTTGAAAAACAGTCAAGGAAATTAGGATGAAGTAAAATGTAACATTATCCTCCAGTGGAGGGTAATCCTGTAACTCAATATCTATACAGGAAATTTTACTTATATTTAGGATTTTGAAAGCATATTTCAATATCTGTATATATTCCTCTTAATAGATTGATGAAAGTGGCTCTGATAGGCAGTCTGACCATCCTGGAAGCAAATGCATTTTGGATTAAGACCACTAGTGAGTTTGGAGAAGTTAGGATCCACCTTCATCTCCTTTCTCTCTATATATTTTATCAATTATATTATTGGCCTTCTAATGAACCCTCAGAAAGAATTAAATAATAGGTCAGATATCTTTTCGTGAGTCACTTAAACTCACAGTCTTGCTTTACAATCAACTTCTCTTCACCACTACCCACAACTATTCACTTCTCCAGGTTGGTTATTCTACTTTAATTCTTAGGAATTTCTATGTTCAAATCTCAATATCCCTCTATCTCCACTGCCGCCACTCTAGCTTAGGTTCAATCATTTTTTGTATTTTTTTTTTCTTTGCTGTATATCTAATATAACATCTGTATTTTATCCTAAAATATTTAAGCAGGAAAAATGTAACTTTTTGATTAAGGCTACCACTCAGGTGTTGGCAGTTCTCCTAATCAGGAATTAACTCTCTAGTGGTGGCAAACTCGTGTGATCCCTGCAAAGTTTCACCCCAGATACAGTTACTAGGCCACTACAAGTGCTGTTAAGCCGTATCTAGAAAATAAGAGGACACCTTATTAATTACTATGATAAATATACAAATGGGTTTGTTAATTATCACAATGGGTGCTAGAAATTAGAAGGTAAATTAGAAGTGCTTATTATATATGGATTGTGAACATATTTTAGAAAAATGTTCCCTCCTTTTTATGAACAGGATATACGAATTGAGTGAGGCCTAAATCCTGTGCCCTTGAAAATGCTGCCTGAGTCTTGAGCCCCACGTAGCAGATTTTTATCTATCTACATATCTATCTATCTATCTATTTATCTATCTATCATCTGTCTATCTGAGACAAACAGACAGGGACAGAAAGAGAGAGAGAATTTCTTACTGTCTTTTGAAGACAATGAGGATAAAAGAGTCCTGTTTCTGGAATTTTGTCTCATTGGCCATATGAAACTTTCATATCAGTGATGATGGGAGAAACAAAAAGGCAAAGTGCTGGGACTCCACAGTTTACAGAACAGGTTGTTTTGTTTATGGTTTGTTCAAGAAAAATTTGACAGAATTTCACTGTAACTTTCTAGCAAGTTTATGTGGAAGCCACGAATCTTACCCAACCATAAATTTTTTCTCATTATCAAAAACAACCTAAGTGCTTTGCATGACCAAATTGACAGGTGAATTCTTTTTTTTTTTTTTTCTTTCCTCTGACAGGTGAATTCTTAACCACATTTCTAGTATCATGATTTTCTTTCATCAGCTATGTTTCCTTTCAACTACTCTCCACACAAGGTTTTGGAAAATTTCATATTATTCCCTTGCTTAAATTATTTCAAAGACTTCTGAATTCTCTTAGAACATGATCCAAAATCCTTCCCAGCTCAATCAGATTCTCACCATTTTGTCCCTCAGTCACTACATTTTGTTCATCCTTACCTTCCTCTTTAGGGTTCTTTCTACTCCAAGAACATTATTATCTTTCCACACCCATTATTTTTCTTTTAATTAATATTTCATTGTAACCTCTCTTCAACCTACTTTCTATCTGGGTAACTCCTTCAGCCCTCAACACAAATGTCTTTTTAGGGTAAACTTAACTGAATCTTTAGATTAGTTTGGGTTCCTATGTTAATGTACACTGAATTTTTCATATAAGGGATCATGCTAATTAATTGTTTTATTCTCATTGTCCAGTACTCCTTAGTAGACAGCACAAATAAAAATATACTGAAGAAAAAATACAAGAGAAGAAGAAAAGAAAAAAAGAAAATACTAGAAACCATTTTCATATTTTATATGCTCAGGGTGATAGCTCAAGACCAGCTACTGACCTCAGTTTTTCCTTTAGCTTGTTTATGATAAGGACCAATAAGGAAACTTGTCTCACTTATTGGTAAACTTATCGTTGTCAATTTAAATTACTTCAGGGCCCAAGAATCCTCCTAGCCCCATGCTTACCTTATTTCCCACCCCTAAGGCTTTACACAACAGTTAAAAAAAAAAAAGTTATAAAAATAATATGGGCATTAAATGAGCATGACTATATGTTCTTTTTGTTAAAGGCCAGCTGGAAAGAAGGGATGGCAGATAGTCACGATAAGAAAACACATCTACAGTAAGTGGTGGATATAAAGATATATAGAATATGTAGAATATTAGATTATATACAGCAGGGTACAGAGGCTGAGGTGACAGAAGGAACAAAGTCGGGTCCTTTCAATTCAGCTTAAGCATGGCCTTAGAATATAGTGCAATATTTTTCAGCATGGTTGTTGAGACCACAAACCTCAGCCCTCTTTCCATTCCTTACTATACACAGTTTAGACACTTTTACAATAGAAGCCATGTTTCCTGTAAGACAGGCAGATGTTAAGTTCTGTGTACATTCTATACAAAAGAACTGAATGAAGAACCAAAAATATAGTTACATGAACCAACATATTCAGAGTTGGTTTGTTCAAGATGAACCCAGTCATGCTAAATTGAAACCGTTGGAATTAATTCAGTATTTTGAGATATATCATCAAAATATTTGATACATCTAAGTGTGAAATAAGTTACTTTAGCCACATTATCAATAGTTGCCCAGAATGGGGAAAATGTATTTAAAATAATCAGCAACAGTTTCTTTCTTCAATGATCAAAAATATAGTTTTGAAAGGTAGATTTTGATAGTGAAACTATTATTCTTTTTTGCTATTACAATAAAGTAAACCTCAAATATCAGGGCATGTAACAACTATGTACATTTCTCACCTACATTACAACATTCCCTGTAAGCAACTGTGGATGACAGCTATGATTCTTCTCCATGTGTCTTATTCTGGGATCTAAGCTAAAGGAACTGGTGCCATCTTGGATATGCCATTCTCATGGCAGAGGGAAAGAGCAAGAGTGCTGGCAGAAATATGTAGTGATTCAAAACTTGAGCTCAAAACTACCAAATGTACCTCCTCTTACTGGACAAAGTAAGTAACAGGCCAAAACAATGATGTGAGAATAATAACCCGCACAGAGAAAGACATGTAAAGTCCATGGTAATGGGCAGGGATATATTAACCACTTATAGGAGTGGCATGTGATAAGCTCTGAACATAATAAAATCTACCACAGGAACATAACCACAAACAACATTTCTGACAAACCAGGCTTACATTATTTGAGGGTTGTAAGTTGTAACACATAATAATGTGAGAACAAGATACCAGAAGTCTAAAGTTAGGCATAATTTAGTCTTTTTATATATAAAAAAAAAGTTGACTTCTTAAACTTCTAAGAATTCGCAGATGAGTATCAGTGAAATTCTAGAGCATAATTTTCAAAGCATATTTAAAGAACATTTAAAAAGGAAAAGGCTAGTCATCTGGATACAGCATGGCTCATGAAGAACAGTCATGCCAAACTGCTGATAAAATACTGTGTATATCAGAATGTAAAGTCATTTGGCATATTTTTCTCAGTAAATGGACATTCTTTTCTCTCTCCCCATGTTTCCATATTGTTCACAAAAATTTTATGAGAAAATCTGACAGATTCCTTTTGAAATTCAGATACACCATGTTAACAAAACTTGTCATAGGGAAATAAGGCAGAAGCAAAGTCAGATTTAAAAGAGAGGTACAAGGTTTCCTTTTTCTCCACACCCTCTCCAGCATTTATTGTATGTAGGCTTTTTGATGATGGCCATTCTGACCAGTGTGAGGTGATACCTCATTGTAATTTTGATGTGCATTTCTCTAATAATTAGTAATGCTGAGCATCTTTTCATGTGCTTATTGGCCATCTGTATGTCTTCCTTGGAGAAATGGCTATTTAGATCTTCCACCCATTTTTTGATTGGGTTGTTTGTTTTTTTTGATATTGACCTCCATGAGCTGTTTGTATATTTTGGAGATTAATCCCTTGTCAGTTGCTTCATTTGCAAATATTTTCTCTCATTCTGTGGGTTGTCTTTTCATCTTGTTTATGGTTTCCTTCGCTGTGCAAAAGCTTTTAAGTTTAATTAGGTCCCATTTGTTTGTCTTTTTTAAATTTTAATTATTCTAGAAGGTGGATTGAAAAAGATCTTGCTGCGACTTATGTCAAAAAGAGTTCTGCCTATGCTTTCCTCTAAGAGTTTTACAGTATCTGGCCTTACATTTAGGTCTTTGATCCATTTTGAGTTTATTTTTGTGCATGGCGTTAGGGAGTGTTCTAATTTCATTCTTTTACATGTAGTTGTCCAGTTTTCCCAGTACCACTTATTGAAGAGACTATTTTTTCTCCATTGTATATTCTTGCCTACTTTGTCATAGATTAGTTGACCATAGGTGCGTGTGTTTATGTCTGGACTTTCTATCCTGTTCCATTGATATATATTTCTGTTTCTGTGCCAGTATCACAATGTTTTGATGACTGTAGCTTTGTAATATAGTCTGAAGTCAGGGAGCCTGATTCCTCCAGTTCCGTTTTTCTTCCTCAAGATTGCTTTGGCCATTCAGGGTCTTTTTATTTCCATACCAATCACAGATCAACAAATGTTTATTGACCATTTCTTAAATCCCAGACCCATGGATTTAGGGATATAGAACGTTTAACCAACCTAGCCTTCTGGCATTAACCACACTTGGTCACCACATATAATTTTTCTATTTTGTATATTTTGTGCATAGTTGGTTTCAATTCCTTAAAAGTTTGTTTAGAATTTTTGCATCTGTATTCATTAAGATATTTGTATACAGGTTTTTGTTTTGCTTCTTCTTATTCTCCCCCTTTTTTTTTTTGTAATTTCTTTGTAATTTCTGAAATCAGCATAGTGCTTAACTCAGAATGACTGAGGAAGTATCCCTCCTCTTCAACTTTCTGAAAGAGTTTGCATGGAATTGGTATTATTTTTTTTCCTTTAGTATTTCATAGAAATCATAGTTGGAACCATTTAGTCTTAGAGTTTTTCTCATGAGAAAGTTTTTAATTATAATTTCAATTTCTTTAATAAATACAGTGTTTTTCTTTTATTTATTTCTTCCTCAGTGAGCTTTTAAAATTTCTGACTTTCAAGGAATTGCCCATTTCATCCAAGTTGTGAATTTGTTATCATAAAATTGGCCATATTATCCCATGTTATCCTTTTAATATCTGTAAAATCTGTACCAAAATCATCTCTCTAATTTCTGATATTGAACACTTGAGTCTTTTCTATTATTTTCATGCTTAACCTGACGAGAAGTTCTCAAAGGTTTTATTCATTCAAATAACCAGCATTTCGATACACTGATTCTTTTCTATTTTTCATTGACATCCTATCTGATTTTTTATCATTTCCCTGTCCCACTTACTCTGGATTTCATTTGCTTTTCTTTTTGTAGTTACTTAAGGTTAAAGCTGAGGTTCTTTACTTAGACCCTTCTTTCTAATTGGGATACATTGCTACAAAATTCCTTCAACTACTGCTAAATTTAGGGGCATTCTGCAAATTTATATTAAAATTTGGGTTTTCACTAACATTCAGTTCAAAATAAAATCTAAAGTTGTTTCAAATTTCTTCTTTAACTTGTGGGTTACTTAGAAGTTTTTTGTCAGTTTCCAAATGCTTTGGAATTTTACAGATATGTTTTTTTAACAATATAAAGTTGGTTGAGGTCAGAGAATATACTTAGTATCATGTAAATTTTGAAAATTTATGGCCCAGAATATTGTCCATCTTGTTAAATGTTATCAGTGCACCTAAAAAGAGTAAGTATTTTGCTGTTGTCAGGTGGACTGTTCTTTAAATACCAATCAGGTCCAGTTGATTGACAACAATGTTCATATCTTCTACAGCCTTACTGATTTTCTTTTCATTTATTCTACTTAATCTGTTATTTGTTGAGAGAGGGATATTGAAAACTGACTATAATTGCTGACTTGTCAACTTCTCTTTGAGTACGTATGTATGTATGTAATTATCCACCTATCTATCTTTGCTTCATAAAGGTATGAGTGTTTAGTATCTTTATGTACTTTCAAGTAATTGATCTCTTTACCATTATGAAATACACTTACACTGGTAATATTTGTTTTAAGATCTACTTTGTCTGATATTAATGTAGTAACCATTGTACTAGTGCCACCTACCTACTATGTACTACATACTGCTTATTATATATAGCCAGCAAAGAGCTGGTACTTGCTTTTTATCCAATCCGAAAATCTTTGCCTTTAAATTTAGGTGTGTAGATCATTTATATTTTAGTGACTATTAATATGGTTAGGTTTATTTATTTATTTATGCCTTATTTTTTCCAGCTTTACTAAGATATAGTTCATACATAACATTGTATAAGTTTAAGGTATATAACGTATTTTTTTGATATGCTTAAATATTGCAAAATATTATCATAGCTTAGCTAACACCTCCATAATTACCAATTCCTTTTTGTGGTGAGAACATTTAAGATCTACTCTCTTAACAACTTTCAAGTATATAACACAGTATTAACTACAATCACTATGGTCTACATTAGATTCCCCAGACTTACTCATCTTAAAACTGGAAGTTTGTGCCCTTTGACCAACATCTCCTTTTTTCCCCTACCCTTGGCCCCTGGCAACCACTATTCTAGTCTGTTTCTATGAGTTAAGCTTTTTTAGATACCACATATAAGTGATATCATACAGTATTTGTCTTTCTCTCTCTGATTTATTTCATTTAGCATAACTCTCTTAAGATCTATCCATGTTGTCACAAATGGCAGGATGTCATTCTAATGGCTAAATAATATTCCACTGGATGTATGTGACACATCTTCTCTATCCATTCATCCACTTTTGATAAACACAAAAACTGCAAGCTCTTGGAGAAGTAAGGACCCACTGCTTCTGGGTATGGGGAATAAAAGCAAAAGGCATACGCTATTGTGGGTGGGTCAGAAACCCCCAAGTGTTCCTGCCTAAGATTTCTAAATTACACAAAGCTGATTTTCACTACTTTGGGCTAGGAGGTGGCGTGGGGGTGTTGGTGGGGAGGGTAGGTGGAAAGGCTGATGAAACCATGCTCTGGAATCTAAAGTGCATAAGGCCTGCCTCAGAACTGGAGCTGAAGGAGAACAGAGAAAACTCCTTCCATCTTGAAGTTTATCTCACACCTTAAATAAAGACTAAAACTATAGAATTTCTAGAAAAACTATATTAGAAAACCTTGGAGATATTGAGTTGGGCAACAAACAGATTATCAGAAGATGCAGGAACCACAAAAGAAGAAATTGAAGATACAGGTCCTTAAAAATAAAAAGTTTCTGTTCTTCAAAAACACTCAAGAAAATGAAAAGACAACCCACAGACTGGAAGGAAATATTTAAAAAATACAACAAAGACTTGACATCAGAATATATAAAGAACTCTTGACAATAATAATAAAAATAACCAAATATAAACAACTCAATAGAAAAGGTGTAAAGGCTTTGAATGTATAGGCCTCAAAGAAGGTGCATGAATGACAAATAAGCACATGAACAAATGCTTAACACCTTTCTTGTTAAGACAATGCAAATTAAATCAATAGAATATTGCTACATGCTTACTAGAACGGCTAAAATAAAAAGATTGACAATACAAATACTGAGGAGTAGGTAAGCAAGTGGAACTTTTGGACACTGCTGGCATGAATGCAAAGTGGTACAAATGCTTTGGAAAACTGTTTAGCAGTTTCTTAAAAAATTAAACACATATCTCCCATATAACCCAGTTATTCTTAATTCGTAAGTATTCACCCATGAGAAATGAAAACGTATCTTTATACAAAGACTTGTATTTCTATCGGCTTTATTTATACTCTATTATAAATTTCCAAATTGGAAATGATCCAATGCCCATTATCTGGTAAATGTATAAGCAAATTGCAGTACATCTATTTAATGGAACACTGCATATAAATAAAATGAACATGCAAACTTATGGACAAATATCATAAATAGAAAAAAGACCAAGAAAAAGGGCTACATACTATACACTTCTATTTATACAACATTCTGGAAAAGGCAAAAATCATGGGAAATAGACCAATGGTTGACAATGTGGGGTATGGTATGGATGGCAAAGGGGCACCAGGAACGACTTTGGAATGATGGAAATGTTCATCTTGATCTGTGGTAGTTACATAACTATACACTTAAAAAATTCATTGAGTTGTGTACTTTAAAAGAGTGTATGTTATTGTACTTTAATTGCACCTCAATAAACCTGACTTCTAAAAAACTGTGTTGAGGAGGAATTCAATATAAGCTTGTTTTATGTGATGATATAGGTGGGAAAACACCAGCATATTCTCTTATTGCCCTATTTCAATATTCTATTAAAAATTCTGACCATGACACATCAAAATATATTGAATTAAAGGTTAATAAAAATACTACATATAAAAGTTATGAGATGTGGATATAGCAGTGTCTAGAAGAAAAGGCATAGCTTTAAAATACATATACTGGAGAAGAAATATGGAGCTAATCATCTATCACAATACATTAGGAAAAAATAATATCAAAATAACCCAAAAGCTCTAGAAGCAAGGAAATAATAACCACAGGAGCAATGATCCAGAAAGCACACATAATAGGGAAGATCAAAAATTGAAAAATTTGGCTCTTGGAACAGACTATCAAACAGAAAGCTTTTGATGAAATTAATTAGAAAAGAAAAAGGTGGAAAGTGAGAGAGACGGAGAGAGAGGGAAGAACCATAATCAACAACAAATTAAATCTGGAAACACTATGGATACTACATACCTTGAAAACATAATAAATAGATATTATGAACAACTTTATGCAAATACAAGTTTATAATTTTTTATTAAGCTATTACCTACAATAAAATTAATTGTAAGTTTTTTCATAATTTTATACGTTGGCACCATCACTCTCAATAAATAGAACAGCTCTATCAGTCTAAAAGATTTCCTCACACCCTTTACATCAATCCCCTTCCCCCCACATCTTGCCCTGAGTAACCCCCAATCTGCTTTCTGTCACAGTTCTGCACCTCCAGAATTTCTTACAAATGGAATCATGCAGAGTATTCATTTGTATTTAATTTATTTCAGTTAATATAATGTTTTTGAAATCAATCTACGATTGTGCACATTAATATTTAATTTCTATTTATTGCTGAATAATATTCCATGGTATGAATATACTGAAATTTATCTATTCACAAATTGGTTTGGTTCCAGTTTAGAGCTGTTACAAAAAAATGGTTCTGTCAACCTTTGTGTACTTGTATCTTTGCTGTATTGTTTTCTGCTGTATCTGTCCTCATTACTAGAATTTTGCTAGAACATAGTGGGGCTCATGAACTGATTATATTGTTCAAGTGGCATAGCCCACAGAAAAAGAGAGAATGTTGCTCTAAAAGGCTAACAGAGCTGGCTGACTCCACCAAGGACACTTTGCATTCCCTTAGGTGTGTCACTTAAAACTTCAATTTAACCTCCACTTGTCAAATGAGAAAAAGAATGAGTCCTTGCCTTTGGAGGAATGATGTGAGGATTTATAACATAATACTGCATGTAAAAATTGCTCTGTACTTTTAGGTAAAGGAGTGCAATTTAAATACAACAAATTATTTTCATATTTTATATCAGCTTGCATCTGTTTCTGTTGTGGTCTGATTAAATCAGTTTTAACAAAAGTTAAAAAAAAAACACACTAGTGTTGTTCTAATGCCACAGGATAATTCTAATGATTCTGAAAAAGGTACATTCTGAAGCTGTCAATAATTACACAGTAATATTATGTTTTACAATTGAAATACCACTACAAATTTTTGAAGAATATTTTAACAAGTCATAAAGCTGCTTATTGTGACCTGGAGATCTTGCTGCATATAGAACCAAATGACTCCTGCAGGCCACACTGCTTATACATTAGTGTGTGTACAAAAGATACCGAAGTTAAAAGTGATTTGGATCACAGCAAGTAGTACAGTTGAAGAACATTAGAGTTTGTGCCTCTTAAAATTGCAATGGCTGAAATTTAACAGAATGTAGACACAACTTTGCATAAGTGAGAGAGGAGACAGATATAGCAAAACAGTAGTGTTAAAAAAGAGGTGATTCACAAAAATACCGAGGTCATGGGAATTTCAACAGATTGCTTAAGTACAAAGCAAAATGAACACAGCAACTGTGTTCATTAAAGTGCAATTAACCAAATAATTGCTTAAACTTAAATTAAATCAGTACATCTTCATTCATACTAGAAGAATTCAGCACATAAATTTCCTACATGAGTAATTCTCAAATCTGGCTGCACGTGAGAATCACCTGGAAAGTATTAAAAAAATACCAATGTCCAGATACCATCTGGGATATTACACTAATTTGGTTCAGAGTAAGGTGCAGACGTCAGTATTTCTGAACAACTCCCCGACCCCAGGTGATTCTAAAATATAGCCAGAGGCAAGAACCACTGTCTCAGAGAGAATGAGTTATCTGCTTCAGTTCTAAAATTATTCTCTGTCTGGATATTAGATGGGTATGGTAGCTGTGTTTACTTTGCCAAATTCCTAAACGGTTAAAATTGTAACATTTCTCCATTTTGACTAACATGCCCTGTATTACAGTTGTCCACTTGTCTGTCTCACTGTTTCTTGTGAAGATAGCTGGAAAATAAGCATATATAACTCTTACGCCATATACAAAAATCACAATGATCAGTGACTGGGAGGGATTTGCTAGACTAGTATTGCTGCATGCAATCCAGACCCGTTCAGTGGCTGGGCCTAATGTCCCTTCCAAAGGTGGAAAATTTGGGGTATAAAAAGAGGTAAGGAAAAATAGTAGCTCTAGGTAAAGGAATAAATAGTTGGGTTATGTAATGAGGGAACTTCCATATTACATTAATACCTCAAAAGAGACTCAAAGCAAGGGATGATACTGTCTCTTGGCTGGATAATACCAGATGCCTGAAAAAATGAAGGCATATATTACTGACACCATTGCTGCTTTTGAAACTTGACAGGATCAAATGGGAGGCTGTAAACAACTGTGGCCTTGCTGTGGGAGACATTTTCATATGATATGATGATGGACTAGATAGCATATTAACACCTGAATGGTATTCTAGTAATGTGTCAGTATCTTTTGACTTTTAAGATTGTTTTACTATAAGAAATCCATGTTGTAAGATAAGGGAATGACTGTGATATTATGATTTATAATAAGAAATATATATGTAGTCTTTGTCCTTATTCCAGGCATAGAGTTCTTGAAATCCTTGTAAATTCCTAAGGGATAATAGCCCTAGGAACATCTTTTGTTCTAATGAGGTGACTCTGGGTGGACTCTTGGATGGCTCCTGGATGGGGCTGGTCACCAGAAAGGCCAAGTCATGATTAGAAACTTGAAATTTTCAGCTGCACCCCCAATTCTCCTGAGAGGGGAAAGAGGTTGAAAATGGTGTTAATAATTGATTATGTCTATGTGACAAAGCCTCCATAAAATCCAATAGTATGGGATTATGAGAGCTTCTAGGTTAGTGAAAACATCAGTGTACTGGGCAGGGTGACAAACCTCCAACTCCAGAAGGACAGAATCTCCTGTGCTCAGAACCCTCCCAGACCTTGCCCTATGTATCTCTTCATCTGGCTGTTCATCTGTATAGTTTATCTGTATCATTTATCATATCCTTTAATAAACTGCTAAATGTAAGTGTTTTTCGCAGTTCTGTGAGCATCTTTAGGAAATTAATCAAACCCTAGGAAGGGACATCGAAACCTCAGATTTATAGGTGACAACCTGGAATTGCACTAGCATCTGAAGTGGAATGGGAGCAGTCTTGTGGGGTTGAGCCCTTAACCTGTGGGATCTGATGCTATCTTCAGTTAGATACGGTCAGAATTGAATGAAATTGTACTATACCCAGCTGATGCCACAGAGAATTGCTTGGATCAGGGAAAACACCTACACCTCTGGTGTCAAAGTGTTGTGAGCGTGGTAGTGGTCAGAGAACAATGGAGAAACATGGAAGGAAAGACGATGTTTTTTCCTTTCCAATCATTAACAGAACAAGAAAAAACAGAACAATAATAACACAATTCTCATTTATTATAAATAATGTTCTGATTTTTCCCTGCACAGATTTTCCATACTCATGATCCAAAGTACCTTTAGAGCTTAATTTTGTTTAGACTATTATTGATACTTTTATCTGCAGTAGGCCCACCTCTGTACTATACCATAGAAAGCAAGTGAAAGCTATGGGAAGATAAACTCTAAGTCAGGCACTGCCTCTGTGTAGGCTCTTGGTTCTCATTTATTCAAACTCTGGTTCCAAATTGCTACTTTTGCTCTACCTACTTGATGATTCAGTCAGATATGTTTTCTAGTTTGTTAGATTTGACCAACTATTCATATATTTATTTCTCATGCTGAACTACTGTCCGTGACCCTAAGAATTTTAGGTTAAAAAAAGAAAAAAATTAAACTGCTTTGAAGAAATCTAGCAGGAAAAATCATAGGAGAGGGCTTCCCTGGTGGCGCAGTGGTTGAGAGTCCGCCTGCCGATGCAGGGGACACGGGTTCGTGCCCTGGTCCGGGAAGATCCCACATGCCGTGGAGCGGCTGGGCCCGTGAGCCATGGCCGCTGAGCCTGTGCGTCCAGAGCCTGTGCTCCACAATGGGAGAGGCCACAACAGTGAGAGGCCCGCGTACCACCCCCCCCCCAAAAAAAAAAATCATAGATTTGTTTTCAAAATTCACCAGAGCTGATTTTTCTCTTTTTTTTTTTTTGGCAAACAAATGTTTTACAGAACACTCACATACACAGAGTGCATACATACATTCTTAACAGTTAAAACTGAGTTATTCTCCTAAGAAATGGGAGTTGGGCAACAAGAAGAAATGATTATCATTCAACAGTTCTTACTGTTGAAAGATGGAAAAACTGAAATACATAGAAGTGAGGAATCAGAGAATATTAGATAGAGACTGATTGGACTTTAGGAAAATCAAGGCTTGACATTCTCATGTGATTTATATTTCATGATTAAGTCTCATGAAACTTAAAGTGGTGTTTAAAGTTATGTAGTGCAATGGTGACTCAGCCTTTAAAAAAATGGAGCTCCAAGACAGCAGTTAACTTGCCTGAAATCAAACAAATATGAAGTGGTAAAACTGGATTAGCATTCCCGTTTTTGACTCCAAAATCTGTACACTTAACCTTTGGTGCTGCCTAGTCTCTTCAGTATAACTTTTGATTTGTACTTGTAATTGACTAACTTAAAAACAGAGATATACTAAGAATTCCTTCTATCTATGAAATGAATTACGTTAAAATTAAAACTCTATCAAAACCAAAGAGTAAATGGCAAGAAATAAGTAAGAAGGATCTTAGGTTGTTACATTTGCAGCTAGGGTACGTCACAATGAAAAGGCAAATAATAACGATCAAATGGAAAAAGATCTATTCTGACAAATGTATGGGCTCAACGTTTTTACCATGTTATCATAAATTGCTACCTGCTTTCTATGCTTAGACAGTATCACCTTGCAGAACAAAAGGCTGTAAGTGGGTTAAAAAGGGAAAAAAAAGAAAGAAATTGGTTTTCATCCTACAGGTCACCTAAAAAATATGGAAATTTCCATTTTTATACTATCTGGATATAGATGGTAGCATGTAGTAGTTAGATCTAGATCCCAGTTAATAACCCTGGTGACAGAGCCTTCCCTAAGGGAGTGAGGTTTAAATAAGGAAATGTCAATGCCCCATTTGTACAGCACTGATTTGCTGGGAGATCTGATAGCATTTTAAGTGCTCAGCATTGGTAGGACCTGCTGTGCATGCTGTTCCCCCACCCCAAGGGCCAAATCAATTTTACAGCAAAATGGGACGAAGACTATAAAAGGAAAGAAAACCAGTAACTGTTCAAACTAGTGAAATGAATACTTGAACAATATATTTTGAGTTTATTTTTTAAAGAATGCAAATGCAAGCTACTAAAGGTGTTAAGAAACCTGAATGATATCTCCACATAATCTGTGTTTGTTGGCTACTCAGGCTGCACTCTTATATCTGCAGGTCTCTGTTGCTGCAGCTATTGCCTCTGGATCAAATGAAAATATCCTGGGAGGCAGTGGTGGTTCACTGTTTCCTTTATTCTCTGGCCACACATCTACCTGCTGAGATCACCCCTGGTAGTAGAAGACTGTCTAAAAAGAAGGTAGAAACTCATGTCAAGTTTTTTGCTGCATTACTTTAATGCATAATTTTCCAAATAACAGAATTAACAGTTGCTGATGCTTGAGAGAAAGGAATTCACAGATGGAGTTGCTTCACTAATTCCTGATATCGTGATGTTGAAAGACAAGAGCTCGCAATGTAGCTCAACCATTCCTTCTTATCCTGGAATGAAGCGTGATATCTAAATAGACCTAGTTGTGGCATCAAAGTCTGAGTATGTAGTTAATAATGCATTATATGAAGGTATTGTATCCTTGCTACATATGCTACATGTGCCAGATCGGATAAGAGAAATGTGTTGGAACCAAAGCAGGTGAGGGATAAGGCTCTTATAGTAATACAGAAAAGGAATGATAAAAAAGGCAGGGAATGTAGTCTTCTTCCCTGAAAGCATGCTCTCTTTAAGGAATCCTTTGGAATGACTAAAATTTCTAAGGGCAATGAGTCAACATAAATCAGTGGTTCTCAACAGGAGGAAATCTCCCCTTACCTCCCTAGGACACTTGGCAATGTTTGGAGACATTTTGGTTTAGACAGCTTAAAGGGTGCTAATGGCAGCTAGTGACTATGCTGGGGAACCACTGACGGAAGCTGTCTGCCTTGGCCAGGCATGATAATAACCGCTTGCATAAATTGTGTCACAACAGGAACTTCCGAATAAGGAACATGATGCTGCTACCAAAAACTAACCAGGAGAATTCAGGAGGGGCCAAAAGGAGGAAGGAGACACCAGCCCATAATATGTCTTGCCAACCTCAAAGAAATCCTCATACTAGAATTAATCTTGGCTGCAAGATGCATGCACCACCAGGAAGGACCCTGAGTCAGACCAAATATGGGCACAAGCAAGATGATTGGCCAGAGACAACCAGGAAAGCTAATCCCATTACCATAAAACCTGAGGCTGCAAACCACATGGCAGAGCAGTTCTCCTGGGTTCCCTTACCCTG
This sequence comes from Monodon monoceros, assembly GCF_005190385.1. Lineage (NCBI taxonomy): Eukaryota > Metazoa > Chordata > Mammalia > Artiodactyla > Monodontidae > Monodon > Monodon monoceros. The sequence goes on from NW_021703767.1 coordinate 51,134,848, forward strand.
CTACTCTCTGCCTGGCCTCCCCTTCCCAATAAAGTGTTTTGTTTTGATGGTACATGTATTTCCTCGGACAATTCATTTCCAAGTGTTAGACAAGAGCCCACTCTTGGGCCCTGGAAGGGGTCCCTTTTCCAGTACCAAATTAGAGATCAGGGATTCTGCCAAGCATCATACAGTTCACAGGACAGCCCCATATAACAGAGTTATCCCATCCATAATACCAGTAGTGCTGAGGTTGAGGAACTTTAGTATAATGTCAGTATATAAGCCTGGCATAACGTAAGAAATTTAGGCCAGGATAAAATTCTTGTAAAGAATAATCACATTCAGGGCTTCCCTGGTGGCACAGTGGTTGAGAATCTGCCTGCTAATGCAGGGGATACAGGTTCGAGCTCTGGTCTGGGAGGATCCCACGTGCCGTGGAGCAACTAAGCCCGTGAGCCACAACTACTGAGCCTGCACGTCTGGAGCCTGTGCTCCGCAACAAGAAAGGCCGCAATAGTGAGAGGCCCGCGCAAGGCAATGAAGAGTGGCCCCTGCTTGCCACAACTAGAGAAAGCCCTCGCACAGAAACAAAGACCCAACACAGCAAAAATTAATTAATTAATTAACTCCTACACCCAACATCTAAAAAAAAAAAAAAAAAGAATAATCACATTCAAAGGAGTTATTTCAGAAAGGTTAACACAGAAAAGTACCAAGCAAAAATGCATTTTTTTCTACCAAATGAATCTCTACTGTATTGTAAAAACTACCTGGATATTTAAGTTTCACACATTTTTAATCCTGAAATTTAATCTTACAAGTGTTAGGGAAAGGTAAAGAGATTCCATTGACCTTAATTTTTAATTTTCCATTTCCATTTCCGCAGGGTAAATTTAGTCCATATTTGAAACTTACATCTGGCCTCAATTGACATGAATGCTATGAAGGCTGTGAACAGTTCCTTTTAATATTAAGTATAGTTTGTGATTAAAATACAAATAATTATTAATTTAATAGAGAATTTAGCTTTATCAAATAAAGACTACGACATGGAAAAATAACGTCTCCCAATTTCTTCTAATCACACTAACAGAAAATGAAATCTGCATGTATTCTACATTTTTAACGTCAGTTTTCTTAATTATGGCTTTTTATGTTTACTTTCTAAGTTTCCCTTAAAGGAAAGCAGATTTGATTTCATGTCACTTTACTAACTGTAGCCACTTCTAGGTAATTGCTACCATTTGGGGTCATCACATACTGCTCTCTAAACTGCTATGTTGTGGTGTCCTTGGATTTCTGAGATTAGCATCTGCTGTGGCTGTAAATGTCAAAACAGAAATATTTAAGAACAAAGGAAGAAGCAACTCTCAAGAAACACGGGTCAAGACAACACTGACATTCTCAACTGGATAATTAAGTTAATTTTCTGGATCTTTCAAGCCCAAATTATAATCTGAATAAAACATTCAATATAAACAACATTTATTTAGCACCTGCACTGTACAAATAATGTATAACATGCTGTGGAGGATAAAAAGATAATCAAGACACAGTCTTTCAAGTTCCAACTCTAGAGAAAGAATGCCAGGTTTGAAATTCAGCTTTATGTTTAAGTCCATACTACTTAACTTCTCCATACTTCAGTTTCACCATTTGTAAAGTGTGAAGAGTTATAGTACCTATGTTTTTCAGTGGTGACATGAGTGTGAAATGCTTAAAGTAGTTCCTGGGACAGTAAGTCATCAAAAAAATTTAGCTATTTTTAAGTACACCTGTACTGAGTGGGAAGGGACTTCCAGATTGACAGATCAGAATGAGAAAAAGTCCAGAAATAGGAAAATACAAGATATGTTGAGAAATGATAAACGGTTTAGTAAACCTGTACTAATGGGAGTGATTGGAAGATACTGTCAATTTTAATGAGAAAATCCAGGTATGGCGAAAATACTGAGGGGTTTGAATGTCATGCTAATAAGTTCAGATTTGTGGGGGTGGAGGAGGATAATCAAAGACTTGAATAGGACTTTCATTTATCTGAGTTTTGAAAAGCAACTCTAATGGAAATGTGAAGTCTGAATTGGAGAGTAAAAAATTAAATGATGGAGAAGATGTGGTATATGATATATACAGTGGAATATTAGTCATAAAAAAGAATAAAATAATGCTGTTTGCAGCAACATGGATGGACCTAGAAATTATCATACAACTGAAGTCACACAAAGAAAGATAAACATCATATGATATCACTTATATGTGGAATCTAACATATGACACAAATGAACTTATTTACAAACAGAAATAGACCCACAGACATAGAAAATGAATTTATAGTTACCAAAGGGAAAGGGGGGAAGGATAAATTAGGTCAGGATTAACAGATACACACTACTATTTATAAAATAGATAAACAACAAGGACCTACTGTATAGCACAGGAAACTATATTCAATATCTTGTAATAACCTATAATGGAAAAGAATCTGAAAAAGAATATATATGTATAACTGAATCACTTTTCTATATATCTTCAACATTGTAAATCAACTATACTTCAATTTTAAAAGATCTTAAAAAAAAAAAAAAAAGCAATTTTTGCCACAAACCAGAGAAGAGATACTAACGTGTGATCTCAAATAATGGAATTAAGAATAGAAAGAGTAGATAATGGAGATATTACAGCAGAAAAAATGAAGAAAAGGTTTTGTTTGTGAAAGTAGGATGGGAGGGAGAATAAGCCATCTGTATTGTTTAGCTTATTTTCACTTGTATTGATGCCAACCAATTTGCAGTTCTACTTTATCCAGAAATAGCTGATGGTAACTCTCTCAAGTTATATAAATTTATTTTCACTGTCAAAAAGTTTATGTAAACTCTGTCCTGATTGTTTGGAGAGATACAATTTTTTCTTCCATTTTCACCACTAGGAAAGTATTTTTGAAAAATTGCAATTGGTCTGTCTCTTCTATCTTATGACACTAGTGAGCCTTGCCCTGTTTGCTCCTGGCTTGTTAAGGGCTAAAAGGAAACATAAACAATGCTTCACTAAGTAATAGATGTAGTGATTTTGAAATGGAACATTAAAGAGGATACCCAGAAACTTATGAAATATAACTGATAATACAGAATCCTATATAAGCTCCAATATTTTATGCATAAAATTTACTTTATGGCAGCTGCCTTCCTAACTAACTGGAGATTTGGGACTCTCAACCCAATATTTTACATGAGAAACAAGTTTGCTCAGGCATACTAATTTTACTGCATACCATTATTAATTTCTATTATCCTATATAAGAAGAAATATGATCAAAACAATTTTATGATCAATGAAGCCTAAAACAAGCAGGCAAGAATATTCCACTGTTCACTTGACAATAATCAAGCCCACTAGGAAGTTTAATGTTACTAAGAATCAGCCATGACTCATGAATATTATTGGGTTTTTATATGGCCACTATACTTACTGATAAATCTTTGAAAAAATTACAAGGTAAAATCTGCAGCACTAAAGTGGAATGCTGTGGTCTCAAATGAATGGTGGTCTAAAAGTTCTCATAAATCAATAAGGAAAAGACCAATACCACAACATGAAAAAGAAAAAAAGGTCATAACATGAAAAACATTCAGCTACACTTATAAAAAAACATGAAAATTTTAACCACAAAAAGCAACAGGTTTCTCTCCTATCAGACTGGCAAAGAACGAAAAAAATGTAGTATAATATTTTGTTGGGGCACAGATTCTCTCTTGCACTACTTATGGAATGGAAGTTGACAGCACATTTTGTAGGGCAATTTGGTAATATCTATCAAATTTAAAATGTACATAACTCTCTAGGGTATTTGTCCTAGAAGTACACTCCAAATAGGGTATCAGGATGTTTAGTGCATAATTATAACACCAAGTGCTTGGAAACAATTTATATGCCCATCAACTGAGGGACTGTTAATTTTATCATGGTACCTCATTCAATAGCATAATAAACTGGCATTAAAAAGGATGAGGTGACTCTGTATACACCGATATGAAATAACTTCTAAAATACATTGTTTAGTGAGAAAAAACAAGGTGCGAATTTCTATGTATAGAAAGCAAGTATTGGTGTGAAAAATGAAAGGATAGTTTCATATATGTTTGTATTTAAATAAAATATTTCTCAATGGATTCACCAAAAAATCAGTAACAGAGAGTGTATTTCAGATAGAGAGTTGGGTGCTAGCTGACAGAGAGCAGAGACCTTGATATTCATGGTATAAGCTTACGTCCATTTGAATTCTATATCATGTGCCTGACTTATTCAAAACACATGTTAAAACACAATCTTCATGAAAGCATAAAGGAATAATAAATGCTGCCTTTCTGGTTTCCTTGTAAATGTAGATTACTACAAACAACAAAGGTTTTTAATTGTCCTCAGATTCTCAAGGGAGGGTCCATCTCTCTCTTTCAAAAGTGTAAAAACCACTGCTTTCTGTTTTCTTCTCACATTGTGAATATATGCCTAAAATATATGCCTAAAACTCTTTTCATATCTTCACATTCTGTTAAGCTTTTTTAAAAAAAATTCTCAACTCTAGCACAGTGCCTGTAAGAAGATCCTCAGTAAATGTTTTAGAATGCTGAATAATATACACAGACATCCATCTTAGTATGCAAAGGAAAAGATACCTGATTATTACTGAGCTCACTTCATGGTGGAAAGGAAAACGCTGAGACTTAAATCACACGTATGATAAATTCTGAGATTTATGGAAGAAGTGAGTTCTGTAACTTCAAATAATTATTGTAATATATACATCTATTTTTCTACCCATATATTTTCTTAGAATTGTTATAGTTGTACAGAGAAATGGGGATCAGTAATGTATAAACAGCAACTCAGTAAAAACTGACTGGTAGTATTATTTTAGATTTTGTAACACCAATAATTTTATACATAAAATTGCTATAACGAGAAATTCAAAATATGCTTTTACAGGTGTGAACGGAACATGGTTGAAAATAGCAATAAATGACAATTTTGTGGATGTGTTTAAATGTATGCTCCTTAAATTGAGTAATTTATTTAAAATGTATATTTAAAAAATAGAGAGAAAGTCAGCAAATGGATTCACAACTTTCACTGTGCTAAGGTAAAATCATCTGAATTTAACTACAGATTTTCCCTGGAGTACCTAAAGAATTTAGCAGCAGTCCATAGAGGCTTATACCAATGCATCTGGAAAACATATGCTCTGATTCTAGATTTTCCATTCTTAATAAAACTTTGTTGCACACAATTCAGAGTTCTAACTTAACTTTGTAATGACATGATTACTGCTGTGATTTGGATAATGATGTCTCTTTTCAGGCTAGCCCAAATGCTTCTTGGGATGCCTGTTTCGTTGGGGCTTTATTAGTTTATAATATGTCTTTAAAAAACTATACCCATAGACATATTTTTATTTTCCTGATATGTGTCTCCTCCTTTAAGTCTTCATCCTAAAGAAAATATTTCCTACCAAAACTCTTATTTGAGAATGTTAGCTCTGTAAAGTTAGAACTTGATTCCTGTAATTTCTATGAGAACCACTGATACTTAACCTCAGTGTGATAAATGCTCTCAAAGTCCTCTCCTGACATAAAATAAGAGGTTTTTATGTTTTTTGTAAGCAACATTCAGAAATAGCATATCTTGTTTAATTGATTTATCATAAATAGAATATTTCTGTCATTTGGCACACAAGGTAAATTAAAAATTATATTTGAAAAAAGTGATTATCCATGTTTAGAATATTTTTGGAGTCAAATTTATAAAAACAAAAGTTAACGCTTATGTGTGTACATACATGATGGTGGAGGGAATAGCATCCTGGTTGTGACTCATCTCTGACTCCAGTGATTATTTAACCCTAATCCTTACCTCACTTTTGTTTTGTTTTTTACTATTTTACATGTTGCCCAACCACCAACCCACTCTTCACTCCATCTTCCCTGTGAAACTTGGAATTTATACTCTTCAAGAAGACTAGAAGGAGATATTGGCTTTAGCATTCAAGAAAACATAAGATAATTTAAATGCCTTATTTTGTGATTCTCTTGTATTTACATCCTTATGTAGCATTTCTTACTAATATTTTGAAGATATGGATTCTAGCTCAAATTCTTCTAAACATTAGACATTTGAATTTTACATTTTAGGCAGGTTTTTTATAGACAGTGTTTGCTTCTCTAAAAAAGAAATGTTTCTGGTTGTGTAAGATTTTACTTATATAATAATCTAAGTTCACTTGCAATGACCTTAAAACAGTATATTCCCAATTCCTCCCTCCCTTCCTTTATGTTATTGTTGTAAAAAACTTTACCTCCAAACAGGCTATAAACATACAATGCATTCTTCCAAATTGATTTATACAGTTATCTTTCAAGACAAAAATAGATTCTATTTTATCATTCCATTACCAATACTCTGTGTGCATGGTGTGTATATGTGTGTGTGTTTATGTTCATCTAAATTCTGACCTCTAAATTGTATTCCTTCTGCGTGAAGATCTTCTTCAATATTTCTTGCACAGTAGGTCTGCTGGCAATAAATTATTTCAATTTAGTTTGTCTGGAAGTTTTCATTTCCATTGTACTTTTGTAGACTATTTCACTGGGTATGGTTTGCAGTCTCGTTTGTTTGTTTTTTCTTTTAACACTCAAAGGTGTCACACCATTTTCTTCTTACTTGCATAGACTTTGATAAGAAATCTGTTATGATTTTTATCCTTATTTCTTTGCAGGTAATAAATGCCTTCCCACCCCAACTCCATACATGGCTGCTTCAATATTTTCTTTTTGTTTTGGTTTTCAACAATTTGAATGGGATATGCCTTGTTCTTTTTTTTTTTAATCTATTTCATATTTTCTAATCTTCTTATATCAGTCATTCAGTGTCTTTTACTAATTTTGGAAATTTCCTGGCCATTATTTCTTCAAATATTTATTTTGCCTAGTTCTTTCTTCTCATTCTGGAATTCCATTTAATATTGTCCCACAGCACTTGAATTCTCTCTATTTTTTTAGACTTTTTATTCCTTTTTGCATTTTAGTTTGGGTAATTTTTACTGACCTATCTTCAAGTTCCTTGATCCGATAAGGGGCATCTGTACATATATGGTGCAAATAAAATTTATCTGGTGTCTGTGGCATAAAAAATTTAAATGATCTCAGTCACTGCTCTCTACAGGCTTAAGTGTATTCAATTTGAGTTCAACCAAGTTAACTGTCTGCTAACATGAACCGTAAATAATGTTTGAATCAACAAAAAATAATCTAGTAGAGAATACACTATTTTCAATGGCCAGAATATAATCCAAAATTACTCAACATACAAAAAGCCAGAGAAATGTGAGCCATTCTAAAGTGAAAAGACAATAAATGGATGCAATCCTCGAAATGTCACTGCTGCTGAAATTACCAAACTATAAATTTAAAATAGCTATTTTATTATGTATTATTTACATAGTTATTTGTATACTGTATGGTTATAATAATTCATGCTCCCAGTGAAGGCAAAGATAAGATATATCCATGAGAAATAAAAAAATATAAAAATAATCACATGAAAACTTCAGAAGCCAAACACATATAATAGCTGGATTTTAAAAGAAATCACTGAATGTTTCTAATAGTGTTGCAGAAAATTAAATAAGCAACCAAAATTAATAACTTTCACATACAAAACCAATAAACAGAAAAATGGTAGAGAAAATCCAATATACAACATCAACAAAAATGATTAAATACTTCAGTATAAATTTAACAAGAAATGCATAATTCCTATATGAGAAAAAAATTTAAACACATAATGCCAACTAATTTGATAAATTAATTAAGTAGACAACTACCTTGAGAGACACAAGTTCATCAATATTCACTCAAGAAGAAATAGATCACCTGAACAATGCTGTGTTTATTAAATAAATTGAATTCATCATTAAAAAGTAGAATAAAAACTCCAGGCCAAAATGATCTTGGTGCATTTTACCAAAATTTTAAGGAAGAAATAATCCCAATTATATGCAAAATCTCTCAGAAATTAGAAAAGTATGTAAGAGGTTCCATTTCATTTTATGAGTCCAGCATTACCCTCATATAAAAGATATAAAGATATAAAATCAAAGATATAAAACCAAAAGATATAAAATCAAAGATAAGAAAACTACTGACCAATAACTCTATTTATTTTACATGTAAACAGTCTTGTCAGAATTTTAGCCAATTTAATTCACAAGTATATCAAAGTAGTAATCTATCATGATCAATTGGGGTTTATTATAAGTCTGCAGAGTTGCTGAACATTCAAAAGTCAAAGCAGTTCACTACGGTAACAAAAATGTATGCTCATTTCAATAGATGCAGGAAAATCATGTGACAAACTTCAACAGTTACTCATATATAAAAAAAAAAAAACTAGAAATAGAAGAAAATTTCCTTGATTTGATAAAAGGGACCTATAAAAAGCCTAAAGCTAACATCATATTTAATGATTAATGATTAAATAATTTTCCTAAAAACCGATTTAAAAAGGCAAGAATAAATGGCTAGATGGCTATTTTTTTACTATTCCTATTAAACTGTGCTCTATAAGTTTTTGCTAATGCAATGTCAATGAAAAGATATAAAAAGTCATGAAAATCTGAAAGGAGGAAGTAAAATTATTTTTGTAGTAAATATAATTGTTTACAGAGGAAATTTGCAGGAACATACAAAAATTAAAATAAGTAATTAAATAGGTAATTCAATAAGGATACAGAGTAGATTTAATGAGGTAATAATATTTTATACATTAGCAGAAATAAGTAAATTTTTAAAATTCCCAAATTATGAAAATCTTATAATTTTAACAAACATGCAAGTCCTGTGCATTGACAACTACACAATATTGCTAATAGTCATTGAAAAGACCTAAATAAAGTAAGAGATACACCATGTACATAGATTGAAAGCCCAATTTATTAAAATGACAATTTTCCCATTGATAGAATTAATCTATAAATTCAATGAAATTCCTATTAAAATTCAAGTTGGCTCTTTTATGGAAATAGAAAATTAAATGAATTAGAATAGCTCACATAATAAGAAGAAAAAAACTAGAGGACTTAGACTATCTGATTACTGATGTTATTAGATAGGTACAGGAGACCTTCAAGATGGCAGGGAGTAAGATGTGGAGATCACCTTCCTGCCCACAAATACATCAGAAATACATCTACATGTGGAACAACTCCTACAGAACACCTACTGAATGCCGGCAGAAGACCTCAGACTTCCCAAAAGGCAAGAAACTCCCCATGTACCTGGGTAGGGCAAAAGAAAAAAGAAAAAGCAGAGACAAAAGAATAGAGACAGGACCCGCACCTCTGGGAGGGAGCTGTGAAGGAGGAATAATTTCCACACACTAGGAATCCCCTTCACTGGCAGAGACAGAGGGTGGCAGTGGCAGGGGGGTGGGCTTTGGAGCCACAGAGGACAGTGCAGCAACAGGGGTGAAGAGGGCAAAGTGGAGAGATTCCGGCACAGAAGATAGGTGCCGACCAGCACTCACCAGCCCTACAGGCTTGTCTGCTCACCCAGAGAAGTGCAAACAAAGAAGAGAAAAGGAAATCTCTTCCAGCAGCCTCAGGAGCAGCAGATTAAATCTCCACAGTCAACATGATGTACCCTGCACCTGTGGAATACCTGAATAGAAAACGAATCATCTCAAAATTGAGGCGGTGGACTTTGGGGCCAACGGTATACATATATTTTTCCTTTTTCTCTTTTTCTGAGTGTGCGTGTATATGCTTCTTTGTGTGATTTTCTGTGTATAGCTTTGCTTTTACCATTTGTCCTAGGGTTCTGCCTATCTGTGTTTTTGTTTTTGTTGTTGTTTTTACTATAGTTTTTAGCGCTTGTTATCATTGGTGGATTTCTTTTTTGGTTTGGTTGCTCTCTTCTTTCTTTCTTTTTTTATTTCTATTTTTTAATTACTATTTAATTTTTAATAATTATTTTTATTTTTTACTTTAATAATTTTAAAAGTTTGTCTTTCTTTCTTCCCTTCCTTCCTTCCTTCCTTCCTTCTTTCTCCCTTTTCTTCTGAGCTGTGGGGCTGACAGTGTCTTCGTGCTTGGGCCGGGTGTCAGGCCTGTGCCTCTGAGGTGGGAGAGGCAAGTTCAGGACATTGGTCCACCAGAGACCTCTCAGATCCACATAATATCAAACAGTGAAAGCCCTCACAGAGATCTCCATCTCAAGGCTAAGACCCAGCTCCACTCAACAACCAGCAAGCTAGAGTGCTAGACACCCTATGCCAAACAACTAGCAAGACAGGAAAACAAACCTACACATTAGCAGACAGGTTACCTAAAATCATAATGGATGTGGTCCTGCTCACCAGAACAACAAGATCCAGCCTCATCACCAAAACACAGTCCCCTCCACCAGGAAGCCTACAAAACTCACTGAACCAAACTTAGTCACTGCAGGCAGACACCAAAAACAATGGGAATTATCAACCTACAGCCTGCAAAACGGAGACCCCAAACACAGCAATTTAAGCAAAAAGAGAAGAGAGAGAAACACACATCAGATGAAGGGGTAAGGTAAAAACCCACCAGACCAAACAAATGAAGAGGAAACAGGCAGTCTACCTGAAAAAGAATTCAGAGTAATGATAGTAAAGATGATCCAAAATCTTGGAAATAGAACGGAGAAAATACAAGAAATGATTAACAAGGACCTAGAAGAAGTAAAGACCAAATAGAAAATGATGAACAACACAAAAAATGAAATTAAAAATTCTGTAGAAGGAATCAACAGCAGAATAACTGAGGCAGAAAAACAGATACCTGACCAGGAAGATAAAAGAGTGGAAATAACTACTGCAGACCAGAATAAAGAGAAAACAATGAAAACAATTGAGGACAGTCCCAGAGACCTCTGGGACAACATTAAATGCACTAACATTCAAATTATAGGGGTCCCAGAAGAAGAAGAGAAAAAGAAAGGGACTGAGAAAATATTTGAAGAAATTATAGTTGAAAACTTCCCTGATATGGGAAAGGAATTAGTCAGTCTATCCAGGAAGCACAGAGCATCCCATACAGGATAAATCGAAGGAGAAACACACCAAGACACATACTAATCAAACTATCAAAAATTAAATGCAAAGAAAAAATATTAAAAGCAGTAAGGAATAACAATGAATAACATAAAAGGGAATCCCCATTAGGTTATCAGCTGATCTTTCAGCAGAAAATTTGCAAGCCAGAGGGAGTGGCAACATATATTTAAAGTGATGAAAGGGAAAAACCTACAACCAAGATTACCCTACCCAGCAACGATCTCATTCAGATTCAATGGAGAAATTAAAACATTTACAAATAAGCAAAAGTTAAGAGAACTCAGCATCACCATAACAGTTTAACAACAAATGCTAAAGGAACTTCTCTAGGTAGGAAACACAAGACAAGGAAAAGAGCTACAAATACAAACCCAAAACAATTAAGAAAATGGTAATACGAACATACATATCGATAATTACCTTAAATGTAAATGGATTAAATGCTCCAGCCAAAAGACATAGACTGGCTGAATGGACATAAAAACAAAACTCATATATATGGTGTCTACAAGAGACCCAATTCAGACCTAGGGACACATACAGACTGAAAGTGAGAGGATGGAAAAAGATATTCCATTCAAGTGGAAATCAAAAGAAAGCTAGAATACCAATTCTCATATCAGATAAAATAGACATTTAAATAGAGACTATTAAAAGAGACAAAGAAGGACACTACATAATGATCAAAGGGATCAATCCAAGAAGAAGATATAACAATTTTAAATATTTATGCACCCAACACAGGAGCACCACAATACATATGGCAAATGTTAACAGCCATAAAAAGGGAAATTGACAGTAACATAATCATAGTAGGGGACTTCGAAACCCCACTCTCACCAATGGACAGATCATCCAAAATGAAAATAAAAAAGGAAAGACAAGCTTTAAATGATACATTAAACAAGATGGACTTAATTGATATTTATATGACATTCCTTCGAAAAACAACAGAACACACTATCTTCTCAAGTGCTTATGGAACATTCTCCAGGATAGATCATATCTTGGGTCACAAGTCAAGCCTTGGTAAATTTAAGAAAATTGAAATCATATCAAGTATCTTTTCTGACCACAATGCTATGAGACCAGATATCAATTACAGGAAAAAATCTGTAAAAAATACAAACACATGCAGGCTAAACAACATAGTACTTAATAACCAAGGGATCACTGAAGAAATCAAAGAGGAAATCAAAAAATACCTAGAACTGAATGACAATAAAACACAACGAGCCAAAACCTATGGGGTGCAGCAAAAGCTGTTCTAAGAGGAAAGCTTATAGCAATACAATCCTACCTCAACAAATAACAAAAATCTCAAATAAACAACCTAAACTTACACCTAAAGCAATTAGAGAAAGTAGAACAAAAAAAACCCCAAAGTTAGCAGAAGGAAAGAAATCATAAAGATCAGATCAGAAATAAATGAAAAAGAAATGAAGAAAACAATGGCAAAGATCAATAAAACTAAAAGCTGGTTCTTTGAGAAGATAAACAAAATTGATAAACCATTAGCCAGACTCATCAAGAAAAAGGGAAAAGACTCAGATCAACAGAATTATAAATGAAAAAGGAGAAGTGAAAACTGACACTGCAGAAATACAAAGGATCATGAGAGATTACTACAAGCAACTACATGCCAATAACATGGACAACCTGGAAGAAATTGATAAATTCTTAGAAAAACACAACCTTCTGAGACTGAACCAGGAAGAAATAGAAAATATGAACAAACCAATCACAAGCGCTGAAACTGAAACTGTAATTAAAAATCTTCAAAAAACAAAAGCCCAGGACCCGATGACTACACAAGCAAATTCTATCAAACATTTAGAGAAGAGCTAACACCTATCCTTCTCAAACTCTTCCAAAACATAGCAGAGGGAGGTACACTCCCAGACTCATTCTACGAGGCCACCATCACCGTGATACCAAACCCAGACAAAGAGGTCACAAAGGAAGAAAATTACAGGTCAATAACACTGATGAAGATAGATGCAAAAATCCTCAACAAAATACTAGCAAACAGAATCAAACAGCATACTAAAAGGATCATACACTATGATCATGTGGGGTTTATCCCGAGAATGCAAGGATTCTTCAATACACACAAATCAATCAATGTGATACATAATATTAACAAACTGAAGGATAAAAACCATATGATCGTCTCAATAGTTGCAGAAAAAGCTTTTGACAAAATTCAACACAGATTTATGATAAAAACCCTCCAGAAAGTAAGCTTAGAGGGAACTTACCTCAACATAATAAAGGCCATATATAACAAACCCACAGACAACATCATCCTCAATGGTGAAAAACTGAAAGCATTTCCACTAAGATCAGGAACAAGACAAGGTTGCCCACTCTCACCTCTATTACTGAACATAGTTTTGGAAGTTTTAGCCACAGCAATCAGAGAAGAAAAAGAAATAAAAGGAATCCAAATTGGAAAAGAAGAAGTAAAATTGTCACTGTTTGCAGATGACATGATACCCTACATAGAGATTCCTAAAGATGCTACCAGAAAACTACTAGAGCTAATCAATGAATTTGGTAAAGTAGCAGAATACAAAATTAATGCATAGAAATCTGTTGCATTCCTATACATTGATGATGAAAAATCTGAAAGAGAAATTAAGTAAACACTCCCATTGACCACTGCAACAAAAATAATAAAAGACCTAGGAATAAACCTACCTAAGGAGACAAAAGAGCTGTATGCAGAAAACAATAAGACACTGATGAAAGAAATTAAAGATGGTACAAACAGATGGAGAGATATACCATGTTCTTGGTTTGGAAAAATCAACATTGTGAAAATGACTATACTACCCAAGGCAATCTAGAGAGTCAATGTAATCCCTATGAAACTACTAATGGCATTTTTCACAGAACTAGAACAAAAATTTCACAATTTGTATCAAAACACAAAAGACCCCAAGAGCCAAAGCAACCTTGAGAAAGTAAAACGGAGCTGGAGGAATCACTCTCCATGACTTCAGACTATACTACAAAGCTACAGTGATCAAGACAGTATGGTACTGGCATGAAAACAGAAATATAGATCAATGGAACAGGATAGAAAGCCCAGAGATAAACCCACGCACATATGGTCACCTTATTTTTGATAAGGGAGGCAAGAATATACAATGGAGAAAAGACAGCCTCTTCAATAAGTGGTGCTGGGAAAACTGGACAGCTACATGTAAAAGAATGAAATCAGAACACTCTTTAACACCATACACAAGAATAAACTCAAAATGGATTAAAGACCTAAATGTAAGGCCAGACACTATCAAACTCTTAGAGGAAAACATATGCAGAACACTCTATGACATAAATCACAGCAAGATCCTTTTTGACCACCTCCTAGGGAAATGGAAATAAAAACAAAAATAAACAAATGGGACCTAATGAAGCTTAAAAGTTTTTGCACAGCAAAGGAAACCATAAACAAGATGAAAAGACAACCCTCAGAATGGGAGAAAATATTTGCAAATGAAGCAACTGACAAAAGATTAATCTCCAAAATTTATAAGGAGCTCATGGAGCTCAATATCAAAAAACAAACAACCCAATCCAAAATTGGGCAGTAGACCTAAATAGACATTTCTCCAAAGAAGATATACAGATTGCCAACAAACACATGAAAGAATGTTCAACATCACTAATCATTAGGGAAATGCAAATAAAAACTACAATGAGGTACCACCTAACACCAGTCAGAATAGCCATCCTCAAAAAATCTACAAACAATAAATGCTGGAGAGGGTGTGGAGAAAAGGGAACCCTCTTGCACTGCTGGTGGGAATGTAAATTGAGACACCCACTATGGAGAACAGTATGGAAGTTCCTTAAAAAACTAAAAATAGAACTGCCATACAAACCAGCAATCCCACTACTGGACGTATACCCTGAGAAAACCATAATTCAAAAAGACTCATGTACCACAATGTTCATTGCAGCTCTATTTAAAATAGCCAGAACACAGAAGCAACCTAAGTGTCCATCGACAGATGAATGGATAAAGAAGATGTGACACATATATACAATGTTATATTACTCAGCCATAAAAAGAAACAAAATTGAGTTATTTGTAGTGAGGTGGATGGACCTAGAGTCTGTCATAGAGAGTGAAGTAAGTCAGACAGGGAAAAACAAATACTGTATGGTAACACATATATATGGAATCTAAAAAAAAAAAAAAAAAACAGTTTATGAATAACCTAGGGTCAGGACAGGAATAAGACACAGATGTAGAGGATGGACTTGAGAACATGGGGAGGGGGAAGGGTAAGCTGGGACGAAGTGAGAGAGTGGCATGGACTTATATACATTACCAAATGTAATACAGATAGCTAGTGGGAAGCAGCCACATCGCACAGAGAGATCAGCTCGGTGCTTTATGACCACCTAGAGGGGCTGGATAGGGAGGGTGGGAGGGAGACACAGAGGGAGGAGATATGGGAATATATGTATATGTATAGCTGATTCATTTGTGATAAAGCAGAAACTAACACACCATTGTAAAGCAATTATACTCCAATAAAGATGTTAAAAGAAAAAATAAAAACAATAGATTGGTAAATTATTTTTTTTCTAAATTATAAGTTTTAGCTCTTAAAAAAGTACTGTCAAGGAAATTAAAAAGAGAATCCACAGAGAGGGCAAAAATATTCCCAAATAATATATCTGATAAAGGACTTATTTACAGAATATAGATATTAAATAGAATATAGATAGGTAGATATCACCTATCTATCTATCTTTCTATCTATCATTCTAATAACTCAATGCTAATAAGTTATCAGCAGAGCTTTAACCAAAAATAATTAAAATGGGTAAAATATTTAAAAGAATATTAATCTAAAAAGACATACGGATGGCAAATAAGCAGATGAAAAGGTGTTCAATAGAATTACATAAAAATGCAAACAAAAATCACAATTTAATACCACTATATGCATACTAGAATGGTAAAATGAAAATGACTGCTAAGTGTTAACAAGAATATAGAGTACCTGCAAATTTCATACACATTTTGTGGGTATGTATAATTATAGAGCCAGTGTTTAAAATGGAATTATCTAAAGAAGTTAAATATCCACCTTCTATAAAACTAGGTCGTTGTCACTGTGCTAAGTTGTATATATATATGTAATTTTTTAAAAATTTTATTCTCTATTGAGGTGTAATTCTTGTACATCATATTAATTTTAGGTATACAACCAAATGATTTGATATTTGTAGGTATTATGAAATAAACACCAAATTAAGTATAGTTACCATCCATCACCATACATGGTTACAGAATTTTATATTTTTTTACAGCATGGTAAACTGTAGTTTATAATACTGTATTGCATATTTGAAAGTTGATAAGAGAGTAAATCTTAAAACTTATCATCACAAGAAAAATTATTTTAATCATTATCAGTTGACAATCAGTCTTTCTTTGTTATATATGGGTGTCATAATATCTGTCCTGATATCTTATATTACTTTTGTGGAAATTAAACAAGATAATGTACCTAAAAATATTTGTTAATTCTAACATGATGGAAAATGTAATATTGATGCTATTGTCCATTGCACTGTATACAGTGTGAATATAATGAAAGGACACTTATTTGAGAAAGTATTATATAATAATGTCTCAAAGCCTGGTAACAAACTCTGAAATATACTCAAATGAAAGTATTCATTGTAATATTTGCAGAAGAGAAGAAATTGCTTAAAGCAAATTATTATTATATTTGTGGTACCTTCCTTTTTTTACTTTTGCTTACTGCTTCATAATTTTGAAAAGGGACAGAAATACTGGTATAATCCACAGAAAATAATCTTATGTCCTTTGTTAGCTTCCTTGACTTTGTGAACTCCAATTTAAAAGAACTTTGTTCCTCACAACTACCTTTTCTCAGTCACACTACTCATCTGAATCTCTACACCACAGCAAATGCTGACAGTTAGAGGCAAGGCTGTTCACTTGGTAGAGTGGAAAAAGCACAGCTGTGATGAAATGGAACAAAAACAGGAAACTGAGTCTGGTGAACCATGTTTTTGTCTTAGTTTTGCTAGTGGGTGAAAAATACCCTGTAAGCTTATTTATATGCATCTTAAGCTCTTCATTTTTAAGGCCAAGTGATTGAATTGGGTGATCCCAGGTGTCCTTTTTAGCTCATTCTTTTTTTATCTATGATCTAGGATAAAAATTAATATAGAATTTTCCTTTGTGGCTAATTTTTTCATATTAATTGTAAATAAGCTTCAGATTTTATTTATTGATATGGATCTTTGTTTTGAGACTTGACATACATGCAGGAGTGTCATAATTTTGAGACAGCATATATTTATTCTATTAATGCTGACATTATTCATTGACAATGTCATTCTTTTATTCATCTGTAAGCACTGCCCCCAGAATTAGTGTTTTGTGTATTTTTAAGAATTTTTAAATTAATTTTTCTATTTATTACCAAAGCAAGATGTAAAGGACTAGTATTCTATTTATTGAATCTAAGTCATCACTAATGATATTATACATTATATTTTTATACCACTATGAATAAAAAAAACACTGCTAATTATAATTGCCATGCTATTTATTATGATATATCTCAATTTCAGGGATGTTAAAATGTGAAAAATATATGCCTTAGAATCAAGGAACTTGATTATTATAACTTGTATCAACTTACTTTTTATGAAATAAAGTTATAAAAATTATTCCCAATTTGTTATTCTTTTTTATATTTCAGAATTTCTCTCCCTGTCAATAATACACTTGAGATGAGTTTTTTAAAGTATTACTCATTAGGTCTCCAAAAATGCCTTTTAAAGGATTCTTCTACATTGTTATTTTTTAAAAATTTAACTCAAGGCAACTTTGCAATATGTAGAAGTTTTTAAACTATCTGACCTGATGTTAAACCACCTGCAATTTTATTTTAACCCACTGCTTCTACTGGGTTTACACAGTTCCATGTCTACAGAAATCAAGAACTGCTTTCTAATAGATGATTTTCTGAGAGACACTGTCCACTGTAACAAGGGATGAGACAACCTAGAAAATTTAATTCCTGTACAGCTCCAAATAGGCTGCGAGACAGAAATTTTAAGACTTGCTATCTATAATCCAATATCCTTTGAGATGTTTCACTCTAATTCTCTATAGACATACGCTTCTAAAATTTCCAACAGATCCCATAACCCTTCTCTTTTATCTCAACTTATCAATTCTCTTCTGAAATTATTTTCTTTCCTTTTAAAGGAGGCCTAAAATGTCCTTCCTCCCTATTTCATTAGCTAAATTCTACTCATATTTTAATATTTAGCCCAAGAATTACCCTCTCTGTGAAGCTTTTTACTATTTTTTTCTTTTTGCCACCAATTTATTTTTCATTCCCCATATTACAACATTCATCAAACTGTATTATCATTATTGTTTCTAAATCAACTGTAATAGTTTCCTATTGTTGCTGTTAACAAATCACCACAAATTAGAGGCTGTAACAACACAATTGTATTGTCTTACAACTCTGGAGATGAAAAGTCTAGAATGGGTCAACAGGTCTGCATTCATTCTAGAACTTCCAGGAGAGATTTCTTTCCCCTGCCTTTTCCCATTCTGGAGGCTGCCTACATTCTTTGACTCATGGTAATGCATAATTCTGATCTTTACTCCTGCTGTCTCAGCTCCTTCTCTGACTTTGATCCTTCTCTCTCTCCCTTTTATAAAGACCCTCAAGATTACACTGGGCCCACGTGGATAATCAAGGATATTCCCCTTTCTCAAGATTTTTAACTTAATCACATCTGCAGTATCTCTTGTAAGGTAACATATTAACAGTTTCTGGGGATTAGGATGTGGACATCCTTGTGTTATAACTGAGCAGGACACAATGGGGCTTTCTGGAGAAGAATCCCCCCCCGCCCCACCCCCACCCCCGCTCCTGTCATGTTTTCCACCTGCCTCTTGTCTGTAGAAAAATTTTAGCCTCCTAGGCCTTCCCTGAGTTAAAAGAATAAATTTATTCAAAGAAGTAATAAAATGTAGAAGAAAAGGAAAACAGTCAAGCAAGACAAAACAATAATAGTTTAGCCACTAAACAAAGTCAAGGACATTTAGTTCCTCCTCAAGGGCTATAGATAATATTCTGAGCCATGTCCTTTGAGCTGCTTTGCAAATACTAAAACCCCCACCAGGTGGAAGAAGTTAACTGTATGCTGCCCACAAGCCCATAGCCCCAGAGCAGTGGAACCAGAAGGTTGATAATATTCTCAATTACTTTACCACCAACCAATCAGAAGAATGCCCACAAGCTAATCACTCACCCCACAACCTTCCTCCCTCATCTTCTCTTTAAAAATCTTTCCCTGAAAGCCATCAAGGGATTTGGGTCTTTTGAGCACTAGCTGCCTGGACTCCCTGCTTAGCACCCTGCAATAAAAACTGCACTTTCCTTCACAGCTCGGTATCAGTAGATTGGCTTTACTGCACATGGGCGAGCAGACCCAAGTCTGGTTCAATAACGGTGGAGCCATTATTCTGACTATCACATTAACCTCCCCATTAAGCTTTGAATTTTAGAATGTATTATAGACTGAATTGTGTCCCTCCAAATTCATATGTTGAATCCCAATTCTCAAATGTGATTGAATTTGGAGACCGGGCCTTTTAAGGAGGCCTTAATTAAGGTTAAATGAAGTCATATGGGTGAGGCCTAAACCAATAGGCCTGTGTCCTTATAAGAAGGACAAGAAGAGGAATTATAAGAAGAGGAAAAGACACCAAGGGCATGTGCACACAGAAGAAAGGCCACAGGAAGACACAGCAAGGTGGCCATATGCAAATTACAGAGAGAGGTCTCAGGAGAAACCAAACCTGCTGACACCTTGACATTGGACTTCCAGATTTCAGAACTGTTAGAAGATAAATTTCTGTTGCTTAAACCACCTACTCTGTGGGATTTTGTTATGACAGCCCCAGCTAATATATTGGGTTTGCCAAAAAGTTCATTTTTTTTTTCCATAAGATGGCTCTTGTAGCACTTAGTTGTCTTTAACTTCCATTGAAACAATTTTGTTAGACTGTATTGTGACAGCTGTCATAGCAGCATGAATTTTAAAAAAAACTTATCAAAATTGGTGAATTTTTGTGTAGCCATTTTAATATTGAAGATAGAAGAAAAAAGCAGCATTTTTGGCATATTACCTTTTATATTTCAAGAAGGTAAAATGCAACTGAAATGCAAAAAAAGATTTGTGCAGTGTATGGAGAAGGTGCTGTGACTGATCAAACATGTCAAAAGTGGTTTGTGAAGTTTCGTGCTGAAGATTTCTCACTGGACAATGCTCCACGGTCGGGTCGACAAGTTGAAGTTGATAGCAATCCAATCGAGACATAAATTGAGGACAATCAATGTTATACCACGCAGAGATAGCCGACATACTCAAAAGTCCAAATCAAGCTTTGAAAATCATTTGCACCAGCTTGGTTATGTTCATCGCTTTGATGTTTGGGTTCCACATAAGCAAAAAAAACCTTCTTGACCATATTTCCCCATGCGATTCTCTACTGAAACGTAAAGAAAACATTCCGTTTTTAAAACAAGTCGTGATGGGCGATGAAAAGTGGATACTGTACAATAAGGTGGAATGGAAAGATCGTGGAGCAAGTGAAATGAACCACCACCAACCACACCAAAGGCTCGCCTTCATCCAAAGAAGGTGATGTTGTATACATGTTAAGATTGGAAAAGAGTCCTCTATTATGAGCTCCTTCTGGAAAACCAAACGATTAATTCCAACAAGTACTGCTCCCAATGAGACCAGCTGAAAGCAGCACTCGACAAAAAAGCATCCCGAATAGTCAACAGAAAACACATAATCTTCCATCAACATAATGCAAGACCTTATGTTTTTTGATGACCATGCAAAAACTGTTACAGCTTAGCTGGGAAGTTCTGATTCATCCACCGTATTCACCAGATATTGCACCTTCAGATTTCCATTTATTTCAGTCTTTATAAAATTCTCTTAATGGAAAAAATTTCAATTCCCTGGAAGACTGTAAAAGGCACCTGGAACAGTTCTTTTCTCGAAAAGATAAAATTTGGGGGGAAGATGGAATTATGAAGTTGCCTGAAAAATGGCAAAAGTTAGTGGACAAATGGTGAATACATTGTTCAATAAAGTTCTTGGTGAAAATGAAAAACTGTGTCTTTTAATTTTACTTTAAAACCAAAGGAACTTTTTGGCCAACCTAATAATATGCTTTTTCACTTCTTTTAAATTTCAGAATTTAGCCTAGTGCTCATACTAAAAAATATGCACCAGGACTAAAATTTATAATAACAAACGTTATTTGTAGGACTGTATCTTTAAGAAAATTTTAAATGATTTCAAATTAGTACAGAATACCTCTTAATTGAATGCTTAAGTTCTTACCCTTCTGTATCCTTTTCAGAATGGCAAATTCAGGAGAAGATTCCTTACTATGATGTCAGTAGAGGAAAAGTGTGCTTTGGGTTTGGGTTATTTCTATGCTTGTTCCTGAAAACAGCAAGTGACTGCATGAGGTCTGGACCATAGAAATCAGCTATTTCTCTGTGAAATGTTCTGACTATATTGATTTTATCTGCTGTGGTGTTCTCAGAATAAATTGTGCACAGCGAAGCCATATTTAAATTTAGGCTGCTGGCAAGGAGCAGCTGGAAAGGGCCAAATGGTCTCCCTTTGCTGCTTCCAGAGCACAGTAAATTGTCCTCCAGGATAGCAGCACAGCCTCTTAGCTGAGATCAGGGTCTCCTTGCTTGGGATCAGGGTACTAGGGTCAGCCTCTGTATCTACCTAAGAAACATGGAGAACTGGGAGGAGAGAATGTGTCTGCCCTTTCCCACCTAGATTTCCTCAACCTGTTTCCACTGAGTATTTAGGACACCTCCACTGACTGGAAATAAAAAGGTGAAAAACATTTCCAACCTGCATTTTCAAAATTGTTTTCATAAACCATAAAAGATAAGCTTTCTCCTTTATACCTTGCTCCAGAAATCAAACAAGTATGTAGAATGCATACTCCCCCTATGTACACCACCTATTCTGCTCTTTGAAAATTAGTTTTCTTCATGTTCTCTTTCTGACTTTCTACATTGTTCTATAGCACAGCTTATGTAGTAGGGCAGGTGTGGAGGGTTGGAAGGGACATAAGATTTTTGTTTTATATATTCTCCTACCTGAAGATATATTTGCTAAAACTAGTGCTTACATGTATTGTAAGATCTTGGAAGATAAGGAGAATGTGAAGATGTTTATGAGAAAGTGAGGAGAAAAACATCTTATCACTCTGTTTCATTTGTTTTGAAACAAGTAAATATTTCAATATAAGTGTTTGTGAAATGAATTAATGATGCATGAGGAATAAATTAACATCTAATTACCACAAAGGAATTTTACTTGGGAAACTTATAAAATGGCCCCCAATGTATAAGTACAAATCACCTACAGAATGCACCTGTTGTAAAATATCTGGACAAACTCGATTGAGTGGTATGTTTCTGTGATCTTCATCTTCACTAACCTTTTGTCTTAGATCTTGCTTCTTCTATTGGAATATATTTTACTTCTATGCCCTGATTCCTCCAACCTGAATCTAACAAATATGGAGTAGTTGATGGTTCAGAACACACTAGGATATTAAAATATCCTTTCAGAATAAATCAAGAAATAAACAAAATGCCCCTTTTCATCCTCAAAGCAAAAGATCCCACTTTAGGCCTTTTGGATTAAATTCATCTCTGTATTTCTCACATTCAATGTGGTTAACATCAATATGATTTATCATTTTAGAAAATATTCAGGTTTACTTTTTATTCTTAATTGATTCTTAAATCATAATTGATTGAATCTTCACTTTATTTATTAATGATTTGTAAATGTACACCCAGAGCCTCATGATTCTATTGTAATTTTCATGACCATTTAATTCCTTTCTAACTAATTTTTATATTGCAGAAATGTAACTAACATACACAACTTAGGTGTTATTTACTCTATTGTGAAGTATTTGTGTAAAATATGTCATGTAAAAACTAAAAATGTAAAGTATAAAAATGTGAAAAGAGTAAATTCTACTTATATAAGCTGAAAATTAACATGATATTTTATTTCTTGCTTCTAAAAATAGGTTAAAAAAATGGTCAACAAGTACATTTCCATGAGGTATAACGTAAGTTGGAGCATCACTTAAAAATTAACAATATACTCCTAGGTCATCTGTTAAATGCTATACATCACTATAATTTAAATCAATCAAAGAGAATCACAGTAACTTTTCCAGCTAAGGTAGCACCCCTAAATCATTTTGCTAACACGTGTTACTTCAATTCAAAATATTAAAAATAAATATGCCTCTGCTTCACAATCTCTTTAGAGGCTCTATTCAGCTTTTCCCCCCTATAACTCTTAAAATTTATCAGTCCTAAATAATGGGAACCAAACAAATTAAACATAATATTGAAGTAGATAAATTAACAGCTAAATATAAAGAGTCTTCAAACATCTATAAAATATCCAGAATTAATCTGAGTTTTACCACTGGAAACAAAGTGGAAATGAATGTATTATGAAAGAGACCTTGAGTTGGAATAGACTAATTTCACCTTGATTAAGAGAGACAAATGTTTCACCCTGCTTTATCTCCACCCTACTCTTTCTACCTAAAGGGCACACCCATTTTTTAGTACAACATTCAACTGAGAAACTATTTTAAAAATTGTTCTAAGACCCACAAGACAGATCAAATACCTAGAAAATATAAACTTCTAGGACGGATTAAAAGAGCAAAGTTCTTCACCCTTACAAAGAAAACAACCAAGACTAAAAGTTAACAAGGACACTAAGATGTAAAAGATTTACTGCAATGATGTCAGTGTTAATGGACAGCTGGCTAGCTGTACACTAGCCTCAAGGAGTAGATAATTTGGCATTAGTGCAGATTCATATGCCCCAGGTCTAAAACTACTATGCAATTAGATAATTTAGAGTAAGTCCAAAATGTTTTTGGAATAGTAAATGGATACTTATGTAAATCACTTCTTAAGGTACCCTGAATATAATAAAGATGCAAAAAGATACTTTCCTCAAGTTCTAGAATTAGAAAGCAGACAAAACCCCTAAAATAGATGGCAAATATTTACATGCAATAAACTCACACACACACGTGCACACACACACACACACAAACACATCTGCAGGTCTGTTCTAATATGCTAATATATCCATATGTTCAAATGTGGTATGACTTACTTAGACTGTGGACAGTTATTTCAAACTTCAACTTCTGGTTATGGCAGAAAAATTACACTGGACTAGCTCATAGTAAACAGCCATTAAACTGGAAAAATATCCAATACAGGTTGGGTAAAAAATAGAAAACAATAGCTGCTAACTATAAGCAATGGGCAGAAACTATCCTGATCCCAGACCATTACAGACCCTATACATATGCAGGAGGGGCAGAGTCACTGGCCGTCAAATAAGAGACCCAGTGACACAAACAAAGCCTATGTCTGAGATTGAAAGAGGGGAAAAGAGCATGCCACTGCTGTATCCATCCCCAGACTAGCAAATATCAGTAACAAGTAACAGCAGTTTATCCCTGAAGGCAGGAACAAGTACCTGGAAAGATATTCTCTTTCAGGCAAGAAACCACCAGAATAACCTAAATCTAAGAGAAGAACAGGACATTGAGCAAAAATCTCCATCAACCCAGCCCCACAATAAGGATGGACAACACCTGAGGAATTTGAAGCCAGTAGGGTAATGATTCTAATAATAGCAATAATAAAACACAAACATAGCTTGATTCATGACTATATGGACAAAAACTTCCACACTAAGGTTCTAACAAAGGAAGCATACCCATAATAAGTTCTCGTGATCTAATGTATAGCATGGTGACTATAGTTAATAATAAAGTATTGTATAGTTGAAACTTGGTGACAGAGTAGATCTGAAGTGTTATTACCACATATACACACAAAAGGTAAATATGTGAGGTGATGGATAGTTTAATTAGCTTCACTGGGGAAATCATTTCACAATGTACATATATATCAAAACATGATGTTGTACACCTTAAATATATATAATGTTTATTTGTCAATTATACTGTAATAAAGCTGGGAGAAAATTCCCATTTTGAAGCATAAACACTAGCTCTCTTAACCTACAGGTGATCTAGAACTTTAATCCAAAAATTATGCAACAAAGGAAGTAAGAAAGAATATAGGGGACAAATTAGACAAAGCAGTCAACAGAAGCAAGCTCAGATATGACCTAGATATTGGATCTCTCAGACAGGGAATTTAAAATAACATGATTAATATGTCAAGGGCTATAGTGGAAAGGATGGACAACATGAAAAAGCAGATGGGGAATGTCTTCAAAGAAGTGAGAACTGTAAGTAACAATCAAAATGACATGCTAGAAAGTTTTGCAAAGTAATGGTAATAGAGATGAAGAATGTCTTCAATGGGATTATCAGCAGACTTGACACTCAACTTTAAAAGAATTTGAAGATAAGGAAATAGAAACTTGAACTGAACACAAAGTAAAAGAAATGTGAAAATAAAAATCAGAGAAGATAGCATCAAGATCTTTGGGAAAATATCAAAAAGTAACACACATGTAATTGAAATCTTAGACTGAAATGAGAGAGATAACAGGGAGGAATACATATGTGAATAGATAATGAAAGGCATTAAGACACAGATCTAAGGTGCCCAGACCTCAAATTAAGTTTAAATATAATCAAAGAAACAACTATTCACAGAGACATACTATACTAAACCTGCCAGAGACAAATGGTAAAGAGAAAATCTTGAAGAATAATGGAGAAAAAAGATACAATGCATTCTGAGAAATACAGGTAAAAATTAAAGCAAATTTCTTGTCAGAAACTATGGAAACAAGAAGACAATGGAGTACTATCATTCAACTATTGGAAAAAGGACAACTTACAATTCTATATACAAGTTAAAAGTTAAAAGAAATAAAAAATAAAAATATATGAAAAGCAGGTACCCCAACACAATCAAAACCAAAGCAACGAGTAGTTTTACTTTCTCATAAAAAATGTCTAATTCCAAAGCAGTGTGGTCATGCTGAACATTTTTTAAATATACAACTTACAAATATTTAAGAAATTTGTAATATAATGTTATGAAATATGAAATAAGGCAAATGCTTGAGCAAATATATATGAAATGCATAAATTTTTCTTTTTAATAGATATGACTACAAGGAGGATTAGAAGACCTTAACTTAATAGGCATAAATGATTGTTCAATTTTAATTTTCCCTAAAGTCAACAAGCTCAGCTAATATGTTTGCAGCATTTCACTCTTGCTCTGTATCCACAAGTTTATTTCGTCTACAAACTTCTTTTCAGTGGATGTAAGCATGCACTGATTTATCTGTTATGCAGCAGTTGTTTATGAGAAGCCCTTACAGGAACCATGAGTAGTTACGGATTTTATTAGTAGTAGAATCAAATAGAAAATATTTTGCTATCTGCCACTGATCAAGAATTAAAAATCAGGGAACAGAAATGTCATGATATAATTTCAGATAGTATATTAAATATTTGGAAAAGGATATTCAAAATAGAGCTTTCATATTTAAGGAGAGAGTCACAAATTGTACATATATGTGAAATGGATTAAACTAATGGCAGATTGCTGTTAAATAAGAGCTCAAATTCTTACTTACATCAGTAAGTACAGTATATACCAACAATTTCAATTGCCTGTTAATAAAACACTCACATAATAGAGTTCATCGATATTTGGTAGTAGAGGTATTCTTGTTTCATGTTAAAAACTTTCATGTTTCAGATGAAGTTATTGAAAGCAGTTTCCAATACTAGCCTTGTTCACACATAGTTTATCTTTCCTCCCATGAGTAACAAGCTTAAATCAACCTCTCCTCAGTAAAAATAAAGAGATCAACTTTTATTAACAGTGGGCTGACTTTCCACTTTCTATAGTAGTTACAAAGTCCTTCTCTAAATTAAGAAGAATTCAAAGTTCCATTTTTTTAATACTGTATATGTACATAAAAGACATGCAAATAAAAGGGTTTTCATTTTAAGCAGGAAGAAAAATTAATTGATCTGGGAAGGAAACAAACTCTCTAGGTAACATTTGCTGTTAGCTAAGCAAAATAAAACAGTTCTCTAATCCTATGTTTGATTTCCTTTGCATTGGCAGTAACTGAGAGGACTATTTATTTTTAACATACTAAGGAAAACACTTCTGTTTGTTATTGTTAACTATGAAAATTACCTTAAATACTATTGAAGGAGTACAGAAACAAAGATTCATTTTCAATTTATTCTTTTAATTTAAAAGTTCCCACTGAAGAATATTTATGTCCATCATAGTTGCTTAACTGTTTCATAACTAAGCAATTTAAGATTCTAACCTACTGTAAACTTCTCTGTTTAATTCAGAGATTTTAAAAAGAATCATAATTCTTTTCAAAGAAAAGAAATCTTTGATTTCTCTGACTGCTAGTTTGACTTTTTGCCTATACATTTCTCACGGCACATCCATAATGGCAAATTTCTTGAAGTATTAGATATAAGTAAATGCTGTTAAAAGGATTACTTTGGTTTAGAAATTCCTCCTTAGCAGCAATTTATTCCATCATAATTTGTGCACACCTGTGAAATAAATAGTGGCAGTGAGGCTGAACTTTAGAAAAACTTCTCTCTTTTCCTTACTGGAAATTAGATTTTAAAAATGGAGTATTCTTAACATGCTTATAGAATTTGTTACTCCTCTGTGGTCATGCAAATATCATAGTCAACATACATATCATCTCTCCTCTTTTCATTAGTTTTTTTTTTTTAAATAAAAAATTATATTGAGAAGGGAAATTATGGGCTGGTCCTCTACAAGCAGATCTTAGAGGTAAGAAATAAGTGAACTGATAATTCAAGTAAACAAAAAATTATCAAATGCTGTCAGTTTTAAAATGGAGCTTGGACAAGGCCATCTGGCGACAGACTATCATTTCCCCCACTGAGTAGTTCATAGAAAGGTGATTACTTGGCAAACCTATAGGTTTTTTGTTAACTATTGGAAAATTGCATTTTAGCTCCTGAATTTTCATTTCTGTCAAACCTTTGGATTTTTTACCAGGTTTTCTCTGACATATTCTTCTCACTAACCCTTCACTAACCCAGTCAGATTCTAGTCATTAATGTGGGAATTCTTAAGTCATTCATTTAAATCTCTAAGAAAATTGTTACCCATTTACTACTGTTATCTTTTAAAGCAACAAATAGTTTAACATTTCTATTTCCTCACAAAAGCTAAAATACTAGATAGATATAGATAGATGCTAGATAGATAGATAAATAAATAGATAGATAGATACAGAAAAGTTTGAACTATAGAAAAATTACTCTAAAATTTTATGTTCTTAGAAATATGCTAAATTAGATATGTGTGCAAGGTTCAGAACTCTAAATAGCATAAGAGGAATGTCTAACACAGGTGAAGGTAAAGTAGAAATGGTACCCTTTATAGCTTTGTAAGCCTAGAGAAAAAGAATCAAGATAAAAAGAAGGAAAGCTGTTATCATTTTGAATTTTATGATTAAATGCAACAATGGGGTAGGTTTGAAACGGTGTTTTCATTCATGGTGACACAGTTCTAGGTGTAGTTTGTTCTTAATAACTTAAGTTATTTTTACCCCTCTCACATCCCATCTAGAAAAAAATTCTATTTTACCAAACTATTATTAGTCAGTTAATTATCATCATGCATGAATTAGTTCAGTCATACTTATACAAGTAAAGCAATGTATTCAAAACTTTGTAAAATGAAAGGAATGAATAGGGTGGTAAAGATATTTGGAACCAGATAAGGAGGTGAGAAAGAAAGAGTACATGGATAAATAACTGAGATTCCTGTCAGAAAATACCTGAAGAGCTCCACTGCTCCCAAATTATAATAGTTGAACCATCGAATGGAAGTTATCTACCTAGCATAACCATTGTGGAGTTAGTACATGTTCTGGTTAATTTATAGCATTTTCTTTATGATTTATAATATCCACTTAAATTAATGACATATCCACTCTCCTTTCAACTGGCTCTCAACATTTTCTTAAATATGACACCTGGTTTTGACTAGTGTGCTATATTGATTCTTTTATAAAACACTTAAATTTACTTTTATCTTTTGTAATTCTGTTTTATTATATTTCTTTTTTTATCAGGTAACTGAAACACATTTCTGTTGGGAATTCCACATGCAAAAATTAAAGTCAAATTATATTGTAACAAGAACTTAATGGTTCTTTCCATTTCTTCTCTTTTTCTAGGATAGGATTTTTCAGTTGGCATTATGTCCCTATGATAGTCGTTTATAGTAAATGTAGCTTCCATGAAATGTTTCCAATGTATGACTTCACACAGTAAGATACCTCTCTATCCAAAAAAACCATACATCATTTGTGGAATTTTTTCACAATTTGCACAGGCCTCTAATTATAATTTAAAGAAACTGATGGAAAGGAATTGTTTAATGTCATAGTAATGCAA
The DNA here is from genome assembly GCF_005190385.1 of Monodon monoceros. NCBI lineage: Eukaryota > Metazoa > Chordata > Mammalia > Artiodactyla > Monodontidae > Monodon > Monodon monoceros. Next base: position 51,164,588 of record NW_021703767.1, read on the forward strand.
ATTACATTATTAGGTGGGCTTAATTTTTTAAATTTCATTTATTTTTAGCAGAGTCTGGGCTTTCTAATTATGGGTCTTCCAAACATTTTACTTAGTTATGCACTGTTGTATTGGCAATCTAGTTTCAAAAGGAGGTATCCTATACTCAGCTACTTTCTTGATGTGGTAAAACTCAGTTTCGCTTGGACAAAAAGAGTCATCAGGAAGGGTGATTTTTGATTACTGAATATAATCCTTCATTTTCAATTAAAATCTTTCCTCCCCTCATTTTTACTAATTTCCATACTGTCTTATAGTTAACTTTAATTGTCCTCATATAGTCAAATATAAACCAAGCCAACTTTGTCTTTTTTTTATATTAGTTAACCTCTTCTTTAAAGTCAATTTACCATTTAAGTTTATAATTTATGAAATAATATTTCTTATTGAGTCCTTAAAATATCCAGCACATGTGTATACTGACCAGCACAATGGACCTATAGTTTTAAATTATTTCAATAGTTGTGTTTGAGCACATTTAAAATTATTTTTAAAAAATAGAACAGAAGAGGGAAATTATTTAGACCTACCCAGATAGCAACAGAAAGCAATCAAATGATTTTTTCTATCCAATGAAATATTAGACATTCATTACAAAATCTATGCATAGTCTAAGAATAGAGCAATAAGATCACATATTATAAAACTGAATTGCTTCATAAGCTTCCATTTATAATCTGTACCTTTATATATTAAAATCCCAATATTCAGAAGAGATTGAATCTGCATACTTCAGAATTTTTCATAGGAATATAAGAAACTGAAAACTTCTGATTCCACACTAGTGGGGAAAAAAGTATTACAACTTTGAAAATTAATTTGTATAACTATTTTATCTGTGACTCAGTCTAAGAGCTGGCTAGTATTTTATATGAAACATTACATTTTGTAAAAGAGTATTTTTACAAATATACAAAAAGTAGTTAGAGTTCAGAAAAACCCCAAATCTGAGCATTTGTTGGCTGATTCCAGCTGTATTATGCTTATGTATTTCCTAGAAATATTAGAATACTGACTATAGTACATTTATGACGTGTCCTCAGGATGTGACTCTAAACTATATCCAACAAAAGTCATGATCCCACAGTGATTGCATACACTGGGAGCACATGATTATGCTGAATTGCCACAATGTGAGCATTCCTTTTCTCTGTGATGATCCCCCAAAACATATTTCTCCAATATAAGAGGTTATGAAAGGAAAAAATGGAGGTAGTAGTAAGCCAAATACAGAGGGCCATTTGAGCAAATCTCATATTCAAATAACTATTTTTGATCAAATATTTCAATTTTGAAGAAATAGATAGCTAACTGATCTGGTTAAATATTTCATCAGATATATCTAGGTTTAATGTGCAAAACCACCACCATCATCTGTGTGAACCAAAGTGCCTTTCTCCTTTCATTTTTTTTTTTTTTTGCCATTAACTTAAAGTCAACTAATAATTTTAGATCTCATATTACAGAGGTCTAGTAGAATGATTTATACTAGGGAATTTTTAACTTCAATTAGTCACTTTTAAAAAAGAATAGAAAAGATCTTAAAAGAAGAATTTTGAATGTGTGATTCTGTATGTATGGGAAAGGAGAGGGTCATATTGTTATTTGTGATGATTTGCAGTAAATCCTCTCTTATCTCCAAAAGAAATGACCCAAAATGAGGTCATTGATATCTAAAGATACAAATTGGATCCTTATTTTTCTTGGTGCAGTGCTTTGACTTTTATTTTTATAAAAATGCAAATATCCTAGGGAGGGGACTCACTATTTTATTCACTCATTTATACTTTCCTGTAAACAGTGGATATACAATCGATATTTCTTCATTCGCACTGTCAGATGATTTATTAAGAGAAAGCATGATTGATTTTGGGGCGGGGAAAGAGAAAAATTCAGAAGCTATTCTCAATAAGGCACAAAATATAGGAGGAAAAAAGTAAAATTGGGAAAAGAACTCTTGGAAACTTATTTATCTCACAATTTGACTAAGGGTTGACCTTGATTCTAATTCAGAGAAAACATAGTTATAACATGAAGCAAGTTCTGTTTTATTGTAGTATTCTTAGTAATAAAAACAAGTATCAGAAATAGCTAATACTAGAAAGTATGTTTTATACTATTGGTTACCAAACATTTTGAAGAAAAATATGAAGAATGAATAGAGATTGTAAAGTTTCCTAATATCTCAATGTTAAACAAAACACATTTCTTCCCTTGTGTGAATAAATATGAGAAGACCAGAAGAAACAGGTTCATTCCAACTCTGCATTTGCACATAGGAATGGAAGGAATTAAGATTTTCCTTTTCAATAGTCCTTAAGACTCTAGGGGGTGCTAAAGACGTGGTAGCCATCTGTATTAATTGAGTTGTAGTAGAAAACAAGTTGAGTTATTTGAGGAGAGTTTAATAAAAAGAGGGATATTTTGGTTTTTTTTTTTTTAAATTACACACAGTAAAATTCACTTTTTTGTTGGATTGAGATATGAGTTTATATACTTAGACAAATAACCACCATCATAGGATACAGAACAATTCCAACACCTAAAAAAATCCCTTTGTATTCAGACCCTCTCCCCTCACCTATCCCCTGAAACCACTCATCTATTCTCTGTTGCTATAGTTTCACTTTTTAGAATGTTTTAAAAATTCATTCATATTGTTGCATAACATGATAGTTTGTTGCTGTTTTTTTTGTTTGTTTGTTTTTGTTTTTTATTGCCCAATAGTATTTCATTGTGTGGATGTATCAAAGTCTATTTACACATTCACTTGTTGAGGGATACCTGGGTTTATGATTCGTGGCAATACTGAATAATGCTGCTATAAATATTCATCTGAAGGTTTTCTGCACAGATGCAAGTTTTTATTTCTTTAGTATAAATAGCTAGAAATGGGATTGCTGGGTCAATTGACTTGTAAATCAATCCATGTAATTCACAATATTAATAATCTAAAGAAGAAAAACCATATTGTCATGATAATACATGTATGGAAAGTACTTGACAAAATTCAACATCTATTCATGATGCAAACTTTCAGTGAACTAGCAGTCTCTGATCATGTCAGCTTCTATAAATTGTAGCCCTGACTAATGAAAAGAGATGACTGTCTAGTGTATGATGCATTTTAATGTGCATTTTTGTTTCTGTTCCATGTATTCTGATGTACTTCTGGTAGTTTAGATTTAAATATGTTATAATAAAGTCGAAGTACAAATAAAGTTAAAATAAAAGAAAAATATTAGATCTTTTTTAATAATTCCCCAGATTTGCTGGCTTAGGAGGCATCTAAGAAAGACAAACAAAAAGAAATGAAATTTGGTGTTCTGAGCTAAATAATGAAACAGATTTTAATCTATCTCCTTTTGAAGAAATATACACATGTTTGTTTAGAAATTCAGAGCTAAGGTAATATTCCATTTAGTCAGCCTATATGACTATAGGCTCTTACTCCATGAAATCCTTGAAGCTAGTACCCAGCTATATAGTACTGCAAATACAAAACTCTTGAAAAATTTTATAGTATTAAACAGAAAAATATCATGATAGAATATTACTTAGATTTAGTGCATTCATTTCAGCCATTTACTTGAAAAATATTATTTATCTTGTATTATGTGGTAGGAATATGGTGAGAACTGAATATTGTTTTCTGAATATAATGTAAGTTTTCCCCAAGTATTACTTTTCCCAATTATCTCTTTACAGCCTTCAACACCATTGGTATTGATAGTGGTTATTATGGGATGAATGAATTAAATATGTTTAGAAAATACAAATATTTCTTAATGTACAGTTTAATTTTCTAACCAATGGGTACATATTTAAGATGTTTGGAACTGTGTCATTTTTTTCTTCATCTATGTGTAATCAATTTCATTTCTATAATTCAGTTTTCTGCTCTATACTGAAGGCATGTGAACCCCTAAAAATTAAATTTCTCACACTCCTCTGCCAGTTGGATTTTAGTTAGTATTGGCTAATGAGAAGAACTAGTAGAAGTTATTTATTATTTTTATTTTGAAATTATATTTTCATAGTAATTTGTAAAGAAAGAACAGAGCGCAGTACACATCTTACTCAGTTTCCCCCAGTTTTTACACCTTACCTAATTCTAATGCAATATCAAAACCAGGCACTTACATTTGTAAAATGTATGTACAGTTCTATTTCATTTTATCACATGTATGGATTTATGTAACCTATACCAAAATCAAGATATAAAACTATTTCATCACCACAAAGATCTCCCTCATTTTATCTTTTATAGTCACTCCCATCCCTCCCCTACCCCTTCACTTTCCCTAACCCCTGACAAGCACTACTATTTTCCATATCTATCATTTTGTCATCTCAAGAATATTACCTAAATAGAATTATACCACATGTGACCTTTTGGTATTTGTTTACCAAACATAATGTCCTAGAGATCACTGGTAGGATTTTAAGAGGAATATGGGAAGCAGATCAGTGACTGGTGATTGACTTCAGTGCCTTTAGTATTCCAGCAGCAGTAGCAGTGGGAGACTGCCAGCAGCTGTTGGAACCACAGGCTACAGAGGCTTTCAGCAGCACTAAAGGCTAAAGCAACGAGTAGCTGTAGGCCTCAGCAGCCTTTGGAGGGTCAGGCATTGACAGTTTCCAACAGAGTCAAGGGGAAATGTGCACCTAGGCTCTCGAAAAACTGTCTCCCTTCCTTTGTTTTTTCTAGCTCTCCGGTGTGGGAGAAGCTTCCTGAAAGTATCAATCTCTAGTCACTTCAGTATCTCCCTTTCACTCCTTCTACCCTAACACATTTATAATCAGTTCCCAGTATTTAACATCTTCTGTATGAACTACGTATGATATTTTTGCTTTCCTAACTGGGCTCTGACAGACACCATCGAAAAGCATGGATGTAAAAGCTAGCCCTATAGAGTATTGTAAAAACATAGCGATAACATCAATATTATTACTAATATTAGTAATAAAAGAGCTACTACTTATTGGGAATCTATTTTGTGCCAGACATTTTGTATAATAGCTTCCTTTCAAATAGCTTACATACACAAGAGGCAATGAAAAGAATGGAGTAAGAAGAGTAAAAAGCTATGCCAGCTTTGAACACAGTCTTTTTGTGTGTGTGTATTTTTTTTAATTGAAGTATAGCTAATTTACAATGTTGTGCTAGTTTCAAGTATACAGCAAAGTGATTTAATTAACATATGTATATATCTATTTTTTTTTCAGATTCTTTTCCATTATAGGTTATTACAAGATACTTAGTATAGTTCCCTGTGTTATACAGTAGGACCTACATATATTTATATATATAGATATATTAGTGTGTATTTGTTAATCCCAAACTCTTAATTTATCTCTGTCCCCCATCTCCTTTGGTAGCCACAAGTTTGTTTTCTGTGTCTGTGAGTTTATTTCTGTTTTGTAAATCAGTTCATTTTTATCATTTTTTTAGATTCAACATATAAGTAATATCATATGATATTTGTCTTTTTCTGACTTACTTCACTAAATATGATAATCTCTAGGTCCATCCATATTGCTGCAAAAGGCATTATTTTATTCATTTTTATGGCTGAGTAATATTCCATTGTATATATGTACCACATCTTCTTTATCCATTCACCTGCCCATGAACATTTAGGGTGCATCCATGTCTTGGCTATTGTTTAAGTAGTATTGCTATGAATATTGGAGTGTGTGTATCATTTAGAATTAGAGTTTTTGTCTTTTTTGGATATATGCCCAGGAGTGGGATTGCAGGGTCAAATGGCAACTCTACTTTTAGTTTGTTAAGGAACCTCCACACTGTTCTCCATAGTGGCTGCACCAATTTTCATTCGCACTAACAGTGAAGGAGAGCTCCTTTTTTTCCACACTCTCTCCAGCATTTATTGTTTGTAGACTTTTTAATGATGGCCATTCTGACTGGTGTGAGGTGATACCTCATTGTAGTTTTGATTTGTGTTTTTCCAATAATTAGCAGTATTCAGCATCTTTTCATGTGCCTGTTGGCCATCTGTATGTCTTCTTTGGGGAAATGTCTATTTAGATCTTCTGACCATTTTTGATTGGATTGTTTGTTTTTTTGCTATTGAGTTGTATGAGCTGTTTGTATATTTTGGAAATTAATCCCTTGTCGGTAGCATCATTTGCAAATATTTTCCCCAGTCTGTACGTTGTCTTTTAGTTTTGTTTATGGTTTCCTTTGTTGTGCAAAAGCTTTTAAGGTCAATTAATCTATGACAAAGGAGCCAAGAAAATACAATGGAGAAAAAACAGTCTCTTCAATAAGTGGTGCTGGGAAAACTGGGCAGCCACATGTAAAAGAATGAAATTAGAACATTCTCTAATACCATATACAAAAATGAAGTAAAAATGGATTAAAGATCTAAATGTAAGATCAGATACTATAAAACTCCTAGAGGAAAACATAGGCAGAACACTCTTTGACATAAATCGCAGCAATATTTTTTTGGATCCATTTCCTAGAGTAATGGAAACAAAAACAAAAATAAACAAATGGGACCTAATTAAACTTAAAAGAACACAGTCTTTTTTAATTGTATGAAAGCACTGTCTATGTGTATTTGATAAATAAAAAATTAAAGTCAATGCTCAGAGTCAACTGTTTTGAAGTTAATCTGTCTCCCATGAAACATTACTTAGGAGTTATCCAACTATCAATTTGGTTAAGTTTAATATGTTTAATGACGGAATCAGAATATGCTTCCAATGAAATGTTCTGGTGCTGTAACACTCACATGGCGAAATGCTGCCCTATCAAGCATTTCAGATGCCAAGTCCACTCAGTATCCTTAACTTGTGAAAATACTCTTGGCATTACATTTTATTTGCTGAAAAGTCGTCTCACTCAAAATGAACAGTTTGGTATTGCCAGTAGAGGCCTTGTGCAGCTGGCAACTTTTAATTGTTTCCTGTACAGCTTAGAATGACAATGATGCCAGTGGCCTAGTTTAATAATTGATTACTTATTTGAAAGAAGCTTTTTGTTTGCTTTGACTGGCTGTATTTTTTAAAAAGTTTTCTCTAAAAGAAAAACAATTACATAAGAATGTCTAATAGCAAGATTTTCATTCCTCAAGTTCCTTTGGAAAAATATTTAACCTGTACCTTAAACATTTAGTTATCTAAATATTCTTAATCAATGATAGTGATTGCCATTTATTAATTTCTCCATGAATTTTTAAGTGATAATTTTAGTCTAAACTAAATTCCTCCTAATAACAACTTGTATTTTATATTAATCAGATTTTGTATTATATTTTACTATTTCTACCAAAAATATTGTTTTTGAAACTGGTCAATTCCTAATAATGTTAAGTATATATATTATATATGCCTACCATGTGTACAAGCTTCTTAAGAACAAATATTATGAAGATATCAATATTTGTATATACAAGATCTTGCACTAATAAAATATTCAACTAACTTGTTTCTATAATTGTGTCTTAATGTTTACAACTACAAATTTAATAGTGAATTGCTAAAGCATTCCCTCTTAAAATTGAGAACTATGTCACATCAGAACAAGCCCCTTTGATTGTGAATTCCATCTGGTTTATGTGCCTTCTGACATGTTGGCTAGTGATTAAACTGGATATTTATTCAAAAACCATTGTCTCAGTGCTAATCCTCAAGTGAAAACAAAGCACTCAATGTGACAAACAAGGTCCCTACTCTCGTAAAATTTTATTTAAGAAACATAAATAGGAAAAAATGAAATAAAAAGATAATTCCTCATGATAATAATATCATAAAGAGAGCCATTCACAGAAGTATTATCTAAGGAAGAATGATTGTAAATAAATCAAGAAAGAAATTCATAGAGGACATAAAAATTCAAGCTGTGAACTGAATCTTGTCAACAATGTATTCAGATAATCAGAAGAAGAAAGATTTTAGTCCATGACTAGCATGAAGTCCAGAGGTGGGAATAAACTTAACTTACTTGAAAAAGATTTTCTTTTTCTTCCTTTCCTTTCTTTCTTTCTCTTTCTTTCTTTCTTTCTTTCTTTCTTTCTTTCTTTTCTTTCTTTTTCTTTCTCTTTCTTTCTTTCTCTCTCTCTCTCTCTCTTTCCTCTTTTTTTTTTTTCTTTTTTTTAAGTAGAGTAAGTAATCTAGATTTTTAAGCCAAGAACAACAGGAAATAAAACTTTGGTTTGGATTATGATATGAATGTTATGATAACAGATCTGGGTGTTGCTGTAAAAAATGAATTAAAGGTGGCAAAATATTAACATTCCTTAGTTCCAGGTAAGAAACAATGGTTGTTTAGGATAGTACCAATGGATATACAGAAAAACAGGCTTATTTGCAATGTAATCTATTGGCCATATTAAAAATATTTGCTGATGAATTAGATGTGAGAGATGTAGGATAGAAAAAGTTGGGAGTACCAATGAAAATTTTAGGGAAAGCTCTTAAACAATGTTAAGAAAACTTATATTTTTGTCAAGCTTTACCACTTATAATCACCCAAATCTTATAAATGAAGTAATTATTCTTACTCTACTCTGAAGATGAGTTCACTGAATGCCAGGAAGATGAAGTCAATGTCTCAAGATCACAGAATTTTCTTTAAGGCAAAGTTATTAATATAAAATAAAACTGCACAATCTATGTTTAAAATTTATGGTAGAAATACCACAGAAACATAATTTGCACCTAGTATCTTTCCAACTGGAGGTCACCAGAATAGGAAGTGGGGACATGTAACCAATTGTTTTTAGCATATAAGTTCCTCTATGTGCCTCTCAAATATTTGTAACCTAATTATAAGTTAGCAAACATCTCACTAAAATAAATATTTTTAACCAAATCATTTGATATGGATTTTTCACATTAAAAACTTTAAATTTCATGAAAAATGACAATAAAAATATTTTTTTCACTACTACACATATAGGATATGAAAATTTTTATTTCAATCAGGAGTTCATTAGGGATTAATTTAGCAAGTTAAGCTTGGAATATTGATATTATTATTATTAAGTACCTATTAAGTGCTAATTACTTTCTGCAAGTCATTTCAGAAAGGAGATAGAATATATGCAAATTTTTCCAATAAGGATACTGAAGAGACGTTCAAGTAACTTGGTCAAGATTGCAAGGTTATAAACAGCCTAACTGGAATGTGACTCTCAACTACATTTAATTCTAATCCATAGAATAAAATTCTTCAGTACATACTACTTTTCCAGCATTATGCTATGTTTTGGGAAAAGAGTTACAGTGGTTAGAATGATAATGTTGTTTTGAGATAGGTATAAAATTGCATTTTGGGTTGTGTGTATGTCATTCATTTTTTTCACTCAAATATACCCATGCCTTATTCAATAACTTACAGAGCTATCTCTAGCGCCTCATGTTCAGGTAATACAGAAAACCTAGACATTTTAACATGTATAGTTATAAAACAACACAAGTTAGTTTCCCAGGAATATAAATTTTAATTAAATTATTTACTGAAAGTATTTCTTGGAAAATGCACAAAACCTAAGTGTGCTACTTAAAAAATTTTTACAAACTGAGAATACCCATGTGACTACCATCCAGTTCAATAAAGAGAATAATGCTAACAAACTGGAGGCCTCACTGCCTCCCCCTACCCCTTTCAATCTTTATCCCCCTGGCTTTTACAAAAGCTAACCAGTATCTTCACCTGTAAACACTGGAAATTAGTTTTACCTGTATTGGGCCTTTATATAAATATAGTCATTTAGTATGCATTCTTTTGTAATGGCATTTTTCATCCAACATTATGTTTGTGAGAAGACATAATCATGTTCATTTATTACATCCTCACATAGCATTGCATTTTTATATGCAGCACCTCATATACACAGTCTACTTTTGTTAAACATTTGGGTTGTATCCAGTTTGGGACTACTACAAAAAATTTTCCGTATGGAAACTAAATTGACAAAACAGCATTTGTAAAAATGTTCATTCTGCATTGCTATTCTGTGTCATCTTCACATGAATGAAACATTCACATTGTTCTAGACTTACTTATTCTATTAGTCTACTTTTTTCTTTAACTGTGCATAACTTTTCTGTTATAGTAAGTCTTAATATTCAATAGAGTAACTCTTACCTTTTTTTCTTTCCCTCAACAATCAGGAATATTTTTGGCCTTTGAATTTCTAATAATGTATCTATGTCTGCCAATTTTAGTAAAAGTTATGCATACATTTGTTTGGGAGTGTTTTGATTCTATAAGTCAATTTGTAAAGAACTGACAACTTTCCAGTATTACATCCAATTCATGGATGTGGTATATTCCTTTATGTGTTTACTTCTTTTTTAAAAAAATCCCCTAATAATATTTTATATTTTTCAGTAAAAGTCTTTCATATCTTACCCTTATTTATTTATTTATAAATTATTATATAATTTATTTATATATTCCTAGGCCTTTGATACTGTTGATGTTGTTCCAAATGGTGTGTGTGGGGTGTGAGCACTCATGAGTATTTATCCCTGTTTTTAACCTAGAAATGCAATTAAAATTTTATTGAATTTGTATCCAACAATATTGCTAAACTCATTTATTAGATCTAACAACTTACTTATAGGTTGTTTAGATAATCTACATACAGAATCACGTGAATGATTCATTCTGCCGTTTTCTTTTCAATCCTTGTGCTTTTTATTTTAAAATTTTCTTTATTATCGAACTGGCTAGGACCTCTAATACAATATCAAATAGAAATAATGATAATGGGCTTCCATGCCTGATTCCTAAGCTTAGTGGGTTGCTTTTCAAAATTTCAACATGCAGAGTAATTGTTTTTTGTAAGATTTTGTGGATATTCTTTATCAAATACAACTTAACATTCCTTGAATAAGGCAATTTTTTGTGATGTATTATTCATTTTATTTATCAATGGATTAAATTTGTTAATGTTTCATTGATTTTTGCATCTATGTACATACTAGTAAAATACTTATAATTTTTTCCAATGTCTTCCTCAGATTTTGGGATTAAGGATACACTGGCATCATAAAAGGATTCAGAACATCTTCCCCCTTTTTTTTTCTATTCTCTGGAAGAATGTGCTATGGGATGGAAATTATTTCTTCTGTTTGAAAGCATTCCTCAGTGTAGCACCTTAGCCTGGATTCATCATTGCGGGTAAGTTTTTAAGTGCAGATTCTATTTCTTTAACATGTAACAGGACTAATTAGAATATCCCTTTATTCATGTGTCATTGTTAGTAAGTTGTATTTCAATTCCTATAGGAATTTTTCCTGTTTAATTTTTAAAACAATTATTGGCATTAGTTGTTCACAATACTCTTTTTGGTTTCTTAAAATATCTGTAGTATCTGTAGTCATATCCTTTATTCCTTACTGATGTTGACTATTTTGTTTCTAAACTCTCTCTTTCTCTGCCTCTCTCTCTTCTCTCCAATGTCAGAAAGAGTTCACTTTTTCCTGCCTATTCAAAGCAATAACTTTGTTATTTCTCTCTTTAGCAATTTGGATATATGATATATTATCATTTAGTACAAAAATTTTTCTAGTTACCATTATAATTTATTTCTTTGAGCTATGGATGATTTAGAAAAAAAAAGCTTTACATTTCTTAACGTAACATAGGTTGATTTTCAAATTATATTTTGTTATGGCTTTCTAGCTTATTTCTATTATTTTGCGATCAGAATCATTTTAAACCATTTAAATCCTATAACTATGTCAACATTTGCTTAGTGGCATAACATACGGTGAAATTTCATTAATGTTCCATGTGTACTTTAAAAAGATGTTCTTTCTACAATTGTTGGAAGTAGTCTTCTATAGATAAAAATTTTAACAAATTTGGTAATCAAGGAGTTCAAATCTTCTATAGTCTTACTCATTTTTTGTCTGATTGTCCTATCAAGCACTGAGAAAGGTATGTTAAAGTCTCCCACTATAATTGTGGATTTTTATATTTGTATTTTTGTTTTGTCAAATTTTACTTTATTTTGATGTTACAATATCATGTGACTACAATTTAAAATTTGCTATATTTTCATGACTAATTAAGCATTTTATCATCATGAAATTTTTCTCTATCTTTATCTTTTCCCCTTAAATTTAACTGTATCTGATTAATAGCTCCATTAATTTCTTTTGGTTGGTATTTGCCTAATATTTGATTTTCCACGCTTTTTCTTTTAAATGCTCTTCATTTTATATATTTCTATTATTAGTATATAACTTATTTTCTTTTGTGTCTGATAATTATCATCTATTAATTAAACATGAATTTCACTTATATTAAAGTACCTTCTGACATTCTCAGTTTAAATAAACCACTTTACTGTTTTTTTTCTTCTATATTCTGCATGTTGTGTATTTTATCACTTGACATATATACTGATTTTTTTAAATTATCCAATTGTCCTTCTATTACCCATGTTTACTCATTCTTTAACCATTATAGTAATGGTAAAATTATATCATATATTGCTATCTTATCAAAAACTAATAAAATAAATATATTTCAACATGAAAATGTCAAGGGCTTTGAATCACATTACCTCCACATTACCTCAATTTTATCACATTAGCTCATAAATTTCTCTGAATTAATATCTTCTTGCTCTCATGTACCTTAAATTTTTAAAACTCTATTAGATGTCACTATATTGTTTTAAAAAGTTAATATTCATTTCGACTTACCAAAATATTTTACTTTTAGAAATTCTTTGTTCTTTCCTGATTGTATGATCTTCTATCTGGTTTCATTTATATTTTGTTTGAAGATAATCCTATAATACTTCTTTTATCACCAGGGATGCTAGTGATACATTTTCTCAGATTTTTTAAGAAAAAGGTTTTTATTTTATCTTTATTTTTGATCAAAATTTTGCTAAAATTCTAGGCCAGAATTCTCCCCCACCACCACACACACTAAATGTTAAATATCATATTCAGTCATGTTTTTGCTTCTGTTGTTTTCTCTGAGAAGTTATGTGTCAGTATTGTCACTGATTATTTGAAGACATTCACTTGTATCTTATAACAACTTTCCACTTTCCTATATCTTTATCTCTTTTATACATTCATATGTGAGGAACATGTCATTACATTTGCCAGTTTATTGCACTTAGTCTGACCAATAATTAAGTTTATGTTTTGGGCCATGATTCTAAAGTTTGCTTAGACTTAAAAATGGTTATGAGGTAAATTTTGTTATGCATATTTTACCATGATATAATAAAAGGAATGGGGAAAATGCTATGATGTGAGTGAACCTTGGAAAAATAAATAAAGTTTGCTTAGGTTGGGGGTAAATCAAATGGGAAATTTAAAATAAATTCTCTATTTACTTATTCTTCAATTATGATACAATCACCTATACCAACTCAGTTTAAAAATATTGTAAGTTTAAAGTTACATTTACCTGTAGCTTAAATAAACATACACACACACAGAATTTTAGTGACTCCATGAAATTTAGGTTTAGAATTAAATATAGTTGTAACTTAAATAATTCTTATGTTTTCATGCTTTAAAATAAACTGAAATCCTGATACTTCTTGTTAGGATGTAAAATGATCGTAAAGCCTATGCTCTCATGGTAGCAAAAGGAAAAAAAAATGAATTATTTAAAAGGCAATAGCCTTTTATAGGAGGCGACTGCAGAATAGTAGATGCAAGGAACCCTGAGAAACTGAATTCCTGAGATGAGCATGTTTTCCATAGGTGAGCAGAGAACCATAGCTGCTGAGAATAAAACACTTTTTCCAGGTGCAGACAGATAAAGAAGCAGGCAGAATTTTTAATGACAATTTGAAACAGCATGATAAATTAGAACCCAAAAAGCTTCAAATGTAAAATTAAATCACTCAACCTAAAATTCTCCTCTGCCCTGAATTTTTCTGAAAAATTAACAGTAAAAAAAGCAGCTAGAAATTAGAGAGAATTTATGAAGTCATGATGATATTCAAAGAGTTTACATTCATAAACACTGACACAAAACTCTATGAAATAGCACTCCAGTTACAGCCCAGGTCAAATGTTTACCAGATTAAAGAGATCAGCCCTTCAGTAACTGTTATGTGAGCAGATAGTGTTTTTACTAACAAGGTCTAAAAACAATCTAATCAAAATAGCACCTGAATTGGTAGAATTAGAATGTTTAACTCCTTATCCTAGCTGCCAGATGAAGGAAGGAGCTGTAAGCTCAGGAATGTAAATTTAAAAAGTTATATTTCCATCTTCTCTACACTGTTATTTTATACCCATTATCTGGAAAACAAAAGAAGAGGGAAAAAGTGAGAAGGATGAAAAAAACAAGAAACTTGATACATAACTAAGAGAAAAATATTCAGTAGAAACAGACCCACAGATGACTCAGATATTGGCACTAACATTTAAACAATGATAATTAAGGGACTTCCTGGGCGGTCCAGTGGTTGATACTTCACCTTCCAAAGCAGGGGGTGCTGGTTCAATCCGTGCTCAGGGAGCCGAGATCCCACATGCCTTGTGGCCAAAAAACCAAAACATAAAACAGAAGCAATATTGTAATAAATTCAATAAAGTCTTTAACAATGGTCCACATCAAAAAGATCTTTAAAAAAAATAAATGATGATTAAATATATAATACAGCCTCAAGGAGAAAAGCAAGCTGATTGTTTTCACAGCTGAGGCAATGAGAGACCTTTTGATGTTTCTTCCCTAAACAGTAAACTTTTTGTTTTTCAAATATGACTCTACAGAAAGGGACAGGTTGAAGGCCACTTCATTCGGAACAGGATATGGGATAGAAGTCCCTTTCAAATGGAAAGAGGAAAAGCTTCTTCCATCAATACTTTTGAAGTACTTTTGAAAGGAAGACAGAAATAAAAGTAGAGCAAAGAGGTCAGATGGGATTATGGACCTAAACTTTGGGGTTTGAGAAGGTTGTTGCTATGCAAATATCCATGTTTGTATATAGGAAAGACAACCAAGCTAGTATTGCTCATCACTGGCAGATTTACCACCACTTAGCACCATTTAATGTGGAGTGGGAGCTACTCTGCATGACTGGTGAAAGAAGTAAAAACTAAGGTAGTTTTTCTAATTCCCGTTACTCTCGAGCAGTAGCAGATAATTAAGAAATTCCTAAATGCTATGGGAAGGGAACATGGAATGCTGAGGTTAAAGGAGCCATAATACAAAGGGTCTTTGAATCCAGAGACAAAGCTATTTGCCCAGATGCCAGTAGTGGGTGTCATGTCATTCCAAAAGATTAGATAGGATTAGTCATAACATGGCAAATACGAGTAAGGAACTAAAACAAATCAGCCATTTTTCATCAGAGCAAGAGCAAGAGATCATGATATTCCTAACTGATTGAGTCTCTTCTCTGACTGGCTTCTGTGGAGTCATAAAAGCCACTCTAGGTACTTAGTGCCTATTTGGAGAAGACTATAGTAGATATATGAAACACGGAGGATTTCCATGCAAGAGTCTGGGGAAAATCTTTTAAGAAGACCATTTATGGGCAAGTTTCTAGTTGTTTACTTCTGGGTTAATGAATTAGATTAGCCCTGTTACTGGAAAGTTAAAAATGAAATAAATAAATAGCACCAAAAAAAACCCACATTATTTTTGCCTGTTTGAGAAGCTGAGAAGTAGTCTAAATTTATAATTTACTATCTGAACAAATGCAGCAGAAGCTGAGAATGTAATTTTATTTTTTAACATAGATAGGAATTATTTTTAAGAACTAGTCAATAGTCTAAAAGGCACAATTCTAAAATGGCTTAAGCTGTTCTCTTGATGTTTAGTAAGAAAAAAATGAAAATGAAAAAAATCCATGTATTTAATTAATCAAATGTCTAGCTTTGTCCTAGACAAAGATTATGTCCAAAACATAATCTAGGATAGGGGAAACAGACTCTCAGTGTGTTTGTTCCCTTCACACTGTTGGGAGGGGGACATCCAGGGAAAAGCCAAAGCAGGACTCTCAATAATGCAGGGCGCAGGAAAAGGGCCTCTTTGCCCAGACCTAAGGATGGTACTGTCTCTCCAGCAGTTCTATGCTTCTCTGATAATATTAATGTGAACCGAATGGGGAAACATGGGGATGTTTAAAAGGAAGTATCAGTAGAGGCCCAGCTAGGAACGTGAGAGAGATTATACTTAAGTACACAGACTAAAGTCAAATGCAGAGGTATGTTAATTCTGTGAGCTGCAGCTGGGATGAGTCATAGCTTGTAAATGGTTCTTATTTGGACATTAGTAATGCAAAGTTATAAAATTATGTGGCTTTTAGGTCAACTAAACAATGCACTGTTGCTAATAAGATATCTTCATAATTTCCCACCAACCTACACACTGAGTCATCACATTTCTGATATCTATCAGGCTAATCATTTTCCCCTCAAAAGGAAGTGCTACCTAGACTGATATACTCATTCTAATAGGATATGAGCAACTAAATTTTATATAATCAATCTTCAGAAGACTTGGCCCTAACTCACCCTGTCCAGTGTTTTGTATGTATCTTTTAATATTTATGCAGAAAGTATAATTTAAAAATTTTTCTAGATTGAAGAAAAACAGTGCTTTCCTTGATTTTTTAGTGCTTTTCAAGCAATTATCTAACATTATTAATGAAGACAGACCAACTTTACTCCTAAAGGATATGCTCCATTAACATCAATTCACATCCATGTAATATGTACAGATATGGTGTAAAAATTGTAAGGGGAAGATAATCCAAGTGTTTGAAAGATGAACTATTTAATTGTTACTTATTACTCATATCAGAGTTTAATATGTGTTGCATTAGAAAAACAATAATAATGTATTTAATAGTAATATACCTTTCAGTAAAAGGCTTCTCTGGTACCAGTAAGGTAGAAGTAGTGAGAAGGTATATAATTCATTTTTTAACCTCTAGGATAACTGTGGTATAAAAATATTCCATCATTTGCTCTAGTCAACAAAGAAAGCCAATATTGTGAATTTAATCCAAAGTGAGTTATTCTGATTTCTGTAGTTATTTTACCATCAATAAAAGCAATCAGCAATTTTGGATTTATTAACTATGAATAGTATCCCTATTATTTTCATCCCTATGTTCAAATCATATTGTGACTGATTAACAAAAGATATTTTAATAGATTGTCCACATAAAATCTGTCTACTACCAACCCTACTAACATTTTCTGTTTTAGTGTACCTCTCGTCTCTGGCTTCCACCTTCACATTTAAACTTGACTTTAGATTGATAATTAACTATTTTAGAAAAACAGTGTTTTGCTCCATCCTCGCTGTCACACAATCTTAATTATAAAATTTTGTAAGACTTTAATTATAAGACTTTATATTAGTATGCAAATATATTTTGTTCTTCACGGTGGATATCATTCAATATCAGTGTCAGGAATCTGTCTTTTATTTAGCAACTGGTTCATGGGTTGCAATCAGTATAATCAGGCAGATCCTGAAGTTTAATGAACATTCAGGGAAAAAAAAATTCTACAGAAAATAGAAAGTAATAACTCAGGACTTCCCTGGTGGTCCAGTGGTAAAGAATC
Source organism: Monodon monoceros (assembly GCF_005190385.1). Taxonomy (NCBI): domain Eukaryota; kingdom Metazoa; phylum Chordata; class Mammalia; order Artiodactyla; family Monodontidae; genus Monodon; species Monodon monoceros. The sequence continues at coordinate 51,182,183 of NW_021703767.1, forward strand.
CCCCTTACAGTGCAGGAGACGTGGGTTCGATCCCTGGTCAGGGAACTAAGATCCCACATGCCGCGGGGCAACTAAGCCTGCGCCCCACAACTAGAAAGAAGCCTGAGTGCCGCACAACTAAGACCCGATGTAGCCAAAAATAAATAAAATAAATAATAACTAACTAAATAAAAAGAAAATAATAACTCTAATAATTTGACTATTCTTTGGTTTCTTAAAGATCTAGTTTTTCTTCTAATGTCTCTGCTTGGTCAAAGAAGAACAAAGTCCCATGTCTCTTGCTTTGCTCTGTTAGCCATGCTGATGATAAACAGAACATTTAAAGAAATGGTTGCATACTGTGGTTGTTTTTTTGGAGATCAAAGCTGGAAGACTGACTGCAAATAAAAAGATAATCATCAAACTATTCTCTGTCCCCAGTGCATTACTGCACTAGGAAAGGAAATTAAAGTTAAATGAGCTTAAAAGGTAAATTATTTACAAAGGAAAATTTTTGGTATAGTTAGGCCATTTTATTTATCAAATCAATGATTTGATTTTTGTTTGTTTGTTTGCGGTACACGGGCCTCTCACTGTTGTGGCCTCTCCCGTTGCGGAGCACAGGCTCCAGACGTGCAAGCTCAGCGGCCATGGCTCACGGGCCTAGCCGCTCCGCGGCATGTGGGATCTTCCCGGATCGGTGCACGAACCCGTGTCCCCTGCATCGGCAGGCGGACTCTCAACCACTGCGCCACCAGGGAAGCCCAATGATTTGATTTTTAATGAAATAATGCAAATTCTCCACAATTATATATTTTTTCAAAAAGCATTTTATTTTATAACAGTCTCAGATTTTTTTAAAAAGTGAAGATAGTAATATACCCACGTTTCCCTATTATTAACATCTTACCTTAGTATGGTACATTTGTTATAATTAATGAACTGTTACTGATTAATCATGAGTAAGTAAAGTCCATATTTTATTAAGGTATCTTTGTTTTTTATAGAATTTCCTTTTTTCTACTTCAGAATCCCATCCAGGATATGACATTGCACTTAGTTGTCATATCCCCTTAGACTACTCTTGGCTGTAACAATTTCTTAGAATTCTCTTATTTTGGATAACTCTGTCAGTTTTGAGGACTGCTGTTCAGGTATTTTGTGGCTGTCCCTTAACTGGGATTTTTCTGATAGTTTTCTCATAATAAGATTTGGATTATGTGTTTTGAGGGAGGAGAGCACAGAGGGAAAGTGCTATTTCATCGTATCATGTCAAGGGTATATGCTATCAACGTGACTTATCACTGTTGATGCTGACCTTAACCACATGGCTGCGATAGTGTTTAGCAGAGTTCTCCACTGTAAAGTTACTTCTTTTCCCTCCCTCCGTATTTTACCCTTTGGAAGGAAATTACTATGCACAGACCATACTTAAGAAATGGGGAGTTATGCTCCACCTCCCTGAAGGTAGAGTATCTACATAAATTATTTGCAATTGTTTTGCATAGATTTGTATTTTACCCATTTATTTATTCAATCATTTATTTATATCAATAGGACTCTTATCTTTATTTTGCACTTTGGCTTATAATCCAGTATTACTATGTCTATTTTTTTTGTTCAAACTATTGTAGATTTGGCCATTGGGAACACTTTCAGTTGATTTCCATTTACTTACCGTATCTCTTTGATATATCCACGTCATAGTGCTCTTTTTTGTTTTTATTTTAAGTTTCCTTACTTTCTGGCACTGAAAGGTACTCCAGGTTCATCTTGTGTATTTCTGTCCCAGTCCCAGAATCAGCCATTTCTCCAAGGAGCTCATTTCTTTAATTGAAAATCATATTATAAACCAAGACCTGGGTATTAGGTGTGTTCATTGTTACTGAGTGTCATTATTACCAGTCCCTCTCAAATGACAGAGAAAGGAATTATATGTGTACATACTAGTGTGCATGCACACATCTCTAAAATTTCTATATGTAATAATCTATATCTATATTAAGTGAAATATCAGTTAATAGTGATGTCTCCAACTTTAATACATTATAATGGACCATTCTAGCTTCTTCCCTTTCTTACCTGTGAACTCCCATTTCAACAATAAGAAACCTGGCCTCCACCATCCATCTATTTACTTGATTGTTCAATTCCAGTATACATATATGTCAGTGTCAGACATGTTGACCTGTGCCCTCTGTGAGAAATAAACTTTAAAAACTAAGGTACAGGACCCATGTACAATTACTTCTGCTTTAGTGTTACAAACTCTGCTCATTTCCAAAATTACTTAGGTCAGCACCATTTTCCCCCATGCTCTTCAGTGAGGTTGTTTTGTAAGTTCATAATAGAGTTAGATTGCTTTGTTGTCACATTCTGTATTCCATCCAAAGAGCTCATAACTACCTAAATAATTCTTTTAAAAATTAAAGTTCAAAAATTAAAGTTCAATCTTTGTACTATAAATTTATATGGGTTTTAAGAAAGGCATTGTATTGTATATCTCTTATTACAGTATCAAACAAACTAGTTTCAATGCTCTAAAAATTCCCCTTTGTTTCACTTATCCGACTCTTTTTTCCAGCCTCCAGGAACCCCTGGCAACCCTGTTCTTTTTACTATCACTGTAGTTTTAGTGATAGTTGGAATCTTACAGTATGGAGCCTTTCAGACTGATTTTTTTCACTTAGCAATACATATTCAAGGTTCATTCATGTCTTTTCATGGCTTTACAGATCATTTCTTTTTTTCACTGAACAATAGTCCAAGGAATGGATGTATCACAGTGTATTGATCCATTCACCTACTGAAGGACATTTTTCTTGTTTCCAGTTTTGGGCAATTATGAATAAAGCTGCTATAAACATTTGTGTGCAAGTTTTTGTATAGACGTAAATTTTAAATACTTAGGAGGGTGATTGTTGTACTTTATGTTAATATTATGTTTACTTTGCAAAAAACTGCCATACTGTCTCCCAAAGTAAGGACCCCAGTTTGCATTCCTATGAGCATTGAATGAAACTTCCTGTTGTCCCACTATCTCACAGGCAATCAGATTGTCAGTATTTCACATTTTAGACATTTTAAAGATGTGTAGTGGTATCTCACTGTTGTTTGAATTTGTAATTGCCTAATGACAAATTGTTTAGAGCATATTTTCATTACATATTTTCCATTTGTATATTTCTTTGATGAATGTCTGTTCAGATATTTTCACTGTTTTTTAATTGGATTTTTTAAATTATATAGTTCAAAATGTTCTTTTTATGTATTTTGGATACAAGTCTTGTGTCAGATATGTGATTTGCAAGTACTTTCTCCCAGTTTGTGGCTTGTTTTCGATTCTCTTTACAGAGTCCTTCACAAGCAGAAGGTTTTAATTTTAATAAAGTCTAAATTATCTTTTTTTCTTTCATTGATCATTTGGGGGTTTTTATTTAAAAACTCATCACCAAAACCAGTGTCTCCTAGATTTTTCTCCTAAGTTTTCTTCTGGAAGTTTAATAGTTTTAAATTTCGTTCTATGGTCCATTTTGACTTAACTTTTATGATAGGTATAAATTCTGTCTTTTGGTTCTTAACGTATGGTTGTTGAATTTTTCCAGCACCATGGGCTTATTAAAAGAATATCCATTCTCCATTGAAATGTCTTCGCTCCTTTGTCAAAGATGGGTTGATTATATCATGTGGGTCTATTTCTGGACTTTCTATTATGTTCTACTGATCTGTGTGTCCTTTTTTTTCCCCCACTAATATCACACTAGTGATACTTGCTTACTGTAGATCTATAGTAAGTCTTGAAATTGGATAGTGGTAATCCTCCAAATTTGTTCTTCTTCAGTATTGTGTTAGATATTCTAGATGTTTTGCCATCCTTTTATGAATTTTAGAATCTGTTTATCAATATCAAGAATATTTCTCACTAGATTTTGATTGAGATCTCTCTGAATGTACTGATCAAGTTGGAAAGAATTGGTATCTTAACAATACTGAAAATTCCAACCCATGAACACAGACTGTTTCGCTATTCAGTTAGTTCTTTGATTTTTTTCATCAAAGTTCTTTAGTTTCTCACATATATATCCTGTACATATTTCCTTAGATTTATAGCTAAGTATTTAATTATTAGTGCTTTTAAATTTTTTTTAAATTTCAGATTCCAATTGTTCATTGATTCTATATAGAAAAGCAATTGACTTTTCTATATTAACCATGTTTGCTATGACCTTTTAAACTTATTTTTTAGTTCCAAGAGCTTTTGCTGATTCTTTGGGATTTACTTCATAGACAATCACGTCATATGCCAACAGTAACAGCTTTATTTCTTCCTTCCCAATCTGTATACCTTTTATTTCCTCTGCTTTTCTCATTGCATTAGCTGTAAGACAATTTTACAATGTTGACTAGGAGTGGTAAGAGAGGACATACATCTTTGTTCCCAATCTTAGTGGAAAATTATCCAGCTTCTCACCTTAATGGTAGGAAATTAACTATACAATTTTTGTAGGTGTTTTTCATTAAGTTGAGAAAGTTCCATTCTATTCCTTATTTGCTGAGAGCTCTTATCATAAATGAGTGTTGGATTCTTGTCAAATGCTTTTATTTGTATCTATTGATATGATCTTATGATGTTTCTTCTTTGGCCTATTATGGTAGGTTGCACTGATTAACGTTTAATTTTTTTTAATTTTTAAAGACTATTTTTGGGCTTCCCTGGTGGCGCAGTGGTTGAGAATCTGCCTGTCAATGCAGGGGACACAGGTTCGAGCCCTGGTCTGGGAAGATCCCACATGCCGCGGAGCAACTAAGCCCGTGAGCCACAACTACTGAGCCTGCGCGTCTGGAGCCTGTGCTCCACAACAAGAGAGACTGCTCTAGTGAGAGGCCCGCACACCGCGATGAAGAGTGGCCCCCACTTGCCGCAACTAGAGAAAGCCCTTGCACAGAAACGAAGACCCAACACAGCCAAAAATTAATTAATTAACAAAAAAAGACTATTTTTAAGAGCAGTTTTAGGTTTACAACAAAATTAACAGAAAGGCACAGAGATTTCCCACATGCTTCCTGCTCCTACACATGCAGAGCCTGCCCCCATGATCAACATCACTCACCAGAATGATACATATTATTTACCAAGGATGAATCTACATTGACAGATCATAATCACCTGTCATCCATAGTTTACCTTAGAATTCACTCTTGGAGTTATACATTTAATAAATTTGGACAAATGTATAGTGACATACCTATCACTTTCACTATAGTGTCATACAGAGTACTTTCACTGGCTTAAACGTCCTCTGTGCCTTGCCTGTTTATTACTCCCCACCCCCAACCCTGGCAACCACTAATCTCTTTATTGTCTCCTAGTTTTCCCTTTTCCAGAATGTCTTATAGTTGGAATCATAATGGCATGTATCCTTCTTAGATTTTCTTCTTTCACTTAATAATATGCTTTTAAGGATCCTCCATGTCTTTTCATGGCTTGATAGCTCATTTCTTTCTTGCACTGAATAATATTCCATCTTCTAGATATGCCACAGTTTATTTATCCAGTCACCTACTCAGGTGTGACAAAAAGGCTAGAAGAGGCCAGAGTGATAGAGATTCCCCTTCCTCCAGAAGAATAAAGTTCTGTTAACACTTTTTACCATAGAGAGTAGGTCTTTGCAATGAAGAATTTTCTGTGTGTATGTCTTCCCCTCCCTCTGCCAGAGCAGAAAAATGGTTCTTTCTTTACTATTCATCTTGAGAACCTAGTGGGATTGCTTGAGTTAAAAGTCATGAAAAGTGTGGGATTCACCCACCCCCACCAAGACAATTGTCTTCAGGAGTTTCTCAGTCTCAAACTTGTCCACTCTCAGCCTCCAGCAATTCAGCAAAATAACCACTGAAGTATTTCTATCAGTTCATGGCCCCAGCAGCTTCTGCTACAGGAGGTAAATCTTAGTTGTGACAACCCTGAGTTACCTGTTTCCAATTTTAGGGTAGCTGCTTGCCCTATGATCTTAGTTTTCTGTTAGGTCCAGGAAGAGTCATTAATATTCATTTTATTCAAATTTTTCTTATTGCAAGAATGGGAATGATGACTTCTAAGCTCTTTACAAGTTGGAGCTAAAACTGAAAGCTATGACTATATTTTTATTAAGTTTTCTCTTGATTTTAGAATTGAAATTTGTTTTTAATTTTTTTCTTACATACATATTTAAAAGTGGAAGTTGACATTTTTAAAACTACATTAAAATAAATAATTCTTATAGTCCCCTTTCTGTGAAAGTAGCATGGAGTTTCACACAAAGTAACTTATCAGAATGTCTTATTCATAATTGTATACTAAAATAATTCGAAACAAGTCAAAAAATAAAGCCCAGCATAGAGAGAAAGAAAAGAACAGTGACTATGACTAGATTTCTTTTGTTGTTATTTTTTCAATAGTTATTTTTAAATAATGCATTATAAACTTTTAAAACATGTTTTTAAAATTCCAACAAAAAATATCTAGTCTTTGTATCCCACACATTTAAAATGGGTTCTATGGACCTTGTCCAGTCCTTTCTGCGCTTGGATCACCCAACTTTGCTGGATATTTGAAATTTTATACAACCGCTCTACTTTAAAGATACTCAAAGATATACTGAAAGAGTATAAGGAGAGCACAGAACATTCTTTCCGAAATCCACATAAAAATCTATGCTTTCCTTACTTCCTATTATATCCACTTTCTCCCCTGAACAAGAAATTTTGATCATCTGTTTGGTGATATTAGCTAGAATTTCTTTGATTCCAGTAAGTTCAAGACTTTTAAAAAATCAGAAGTTAGGAGAAGTCCCCTGCCCCCTCACTTCAGCCAGCACTTCCTCTATTTATCTTTTCTCTAAGGCAAAGAATAATGAATGTTTAGCTGATTGAATATGGCAAATGGCATCTGTAACATAAGATTTTAAACTATTCTATTGATTAATATTTCAAAATATGCTTTAGTCACTTCTTTTGCTTTTTTTCATTTTTTGATCACAAGAAATATGTGCCTTTTAATAACCTTGTAAGTTGTATCAATCATGCCTTTTATTTTCTGTATTTTCTGATGTTTTGACATCTGGTGACTTCTGATCCAGGAAAGAATGCCCCATGGATGGCCAATTTCTAGAGACAGTAAAGGGCTCACCTGCAAGTGCACCTTTCATACACAAACCAACCAATCCAAAATCCATAACCCCCACTACCTCTTTTACTGAGCCTTTATACTTTGGACCACTATTCATTTACCCTGATCACTCCATATGTGCCGTAGCCTGCTGAAATTATTCAAACAAACCAATCCTAAACCTAAAATTTTACCTTGTCTTGCCTTCCCATGGAAACCACAATAAAGTCTCTTGCCCATGTTTTCCCCTCACTCCCTCTGCATTTCCTGACAGACCCTGGTGCTTCCCCTTGTGACTTCTCCATGGTGTGGCATGTTCCTCCTCTTGAGGACTGTGAGTAACAATCTATTATTTCAAATGTCAATTGTCTCCTGATCTGTTGCCCTCACCATGCCTGAATAATAATAAAACCTACGTTTTAAAACGTAAGGATAATGACGTATCTATCAAACAATGAGTCCGATAATTTTATTAGGCCAAGTTACTAAAAAGTTAAATGCTTTGTAAAAGTATATATTTTTAAGATGTTTGATATCAATTGCCTAAAAACCCCAGAATAGTGAAACAATTTACACTGTTTCTTATACTGCTTGAGAGTATTTATTTCCTCACATTCCCGACAGTATCCTGTAAAATAATTCATTATAAAATTTGCCAATATGCAAATATTTTGCTTCCCTCAGGTTGGTTGGGCTCTGATAACATCCCAGCAAGTTAGGTTCTAATTAATTAGTTTCCCCTGGGGGCAGACCTTGTTAAGAAGAACAGGATTCTCTGGCATTTTTCAGAATTGTTCCTTTTTTCCTCTTCCTGCTGGAAGCACAGGAGTTTTTCTACAGTGTTCACTGTGAACCTGGCAGAGCTCCAGGATGTAAATTCATGAAAGTATTGGGGACATCAAATGAAGGGGTCCTCTTGTAGTATTTCCTTACTGAGCCTAAAGCAATTAGTCAATTACATTTCAGGTTTTCCTGCCCTGGCACTGGTTCCCATGAAGATATATGCTCTCCTTAGGTAAGTTCTGATGCTTTGTGTATTACTGTCTATCTCTCCAATTTGGGGACAGCAGTTTGCCCTGTGACCTTACTTCTCTTATGGATGTTAGAAGAGTTGTTGATTTTTTAGTCTATTCAGCTTTTTACTTGTTCTTAGCATGTAGTGGTGACTTCCAAGTTTCTTATATTCTGGCCCTTGTGTACTATTCACTATGGCTTTTTGAACATGGCCATACCTCTGGGTCTCAGCCATCATCTATCCAGTCCATGGCTGATGATGTTAATCCCATAACTTACTATAGGACACCTCATCCTTAGCCAGGGTGGCTCTTTGCATGCCTGCTGTTTCTTTTTAATAATTTTTTTAATCCACCCTATAGTTGTACACAGAAACTTAGGGTCAGCCTAAAGAACAGTGGAGCTGAGGAATCCACACTTGATGGAGGAGATGGCTGGCTTAGGGATGCTTGACTAGATACTTCCCCCCATCCATTTCTAACCTACCACCTGAGAGGGAAAATCTTGCTCTAGTCCCACAATAAATGCAAGGATTTTTCTAAGGGGCTTTCAGTTTTTCTGGGCTTCATTAGCTGAATCTATACTTTACAGAAGAATGTTCCAACCACCTTCACGCCAACTCACTTCTGAGATTATAATGGTGAAACAGTCTATATGAAATATATATTTTGGCGGGAGGAAATTTAAAACTTATTGGTTTCATATATATATTTTTAAAATATTCATTACATTTGTTTTCTATTTGACTCGGCCTCTGCTCTAGATAACCACTGTGTCCATGTATAGTCAATTTTCTTGGTTATTGTGCTAGCCAATTTGGAAGAAATTAAAATTTTTTCACTTAACTGAAATTTTCTTCTTTATTTAAGAGCTTTCCTACAGAGAGTTCTTTGTACAATGACAGTAAGAAATTTGTTCAGGGCAATACCTGTTGCTTGCAGGTGATATTGCTATGCCTGCACATAATTTTTCTGCAAAATGTTGCCATTTGAGGATAAAATCTCTCCTAGGGTAGGAATACCTGTCCTTCTGATGTTACAAATAACACTTTAGACCTCACTTTACTGGGTTAGAATATTTGTTTTGATTAAGAAACAAACTTACCAATTCCTGGGTTATTAAAACCTCTATTCCTCTATTAGTAAGTCAGAGTAAAAATCAGTTAACCACAGACTTTTCCATTTGTTGTAACTTTATACTTCCTGTGGTCTCAGAATGGCTTTCATTGCAGCAAAAATGACTCTTACTGATTCAAAGATGCCCATAAAATACCAAATTGTCCACTGCATTCCATTAAAATATTTACCTCCAAATTTTAGAAATATTAAGAGGATTTTCTTCATCTATTTCACATAACACTGAATTGTTTTTGCAGAAATGGGAATTATGTGCTGGCAATGGAAAAATTCCTTCAACACAATACCATCTTCACTATGTCTGGGAGAAATTCTTCTATTCAGCACTTGGTTTACACCATGCTCTAATTTTAGTGTTGTGGCAAATTCAATGAGTTCATGGAATAGAGATTTTGGATACCATTCTTTTATGCCATTTTTTCTAGAAGTTCTTGAGCTTAGTTTAGAGGAATAAGTAGGGATTAATCAGATGAGGAAAAGATGAGTGATCTTCCAGGCAAAGAAAATAATAATAATAAACATATAAAAAGTCTCCAAAGTAAACCATCACATTACATATTCTTGGCATGTTCCCAGAAATATAATGAAAGATTTCACTAACAACTGTATGTAGAAATTGATAAAAATCTATTAGTTTATTCTCTATGTAATCAGAATTTGCAATATCAGATGATAGTATATTTTCCTAGATTTATTATTTATAAATTCATACATTGAAAACTTTTACTAGCTTTAAAATTTATACCTGTGTGGAAAATAATCACTTCAACCTCAATTGTATTTCCCTAAAATTCTAAATGTCTTATTTCCTTGTCTAATAATGACAAAGTTTGCAGAGTCAGTTATGAACCTGCTAGTCAAAGTAAAGAAAACAATATTATTCGATACATTTGTAAGTTACTAAGTCAGGGCTAACGCAAGAAAGAGTGTGATTTAAGAATGCCTGATATTTGGAGGCATCTATTGACACATTTGGCAATTTTCCATAAAAGGAAGTGCAACATGTTCATGATTTTCCCCGATGCAATCCCATGTAAGAACTCAGAGTTCAATTCACGTATCACATGAAATGATTTAGCTCCTTCAAAGTAACTGCATTTTTAAAATACTGTTACTAAATTCTAAACGGGGTTATCACTTTTTAAAGCAATGACCACTGGCTTAGGACAACTTTTCCTAAAAACTTTTCTAAAATATTATTATTAATAATCTTGTACATAAGAATTAATCAAGGGTTATTTACATCAATTCTTCAACCTTCTCCATTCATCAGCCTCCTCTCTTCACTGGTTTCTATCACTAGGCTCACAGTGAGATGAAAGGATAAAGGGATATTCTTCCATGGGAACTGTATAGAACACCACTTCATTTGGCTTTAGAATGATACCGTTTTCTTCGTGAGTTAATGTATTTTATACACATTTCTAGCAGGTGTTGGAAAAAACCCACTCCCTGCTTACAGAAAAGTCATCTTTCACAGCTAGAACTCAGATGTAAATGGAGGGTTGTATTTCACTGGAACAAATACATGTTTAAGCTAGTAATTACCATTTATAGTACTGTCCTTAAAATGTCTAACAGCACCTTGGCTCCCCTGCACTATTTATGCTAATTCTCAGACAAGAATTTCCTGATGAAAACAAACCTTATAAATCTTTCAAAGTGATCATGAAGATACTCTTTGTGAAACTGAAAAACCTTTAAATTGTCAATGATAATATTGTGTGCATGGACATATCTTAAACTCATGGATCTATATCATTTAGCAACAGGAATTCAATATGCTACATAAGTAACAAGTACTGTGCAATTATCCCCATCATCAAGAGCGAGGGACAAAGTGCTAGGAAAGTTAAGCAGGTTCCACAGGCCACACAAAGAGAACTTGTGTATTTCCTAAGTAATTGTCTGAAATGAATTAATTAATGAAATTTCATTGGATACCTGAATAATTTCTAAGTCAGAACAATGAAACATTAATTACTAAGCATAATTTTAACTTTCTATGTTTTTGCTTCTTCTTATATGCTACTGAGAGACTTTGGGTCTATTAAAGAATATGTACATTTTTGCCATTTTGAGGAGTTGTATGAAGTATAGCTATAGAAAGTTGTGTTGTATTTATGAGCTCTGCAAAACTTCAATGATGCTGCTGTGTAACCCCAGTTGTCTCCTCAAAGTTTTTTCTGTGAAATTGAAATTACTTGGGTTAAAAGTTATGATTAATATATGTGAATGAAACTCTATTTAGGAACAAGAATTTCAGAGAAATACAACTCTGCACATATTTGTTTGTTAAGGAAAATATTAGTTTTGTCCTAAAGGACTGTTTTGTTGGTCTCTGAACCCCTCTGCACTCTTCAAGCTTATTGAGGACCCCAGGGAGCTAGCTTTATTTATGTATCATAACTATTAATGTTTACCATACTGAAAATTGAAACAGAAACAGAAATGTTAAAATGCTTACTTCCTGATTCATTTGAAGATAGTGACAATGAATGCATGGCATGTTAATAATATTATAACAAGGTTAAAAAACTTAGTTTTAACCTCATGAACCCCCTGAGATGGTTGTAAAGTAAAACATCAGTTTGTTCCAGAATATGAAAGAGCACAATGAAGGACACAATTTTTAAATGAATTTTATTTGCCTTGGTTTATAATACTTGAGTTTGAAAATTATGAAGTATTTAAAATCTTGGAGGGCTTCCCTGGTGGCACAGTGGTTGAGAGTCTGCCTGCCGATGCAGGGGACGCGGGTTCGTACCCCAGTCTAGGAAGATCCCACATGCCACGGAGCGGCTGGGCCCGTGAGCCATGGCCGCTGAGCCTGCACGTCCGGAGCCTATGCTCCGCAACGGGAGGGGCCATGACAGTGAGAGGCCCGCGTACCGCAAAAAAAAAAAAAAAAAATCTTGTAAAGTGGGGTAATTTCAATGTGCTTGTTTCCTAAATGTTTATTGCCTTCAGCTACAAATATAAAGGGTTATTCTTTTTTTTAATTTTTTTTTTGGTGTAACCTGCCTAGAACAACAAAGATTCTATGTCTACCATAATAACCTTCTATGGTTTGTGTTGACTTTATCATGTTCTTGATTATTTAAGAAAATAATGGTTTGTCATTAAAAAAAAATAGAATTGTCTGTTTGCTGTGGAAAAGACAGTGATAAAAGGAAGTACTAATTATTGAGTGCTTACTAGGTGCAGGTAGTGTCTCCAAATTCTTTACCTTTGGCATCTTGATTTTATTCTCAAAACTAGTTGTATTTACAGAAATAGAGCCATAGATGTAGAAAACAAATTTATGGTTACTAGGGGAGATGGGGGGGCATAAATTGGGAGACTGGGATTGACATATACACACTACTATATATAAAATACATAACTAATAAGGACCTACTGTATAGTACAGGGATATCTTCTCAGTACTCTGTAATGACCTATATGGGAAAAGAATCTAAAAAAGAGTGGATATGTATATCTGATTCACTTTGCTGTACAGCAGAAACTAACACAACATTGTAAATCAACTATACTCCTTTAAAAATTCTAAAAAAACAGTTGTATTTTATTATACTGAAATGCCGCAAGTACATTTTATTACCTTCAAACCTCAATTTTAGTGTATATCCTATGATAAAGAAAACTTTATATTCCATTAACCCTTGTAGTACCAGAAAATTCTTTCCAGTTCTTCCACTCTCCTATGTCATACTTTCTTGATAATTTATACAGATGAAGTTCTCATAATGACTTGGTTTTTTCAATAATGCTTATAAGCATTATAACATTGTCACATGACAAGGATGGCTCATAGTTATCTAGCTCCTTACATGGGCCTCAGTTCCCTTATCTGTAAACTGAAGATATTTGATTAGTGTATTCCTAGGACCCAATCCGCTCTAATATTCAATGCTGTATGACTGTGTTGTTCCATTCATTATCTCCCTTCTATGTGAGAAGGCAGCAACCATGCACCTTCCCAGTCAAAAAAGGAAAAGCAATATTACTCTCTCTTACACATTTTGATTCTTCCTTCACCCTTTCACAAAAGGGCTAAATTTCTACTCAACTGACAAGACTAATTTTATTTGATAATTAATATGTTGAATCAAAAAATTCCAATGACACAGTCTTATCTCTGAAATATAGTTAGTCCCATCCAAACCACTTGAACTAACAATGGGAAAATAAAGGGTGGTTTCTTAAAGTGATGCTGGGCAAGACAAAAGCCTCACTCTACTTTGGCCAATGAAACAGAGAACAGGAGGTTGTGTTGCACTGAATGTCAAGTTACAATCTAGCATCATTATAATATTACAGGGAATATTTTCTATGGAAAGTGTTGTACTAAATTCCCATGTGTACAGGAGATAGTACTTGCCCTAAAATAATCCAAATCCGTGGTTACAGCAAGGTGCTTTCTAATGGAATTTTACTTTGAAAATAATTTTAATTTCATTCCTAAAGCATAAAAGAACTAATAGAACAACACTCATTTATATGCACCAAGAAATTCTTCTAATGAATAAATCAAAAAATTTTCTTGGAGTTAGTAACATATCATTTTACCTTTAGAAAAGGGAATTTGCTTTGTCCAGTTTCACCATTCCCTTTGCACCACGACTTGAATTTCTCTCTATAAAACCCAGAACTTTTCAGAGAACATTACAGAAGAGTAATATCATACATTCTTCCCTAGCACCTTGAGCACTGTGTAAATACGATTTCATTCTGGGCTTTTCCTTTTTCCCCTTTAAATATTGAAGCTTAGTTGTATCAGTAAGTAAGCAAAAACCCTTTCCAAATTTTTGGCCAGGATATCAGGCTTCAGGGAATGGTTTTATAGTTTACTGATACTCTGAACAATTTGCCCTGTGCTATAGCTGCAAAATAGTTTAACCTGTAATCATTTATGATAAATAATGTATACTGCCTGCTTTGAATTTACCAATGACAAAATTACATGATGCGCCTCCTAAAAGGACATGTCTATTATTCAGTACAGGTTAACTCATTCAATAAATAGAGAAGGAAACAAAATAAATTATGCTTATATTCCTGTTTCACACTTAGAGGTTGTTACATAAATGGGCCAAAGATGCATTGTCCTAAATGGCCGCACACTGTTTATTTCTTCACAGCAGCCAAGCCTGCTAGCCCAAAGCTTACAGGTGCCAAACTCAAATTCTTACACATTAAATTGCTTTAAATATAGTCCATACTGTAAGGCCAACTGGCCCGAGGCAGGGGAACACAATCAGATTCACAGGTTGCATCAGACCGAAACTCTCCGGACCACCCAGTTCCAGAAACTGACCTGGGGACTTTGCACCCGGCCCAGCCTTCCCGCCTTTCGAGGGGCGGGACAAACGGTTCCCCAGGATACCCGAAAAGACCACCAAATAAGGAATACCCTGTGCCTTCCCAGATTCACCACACCCCTTTCCCTTCTTCCCCTATAAAATCTTGCCCAACCCTCGCCCGGGTGCGACTTCTCTGGCCCCTTTCTCTCGGACCAGTGAACCTCGCCCGGGAGCGCTCCCTAATAAAGCTCACTTGAAGCTTTCCTCTGTTTCGCGGTGCCGTTTGTTAAGATCCGACCTTACACATACAAACATATCTTTAGCCATTTAGAGCCTATCTACTATGTATACTCCTCAAAACTTGCCCAATATGTGATAACCATTGATAAGACAAACCCTGTGTCTATAAAAGACCCCAAACCACAAATGCCCTTCCAAACTCTGACCTGGAAACTCCCAGCCTTACTTCTGACTGACATCACCAAGACATGCCCTGCTCTGATGTTCCCTTCTCTGAGGAGGTCCAGTCTCTTGCCCTATTCCCCTTCTGAGTGGTTCCTCATGCCAAATTCACCCTCATGCAGCCCTGTCCAGGCACTGACCAACAAATCTTGCCATGTATTACTGCCTCTCGTGGTCCTGTCTCTTCCTTGATCACTTCCAAAATCTTCAGGCCTACCACACAGGTAATATACTCATTTCAAACTACATAGTTTCTAAGTATTGCTCAAACTTTCAGAAACTAAGATAAGGAAGGAAATATAATTAATTTAATTAAAGTACTACCTATGAGCTTCTAAGTGAAAAAAAAATGTAATGACAGCCATTTAAGAAATATTTCAAGGCAAAAATATTTTGTACTAGTCTACTGTCTGGCAATTCATTAAAGGGAACAGCCCAAGGGTAAATATTTTGCTAGGGAAATATTTGTAAATATTTGAAACTATAAAACAGAACACAAAATGGACGTCATAAATTTAAGAAAGAAAGAGGGAGAAGAAGAAGGAAGCTGAGAAGGAAGAAGAAAAGCAGACATTACCCTTACATGCAAATATAAAATCAATACAACTGAAGGAGTTATTAAAGACAATAGTGACCTAAGTCATAACCCTGAAAAATAAAAATAAGCATACTATTTTAATTTTCCTAGAGTAATTAATCTATCTAAAAGCTTTATAAAAAATAGGTTGCTCTAGCACTAAAATTTCAAAAAATATTTGAATGTCCATCTAACTGATATTTTAGTTGTTCCTACCTATCAGCCCAATTATTTTCCTCTCAGAGAGAAAAGAAAGCTATAGGGAGAAATGTTTAGAGATTTATGTTGGAGTTTTCAGGGAAAATTAGATGGTATACTTTTCTTCTGGTACCTTTTGGAACTAATAGGGAAATAAAATATCAATTTTAAAATTCCTCAATTTGCATTAGAAGACTAGATTTTCCTATCTGTAAACAGATGAGTCAAAAAAAAAAGAGTTTAGAGGAGCTGCATAAATTATGCTTAGTCCCTGCCCAAACAGCCTCTGTAAGGGGTAGCAGAGAGGAGCCTACAGGCTTCCTCTCATGGAATTATTCTTATGTAAATATTAGCCAAAGGGTTCAGGTTGTCTCCAATAGTTAAAACCAAGAGGTTTTATATCGAAGAAAAAAATGTTCAAATCACAGCTTCATTGACTGTGACCTATATGAACTTGAGAACATTTATTAACATGTTTATGCCTCTGTTTCCCCTTTATCTACTATGGGGGAAAATCAAAACCTGCTCCAGGAAGTGCTGAGAGGGATTAGTAAGGCTTCCAGAAGTGATGTAACCAAGGGTTGATGTAACCAGCAACCCTCTTGTCAAAAGAATTTTTGTCTTTCTATTTTGGTCTATTCTGGTCAAGAAAGTTTAACAGTAGTCTTTGACATTACTGGCATTTGATGGGTTAAAAAAGCTTCAATATTGTTTTAATTTTACTGTCCTTGATTATTAGTGACCTTGAGTACCATTTTATAGGTATATTGGGCATTTGCATTTAATCTTTGGTAAGTTGCTAATTATCATCCATTACCCAATTTTATACTTAGATGCCTTTTTTTGTAATAATAAGTCTATATACACATATATTAATCCAATCACTATGAATTATGTTGCAAACCCTTTCTTACAATCTGGTTCTTATCTTTAACTTTGTATATATTATTATTTTTTTTTTTTGGCCTCAATATCTGGCATCTTATATAAGTGACAGCATGCACAGTTGTGGGGGTGGTTTATAGAGTAAGAATCAAACAGGACTGAATGACATTAAATGAAAAGTTGAAAAAATTTAAATCCTCTTCATCCTATTCTAACCCCACTTACTAGAGTTAGGCATTCTGTTTTAATTATTCATTGGTTACCAAGAGAATTCTAAACAATTAATTCTATATTCATTTCTTGAATTACCACCGTTACATAGTTTCCACTGGTAAATTCCCTTAGTTATAATGCTTTCAATTTCATGCATGTAACTCAACCTGGCTTAAAATATAGTATATTATTATTTTATTTCACATAACTTCACTATTTCATAATTTCACAGACCTCAGGGTTAATTATTTTAGATGCTCAATTATATTATCAAGAACCCAGGTTCTTTCTATTCTGTTCCGCCTCTGCAGCATTTGTTCCATATTTAGAGGTAGCAAATTGATTACTCAGGTTCTAGGCATCAAATAACTCACATAAAATCCAGAGGAAGAAGAAAAGACATCTTGTCATGTAGTCTCTCTTAGAAGTGGAACTATTCTCACAAGACCCTCAATAGTCTTCCTTTTATTGCTCATTGGTCAGGATTAAGTCATACACTCATTCCTGAACTAATTACTTCGAGGAGTAATTGGTGTACACTTTGACTAATGCAGGCTTTTTCTGGATGTGTCAGTGGAGTCAGCTTCTAAGATACATGGGTTCAAAGAATGTATGAATACATTAACAGTATTGATACTTGAATAGGAAGAAAATAATGGGAATGGGCAGTGTAGGTAATCAACATTATTATAGATTCTAATATAACATGAGGGAATAGCATATTTGTCCTTTCTCTCATATCATTGATACCTTTAATTTTTAAAACATTTTATTTTGAAATAATTTTAGACAAAGTTACAAAAATAGAGTTCCTGTACTCTTTACCCAGTTTCCCCTAATGTTAATACCTTTCATAACCACGGTACAATGATCAAAGCCAGGAAGGCAGCATCATGATACTATACTATGATAGCTTTAATTTTGTTAGTTATATTTTATCATTTGTATATTTGCTTCTTTGGAATTTTAAATAAGACATATTAACTTCTGTTCATTGTTTTTCAGACTGTGTCTCTTGATTTCTTACCATGTAAGAATAAGAAATCAATGTCTTTACTCTAGTACCTGTTTTTCCACTTTAACAGGCTCCTCCACCTTCTCTCTATACTATTACTTTTACATTCACATGGTTTATAACATACTGCACTTCACTTGTAATGGTCTTTTGTATTTTTTTGGTTGTAGAGAGATGCTAGATGGGCAATTTTAATTTTAAAATCTGTAACAATTCCACCTGTAGTTCTTAATTTCTTGGCTAATGTTTATTCCAGTTATGAATTATTTTTTGAGGAAAAAATAAATTTTATTCTAGTTAGTAAAGCTCACTCAATTAAGCTTTCTAAATTCATGACTAGGAGAGTTGTTAATCAGGACCATTTGAACCAGATGTCTGTATACTTCCTGCAACACTAACTTACTTTGTTTTCTAACAAAATAACTGTCCTTTTTACTTCTATTTCATAACATTTCAGATACCACCTCTCATATATCATATCTTAGAATTGATTTTCTTTGATATTCAGTTGAATTTTCTCTTGTCTTCTCTCATAAATTTCTCCTCAAGTTGTTTCATCCAAGCTCAGGGATTCATACATCATCTAGTTGTTGACTCCAAAATTATCTCCACCAAGACCTATCCTCTGAGCTCCAACTTGTACATATCCATTTCATTCCTTTACATTTAACTGAAGCATACCATATTCAAAACTCAACTCTTGATTGATTAAATAAACACGGTTGTATCCACTTCTATCACATAATCATCTCTATACCAATAAATTGTTTCCCTGTGAATTATCTCACATATCCAATCAAGCACAAATCAACAAATTTTGTCAATTTTACCTCCAAAATATATACTAACATATTGTTTTGTCCACCTTCCCAAGCAGATGCCTAGTTCAAGCAAGAATTATCTGTACATGTGACAGAAGCCCATGTACATTCTGTCACAAAGTAGTGACATCCCAGTGGTCACCCTACATAAACACCTGCCTCCTCTCAATTCTTTCTCTACTATATGACCTTAGTGATTTGCCTAAAACATACATCAGAGCCTGACTGTTGTAAGACAATTCTCCATGGGTTTCTTGCATGTCTGTATGTCTCGTGAGCAGAGACACTCATCTCCCTTTGTTCTAGACTATCTTTTCAAGGATGTTTATAGGGCAAAGGTAGACAAAGACTCTTACTGAGTGCAGAGTAGGCATGCTTACTGTCCAATATAATAAAAATCATGTCATTTTGTGGAGAAAAATGGCAGATTTTCTTAATATCCATTACAAAAGATTCCTGTTCCTTAAGCTCAGGGTCCCTCTCCTGCAACACAACCCATTGCCTGTTCCAGCCCTTCTCTTGGCCCACCTGTGTTGCTGCTGTGGAAATTAGAGGCAAGGGGAACTGGCACAAATATGTTGATCCTCATAGCACTTTCTGTGTCATGAATAATAAGGTCTTTTGTCTCTGACTCAAGTCTCAAGTCTTCTACCAGTAGTCTTCTACCTGACTCTGATAGGCTAACTTATAAGCTTACAAGTAAGGTAAAATTTCCAACTACAGATGGCCCTCCCTAGCCACAGGTTCATCATTCATGGATCCAACCACATTAGATCAGCTGAACGTAAGGAACCTGAGCATCCACAGAGTTTGGTATCTGCAGAAGATCCTGGAAACAATGCCCCATGGATACCAAGGGACAACTGCATTCACATACCTCGATACTGTCACTCTCTTATATCAAGTTTTAACCGTAATACCAAAAAAGGGAATATGGTCTCTTTATCATGACCTGAGAGGCCCTGCATGGTCTGTACCAATGTCTCATTTGGTATAGCGCTACTCTCCCATTTACTCATTACATGTTAGCCATTTGAACTTTTAGCTTCTCAAATATACCAAGCTTTTTCTTGCTTCAGGAATCCTCCTCCCCTCCTTATCCTAATATGACTTTCCTTCTTAAACTTTGAAATTCTGCTTCCACACTTTTCAAAAGAAAATCTGTCTTAATCAACTTATTATTCCTTCATTCTTGCTCCCTCACCATTACTCACTGTCTGCTACCTGGTTCTTTCCTCTTAGTTCTTACCACAGTGTGTTATTTTATTTGACTGGTTATTTGTTTTTGTCTGTTTCCCCCATTAGGTTGTATTCCTAAATTTTAATACAAAGTTGGAATACAGTAAGTTTTCACCTTGTATGCCAAATGTGGTTGTGACATGTATGATTTTCTATGTCAAACTTATTTTAATGTTAAAAAAAGAAAGAAAACCTTGGTGGCCCAAACAATTCTTACATGTATATTAATCATGTCTCCAGAATAAAAAGGAGAAATGCATGTTATAAAAACATATTTTGTTTGCATCTGCAAATGGTTTTTATAATGCATGAAAAAATATAAACTTTTAATAATACATTTAATAACTTTCTATTAGCAATTAGACAAAATATATAGTGACCAAAAATCCACATGTAATCAATAAATTTTTCTTACCTCTGTATTAACGTGGTAGTTATTCTAGTGTTAAACATGAAATAATCAATGTGTATTATTTTTTACTTTATTGTGGTAAGAACACATAACATGATATCTGTCCTTTTAACAAGTCTCTAAGTATACATTATTGTTGACGATATGTACAGGGCAGTACAGCAGTCCACATCTTGGCTATTGTGGATAGTGCTGCAATGAATATGAAAGTACTAATATCTCTTCAAGATTCTGATTTCAATTATTTTGGATAAACACCCAAAAGTGGGATTGCTGGATCACATGGTAGTTTTATTTTTAAATTTTTGAAGAACTGACATGCTATTTTCATAGCTACTATTCTGCATTTCCACCAGCTACATCTGCACAGCAAAGGTAAAAATCGAGTGAAAAGACAATCTATAGAATGGGAAAAAAACATTTGTAAATCAGTATCTGATGATAGTTTAATCTCCAAAATATATAAGGAACTCCTACAACTCAATAGCAAAAAATTAATAACCAGACTTAAAACTTGTCTAAGGACTCAAATCGACATTTCTCTAAAGAAGACATACAACTGGCCAACAAGTATATGAAAAAATGTTCAATGTCACTAATCATCAGGGAAATCCAAATTAAACCCACAATGAAATATTTGTTTTAATTGATTGAGGGTATATTTACATGAGCACTTCACTGGAGACAAAGTGGAGAACAGAGTAGAGTTTTGTAAAAATAATGACTACATAGAAAATTATCCCTTTGATGTTACTGGCTTTATTTAACTGTACTTGTTTGTCTATATGATTTTATCTCAAATTAATAAAATACTTGGGTCTAGTGAGTTTTCTAACCATTTTGAAACTGAAAACGTAAATGACTGAGTTAAAAGCTATGCTTAAAACAATAGTTGAAACTCCCAAGTTAGTCACAAATGTAATGTATTGCTCAGTTGGTTGTGGGAGGTATGTATATCAGTCTGATGTCAATACCAGGAGGCAGGGAGAGGGTTGCTAAGGATGGTTATATAAGACCGAAGGTTTGAAATGCACCCTGAGAGCAGGCATCTTAGTCTTATCTTAGTGATAACAGGTCCCAAGCTGCCAGTAGAAAGATGCCTCTAGGAGGGTAAGAAACACAAGTCACAGTAATTGCAAAAAGGGTAACCTGGCTTTTTTTGTTGGGAGAAATACAGTTTTTGAAGGTAAAATGACCGATAGAAAGAATTCTGTGAGTTATGTGAACATCAGTATTGCTGGAGGGGTGATGACTGCTTTAAAACCTCCATTATTTCTGCCAAACTTTAAACCCAGCACTTACCTCAGTTTTCTCTGAGGTCCATTCACCCAACAGATGGGAAGCCTGCACTGGGACTTAAAGGGTTGTTGACTTCTTTGAGGCTCTAAATTGAGAGAGGCACTGGCCCTGTGGTATACATATAAAAAAAAAAAAACAGCAATATGTATCAGAAAAAAATCTTAATGTTATTTTGTTGTTTGTTGTTATTGTTGTTGTTTTAACTTAAAGGGAACCAAAAATCATGAACAGATTTCAGGGATTTTTCAGACTCTGATTTTACAGTTTCAATGGCAGAATGCAAAATGCGAATGTTATTACTATAGATGAGAAAGATATATAATTGCTGAAATGATGTCTCAAATCTGAGTTCAATAAAAATTAGGAAGGAATGTGATCAAAGTGTATTTAATTTTCATATCCATTAAAATTGTACTTAAGGAATCTTGAGAGTTATCTGTTTCAGTCTCTTTCACAATAGGAAGGAATGGCATTGTACACTATTCAGGTACAAGATTGTGCATGTGTGTATGCAGCATGTGTATGTCTGCCTATGTGAGTAGGAGAGATGAAAGAATGGAGCTCTGACTGAATATAAGTTGACTCAGTCATTCTCTATAACGTATGTCTACAAAAATCAAAATTGTCAAACATATTGGATAATTAGAAGTGAAGAAAAGGAGAAACTCCAGGAAAACTCTCAAGAGTCCAGTTAAATATACCTTCCTACTTTTACTCTAGGGATAATTCTTACAGCAAATTTTCAACTATATATATATACACACACACATATATATATGCATGTATATGTATGTATATATGACCCATATGTATGTGTATATGTGTGTATAGATGTATATATCCTATCTTCTATTTTAGCTTCTTTAAAGGAGTAGCACAATTCTTCCATAAAAAGGAAACTGTATTTCAATGGCACCTTTTTGAAGATGCTAGGAATTAAACTATTGAAGACAATTTGGTGTATCTACTGGTAGGTCAATTTTGTAGATCTGTTTCTGCTACATTTATTCATCATATATAGTTTTGCTATATTTGTTCATTTAGTTTACACTAATCAATTGCAACCTTCTCAAGAACTTAAAAGTTCACTGATTTTAGTTCTTTTTATTGCTTTACTCATGGAAGCCAAAAATAATTACTAGAGATTGACTAGCTAAATATATTATTATTTGTCAAGTTTTATTTGTTTCAAAAATCAATTTATTAATAATTTTCCAATGTTTCCAAGATAAGGTTCTATAATACTCATTTTTTAAAGAGCTGTTATGATTGACACTAAGAAGGCAACAGCCTTCAATACATTTTTGAGGAGCACCAAAAAAGCCTTGCTCTACTCCCAAACCCATTCTTACACTAAACCAAAATTACCCATATTAATTGGCTACAAACGTATCTAAATTCTAAATATTTTAATAAAAATTCCTTCTTAAAGAAAAATACAGAATTAAGTCCTTTATGTGTTTTATAATCTGTCTGATTTTCAGGGAGTGCAAACAAGATTAATAGTATAGGTAATTAATGGCCTAATCTATAATATTAGCAGACTTAAATTATCTACTTCATTTATTAACCCACATTCTGATTTACACTGGACTGGACTACATGACACATAAGGCAATATCCCATAGGCCTCTAAGAAAATATGGCACAGATAAATAAGTTTGAGGAGTTAGAGGTAAAAGTATACATATATGGAGTACTTGGGGATAAGTAGGAGACCTAAGTAGAATTGCCAAATAAAATAGAGGATGCTAAGTTTAATTTAAGAGAAATAGTAAATAACCTTTAGTACAATAAGTATGTTCTAAATATTGCCTGAGATATAATTAGACTTAAAAATATACATGCCATTTAACTAAAATTTAAATTTAACTGGGATCCTAATATTTTGCAAATTTTGCATCCTTGGGTCTAAGGCACCAAGGGCTCAGCATGAGACTATCAATTGCTACAGTGGGCAAGAAGAAAACAAGCTTAAAAGTGAGGGATGTAGAGATTATGGTAAACAACTCAAATTTGCCTTGGATGAGTCTACGGTAGAAGGATATACAACTGAGAATCTTTAAAATCTGAATATTATTTGCTGGCAGAGATATTATTAGTTAGGTACATTCCTAGTTAGGAATTTTATCTCAATGACTCTATAAGTACTAGGAAATTTATAGTTCCATTTAGCTTTCTATAAATACTCATATCCATCTAGCTAAAATAAGTATAGAAAGATTTCCTTTATGTTAAACTATAGACTTTTTTTAGGGACTGAGTTATTCGAGCACAAATAATTTGGTTGGTTTTCATTTGGATATTTTTATAATTTATTAGAAAGTGAAGGATGCATTAAAAATGATATATTTTTGTTTATTATTTCCTTCTCATTTTGGAAGATGGTATTATTTGGTTCTGTTGAGTATTATTTACTCATTAGATAATTTACTCATCATGTAATTGTTACCGGAGAGTAGGCTCTTGACTCATCGCAGAAAGAATTCAGAGACAAGACACAGAGGTCAGGAAAACAAAGAAAGGATTTAGTAAGTAACAGTATGCTCCAAGGTGAGTAGCTGCCCTGAGTTTCTTTGACAAGCTGGTTATATGAGGTGTGAAAATGAAGGGGCAGGATATTCACTGAGGAGGGAGGGGTTTTGGGTCATAATCCCTGATTCTCATCCCAGCTCCACCTTCCCAAGGAGAGGAGGAATTTTGGTCCTTATTTAGTCTTGATTGGAAGTGTCATGGCATCAGTGCATGATGGGTACTTCTTATCTGCAAGGCTAATTTTATTGTAACGATGGCAAAATGAGCAAAAGGTTACATTCAAATGTCAGAGATTCCCTCCTTTTCCCACCTTTCTGTGTCTGCCTCTAAGACCCCTGTCACCTCAAGTTGTATGGCTTCCTGTCAGTCCAGAGGTTCCTGCTTTTCTTTGTCTACCCAAGGACCCTGTTGTTCACAAGATGCATGGTTTCCTGCCACTTGGCCTGTGCCCCCCTTTCTCTGCTCATATCTAGCTATCTGCCTGCTCTAACATAACTATTCCATTCTGATTATGATCTTTCATGGTTAGACTGAAAAGACAGTAACAAATTCAGGTTTATCATTTAAATTATATGGTTTAAACAATTTTCCAAAGATTTATTTTGATGAATGTATTACTCAGAAAGTAAATGTGCATATTTATTTAAAAGATGGATTCATTAATTTATAAATCAGCCAGTGAGTAAATTAAGCTGTTTTAAGTCACTGGTTGTATTTACTTACACTGGGAGTGTTTACTTCTTATAAATAAGGATAATTTTAATTCTTATTTTCAAACCTGCCATGTGCCAGTAACTCTTCTAGAACTGAAGATACAACAGTGAAGGAAACAGAAAATAGTCAGCCTTTGTGGAATTTATTTTTAAAATGGGGGTCAGACTATGAAGAATATAAATAGATAAAATAAGTAAAATATATAGTATATTAGATGTGAGAAGTGCTATAGAGAAAACATAAATCAAGGAAGGAATATAAGGAATGCAGGGACAAGTGAGTTTTCAGTTTTAAATTAGAAAGGAGAAGACTCAGTAAGAAGGTGACAAATAAACTAAGACTTGTAGAGGATGAGGCAACAAGCCATGTGAATATGCACAGGAGAGTATGCAGGCAGAAAGAACAGTATGTCCAAATCCCTATGGTGCAAGCATGTCTGGTGTGTCCTAGGAACCAAAAGGAAGCTGGAGGGACTAAAATGGAGTAAGTTGGAGGACAATAGTTCAAGAAAGTTACTGGAAGAGGGAAAGCCATGGTTCTGACTGCACAGCATTAGTTGGATCACCTATATCAGTACTGAAATTACCAAGAAAGAAGATGCCTGTACTAGTGGAGAAAGACAGTGAGCTAAGAACCTATAGAATCTAGGAATACCAAGAAGTGCTTAAGAATTGTTAGATGACTTCATGAAAGAAGGTAGTGATTTGATGCCAGAATACTCATTTTCCGGCCCAGTGCTATCCAAAGTATGTGTAAAAAAATTATTATTTATGCAAGCTAGATTAGACAATTTTTCTTTAGAGGAAGGATACAGGGGAACCTTAAAAAAAGAGATAAATAATTTAGGGGATTTTAATAGGTCCTGCAAATGGAGTAGGAAGTTTCAGGAGTTCTAGGGGAGTGACAGATAGGACAGAAAAGACAATGAGGAGAGACACTATATTCCAGGTGTGAGGAAAGGCCTGGGAGTCTAGTATGTTCTTGTGATGATGAGCAATTGATCAAAAACAGAGACAGGGGCTTCCCTGGTGGCACAGTGGTTGAGAGTCCGCCTGCCGATGCAGGGGACATGGGTTCGTGCCCCGGTCCGGGAAGATCCCACATGCCGCGGAGCGGCTAGGCCCGTGAGCCATGGCTGCTGAGCCTGCACGTCTGGAGCCTGTGCTCCGCAACGGGAGAGGCCACAACAGTGAGAGGCCCACATAACGCAAAAAAAAAAAAAAAAAAAAAAAAAACAGAGACAGAGGGCACAGTAATACTTTTGCTGAAAGAACCAAGGCAGATAATGGTTGTGAAGCTGTGAATATTAGGGGAGTATTGGGAACTCTCCAGGATCTATGTGCTATGGGAGACATGAAGGCCAGCAGAGGGTTGGCTTCTGGGGCTGCCAACTGACCCCTGCAGAAGCAAGTCAGATCCAGTAACAGGGGCTCCCATGTCATACACCAGGCTATTTTTTTGGTGCTTATTCTAGAAACTAAAAATTATGTTTTTCTAGTTCATCCCTATCTTTTCACTTAGAGATTAGATCTATTAACTAATAATATCATGTCATTACAAAATTAACATACAGCTCAACATATTCATCCTGGAATAGTCCAGCAAAGGAGGAGTTAATTATTTCAATTAACCAGAGGAAAGTAGGATGTAGAAGTATTTCTGCATGTGTCTCTGTGTGTGTCTATATACAAATACATACTAATATCATTCTTACATATGGTTGTATTTATATTCATGTGATATATAGGCAGATATTTTAGGGAAAAATAGATGCCAGAAGCCTTGCAGAAAAAAAAAATGTTCTCATCAGAAAGTTAGAAGAATGCCTTGATAATCATATTCAGAATTAAAATAATTTTCAAAGACAAATTCTAGAGATTTAAGTGCCCCATTCCTTTTTATTATAATGGCTACATGCAAGTTAACAGTACTTTATTTTTTCCCTTGTTTGAACAAACTTATTTGGGGAAGTCATTAGTCAGTTTGATACATGATACTAAACTGTAACATCAAGAATTTTATGCAAGTATTATTATATTTGCATAATGGATATTCTTTAAATTGGATGCTGAAACATTTATTACCTAGAGCTTCTATAACAGCAAAGTATAATGTAGCACACTGAAAACATTGATCCCCATGGGGTTTAAAGATTGCCAAATTGTATAATGATATGTGTGCTCTAAAAGATTTAGAAACGATATTGCATGCCTTGAAAGACACTTAGCTTTATGGGTTTTCAGCAGGAACATGATTGCTAGAACTCACTTATGGGGTCCTAATCTTGTTTATATCCATTACTTGCTGGGAACTACATTTTTTCTTAACCTTTATGCTTCAAAAGAAATATATACATGTTGTCCTAGTGGCCTTTAAGACCAGCTAGGGATTTCCCTATTAGTAGTTTAAGAAAAGAAAGAACATAGCAATTATGCCTCATGTCTTATTTCATGCTCTTACTGTGTGACTCCAGGCAATAGAGTAAATATTATTATTCAAAGGAAAGTCATGTGAGTAGAAGATTTTAAGAAGTCATTGACATATATAAAGGTAAAAGTAAACAATAAATAAGCCGCTTAAAAGTAAGCACAGTTCATTCAAACATGATAATGTTAATCAATAATTTGATTACATATCAAAGATGCATAAGAAGCTCTTTCCTCTGGCCAACTGAAACTAATCTTTATCCAACTAGTGACTTTAAGTCAAAAAAGAATCTGATTTATTTTTTTAATTAGAAAAAAAAGTTACTTGACCTTCATTATTTTCATTTCACATTTAATGTCTTTCTTTTCTTCACCTATACTACCAAACCTCTCTCAAGGAAACAGATGTCTCATCTCATCTTTCTTTCCCTCTTCCACACATTTCCTCATCTTTGACTCACAAACCTGTAGTACCCAGCCACTTAGAGTGTGGCTTCTCAGACCTCAAGAATCTCTTCTGCATGTGCAGAGGTCTAGTAATCATTTTCATTTCCATATCATGATGGATCATCAAAGCTGACTTTGCAAAAAGTCCATTATATTACCTGCTACCTTCACCAACTGGTCAAAACTAGATTATTCTTCTAACTCTTCCATTTATGACTATATCTGAATATGGTTTTTCCAGGAAGGTAAGCCTAAAATCTTAGTGCAAACTTTATTCTTCACTCTGTTCTTCTACACTCAATTAGTTATCAATTTAATTCAAGATTAATAATTGATAATTTTCATATCACATGATTACCTTCCTACCATCATTGCATTGCTTTAAGTTCTCATGAGTTTATAAGCACTTAATTTTAGTATACTGTAATTTCCTAACTGGTAGAACTAATCTCACACTCTTCAAGTTTCTATCTTATACAAAATATCTAGCTGTTTTAAGTGTCTTCATAACTATTTCTCTCATCTGCTTAATTCTTATTGTTTCTTTGTCACACCTGTATTATCCCTTTCGTCTGGCAGTCAGGACCTTCCATAACCTTGTATCTTTCCATTTTTTCTAGTTCTATCTAATAACACTCCTTTATTTATACTTAACATTTAAATTAAACCAGACTACTCACACGTGACTTAGATGTCAAGTGTTCTTTCCTATATACTTGTCTTTGTTTTACTGACTCTTTAACTAGAATACCTTAAACACCTACACATTCTATACAGCCCAAATTAAAGATTACTCCCTAAACAGTCAGTCCTGAACAACCTACTTTTTTTTTTTTTTTTAAATCTTCCTTCACTCACCTCTTGTAGTTTTTTTATTATATACTATGTGGCTAACTAAGAGATGTACTACTCTTTATCTCATATATTCTAGGCATTAGGATACTCTCTGTGAATGCACAGATAATTGAAAAAGATTATTTGTTTTCAATCAGCAAATATTTCTTCCTTATTTTTAGCTTTATCAGGACAGAACTTCAGAACTCTAATTATAAAATGTATGAATAATAAAAACTATATGCCTCTCATTAAGTCCACACTGAAAAAAGTAGTGAAATAATCTTTTATCCATTTGTATGTTGTCTTGATTTAATAATAAGTTAGGCAGCCACATTATAAAATAATCCACATAAAGTCAGACACTAAATAATACCACTATGTACAAACTATGAATTACCCTTTTAATTGAGGGAGGAAAAATAAAACTTTAGCAAAGAGGGTAAGGCATTTATTTCCATTCTCTCTGTTTATTTTTTTAAATGAAGATTGTTTACTTTTAATTTTATAATCATGGCAGTGGGATAACAAATTTCTGTGATTTCATTATAAAAAGTAAGAAGGTATTAAATTGGAGAGAGAGGACAAGATTATAATTTTTAAAATTAGAATAACACATAATTTATTTTCAGGGACAAAATTTAACTGAGGTAAAATTTAACTAATTGTGAGCAAATAGCCCCAATTAAACTTTATTCTGCATTGACACTTAAACCATTCTTTGCTTCAGACTTTATTTTTCTAAACATGTTTTTTTCACTGCCACTAGAAAAAAATGAAATCTCTCATGAACCCTTCTCAGGTAATTTATTTTCTTTAAAACAAAAAAGGAATCTTGCATAGTCTTCACACACAAGGACCAATTTTAAGGATGTACACTAAGACTCTTAAAGGAAAAATATATTTTAAGTAACAATATTATTAATTTTAGATGGCTGACATTTTATTTCCATTTTCATGACAGCAATGAAGTAGTATTTAAAGACCTATTAAATCTCATTGAGATATCTGATGAATACATTTATTCATTTTCATGTATATTTCATGCAGGATTAGGCCTTCAGGAATCCACATCTCAATACAAATGAGTAGCTTGTAGTAGACACATGCTTTCAGAGAGAATGCTTTAAAAAGCCAGATAAAATGTTTAAAAACAACTAAATGTAACCTGGAAATTAGAGAATTATCAAGGCAAAATAACATGAGGAAGAAAATAATCAATGAATAAATATAAACATGCTAATATAAGAGATAGTCAACAACTGTTTTCTCTTATAAGGCCTAAAATTCTGAGCACCAGGGAAGACTCTGAGCATGCTTTGCAATATAGCTGATTCACTTTGTTATACAGCAAAAACTAACACAACACTGTAAAGCAATTATACACCATTAAAGATGTTAAAAAAAAAAAAAAGGACTAAAGACCTCTACTAAGAGGCAGAGAAACCAGCAGAGATATTAATGATCCTGGGGAGGAAAAAAGAGTTTTCAGTTTCAGTTTTCCAAAAATAGAGCCATAAACTGTACGGAAAAGAGTGCTATAAACTATCTGATGTGCCCCTCTCCCCAGATATTTGTTAACTTGTGAAACTGCAAATGTATGAGGCCAAAAGTCAGTCAAAATGTTTACAAAAGTCAGAGTAGGTATTTTGACAGCTTGTAGTTCTGAGAAGATAGCTATTGAAGATAATAATTAGAGTTCAAGACCTGTGTGTAGGTGAGTGAGGGGCTTCATGAAACACCCCCAAAGATCTAAATATAAACTATCCTACAATCAAGTCTTACCCTAATTAATGTAATCAACCCATATTCCCTTCTTTTCTATAAGAAAAAAGTGTGAACACTCTCTGTAGGAAGAGAACATCTATATACTTTATAATTTCTCAAACACAATGACAGGCATTTAAGGAAAAATTACCAGGCACAGAAAAAGGCAAAATATTTTTTTCTAAAATAGTGAAAAGGAAAAAAAAAGTAAATTACAAGTGATAGAGATATTGGAAACAGTAGACTGTAGAGGAAAATATAGAGAAAAGAGAAGAATTAAAAATGTACCAGATTCTGAGATCTACATTAAATAATAAAATGAAAATTTTGAGAGTTAAAAAAACTGAAATTAAGAAATAAACAGATGAATTTAACAGGATATTAGACTCAGAGCAAAAAAAAAATGTTAATGAAGTATAAAGTTAATATAAAATGTCCAAACTGAAGATCAGAGAAGAAAATAAAATAAAACACAACCACACAATCATTAAAGACCTCAATTTAAAGGGCTCATATGATTAGGTCAGGCTCACTCAGATAACCTCTCTATCATAATGTCAATTGATTTGGGACTTTAATTAAAGCAGATTACTCTCCAGAATGTGGGCCTTGTCCAATCAGTTCAAGGTCTTAAGAGCAAAGACTGACGTATCCTGAAGGAGAAGCAATCTGTCTCAACTGCAATATAAAAATCCTGCCTGAGTTCCCAGTTTACCGGAATTTTCTGTAGTTTTTGGATTCAAAACTGTAACATCAACTATTACCTAAATTCCCAGCCCATACCTTGCCCTACAAATTGCAGACATATGAGACCCCATGACTGCATAAGCCAATTTGTCATTCCTTACAAATAAATAGATAGATATAGATATAGAGAGATAGAGTGATAGCCTACTGGTTCTGTTTATCTGGAGAACTCCAGTTAATACAAAAGCCAACAGTTATCAGTAAGATGACATTTTATTTATTTAATTTTTTTTTTGCAGTACAGCAGGCTTGCGGAGCACAGGCTCGGATGCACAGGCTCAGTGGCCATGGCTCACGGGTCTAGCCGCTCCGCGGCATGTGGGATCTTCCCGGACCGGGGCACGAACACATGTCCCCTGCATCGGCAGGCAGACTCTCAACCACTGCGCCAGAAGCCCAATAACATTTTAGAAGATTTAAGTAAAGTAGAATTTCCCAAATACAAATCCAAAACAAAAAGTAAAAGAAAACTGCAACTGTTCTATATCTCTCTTAAAAGAAAGTTACCGGGGCTTCCCTGGTGGTGCAGTGGTTGAGAATCTGCCTGCCAATGCAGAGGACACGGGTTCGAGCCCTGGTCTGGGAAGATCCCACATGCTGCGGAGCACCTGGGCCCGTGAGCCACAAGTGCTGAGCCTGCGCGTCTGGAGCCTGTGCTCTGCAACAAGAGGGGCCATGACAGTGAGAGGCCCGTGCACCGCAATGAAGAGTGGCCCCCGCTCGCTGCAACTAGAGAAAACCCTCGCACAGAAATGAAGACCCAACACAGCCAAATATAAATAAATAAATAAATAAAAATTTTTAAAAAAAAAAAAACAAAAAGAAAGTTACCCACTAAGGGAAAATTTCAAATCCATATGGCTTAACTGATAATTTCTTCCAAACCTTTAAGTACGAAATAATGTCAATCTCATTGAAAATCTCTCAGAAAATAGAAAAAATAAGAATGAACAATAAAAAACTTCAGGTGATGAAATCAGCATTTCCTTAATTCAGTAACTTGGGAACAAAAAACAAACTTTACAATAAAAAAGCATAAGACAATTTCCTTCATGAACATTGATGTAAAAATCTTAAAATTTTGGCATATTAAATCTAGAAATAAAGTACAGTATGTGAAAACTATTTTGCGTTTATTCCAGGAATGCAATGTTAGTTTAATCTTTGAAAATCCATCAGTGTAATTCACAACATTAATTAAATAAAGGCCAAAAGAGTCACATGGTCATCTCAATAGATGTGGGAGAAAAAAAGCTGCGTAATATAATTTGGGGTAGGCAGAATTTTAAGATGACTCTCAAGATTCCCAGCCTCTGTTGTACACACTTCTCCCAGTTATTCATTCAAATGTTAATCTAGGTATTGTTGTGAAAAGAATTTGCAAAATTAATTAAGTTCCAAATCGATTAATCTTAAAAAAGATATCTAGGTGAGCCTGACTTAATTAAATGGGCCCTTTAAATCTAGTTCTAGAGATCAGAGATTTCAAAGCTTGGGAAGGATTCAGTGGGCCACTGTTGGCTTGAAGATATGGAAGCCTTATAGCAAAAACTTTAGGCAGCCTCTGGAGTTGAGAACAACTTGTGACTGACAGCAGGCAGGCAAAGAAACAGGGACCTCAGTTCTATAACTTAGATCTAATGAATTATGCCAAAAACTTGAATGCGCTCGGCAGCAAATTCTTCCCCAAAGCTTCCAGACTAGAACTCAGCCCAGCCAAACCTTTGATTTCAGTATTATGATATCCTGGGAACAGAACCCAAACACTTTATGCTAGACCTCTTACATACAGGATTGTGAGCTAATGAATGGTGGTTGTTTGAAGCCTCTTGTTTTATGCAGCAATAGAAAACTAATGTAGAATTCAAAATATATGTTGTAAATTTTTAGGAAAGTAGAAAGAGAACATTAAAATAAAGAATCTCTGGAAAAAAGATAAATAAAATTACAGTAAACATCAAACTTAATGTTGAGATATTCATAATTTTCCCCCATTATATCAGGACTAGGATAAAAATGTTATTACCATTTCTATTCACCATTGACTGGAGTTCCTATCCACAGTGATAAGATAAGTAAATATGAATGAATTGAAGAGGGAGAAATAAAAATGTCATTATATAAAAATGACAATGATATATGTGGAACATTTGGAAGACTACAAACTATTAGAACAAATATGTAATTTTTTTTTCTGGAAATGGTTTTTATAAATACCAGAAACAAACCAAAAAACATGAAATAAAAATACTATCTACAAAAACTTAAAACATTCTAATAGCTAAGAACAAATTTAACAAAGAGGTAAAATTTGTTTTCTGAAAGTCATTAAATATCATTGGGAGAAATTAAAGACAAACCAAATAGGTAGAAGGATATACCATCCTTGTGAAAAGGAACACTTAATGTTCTAAGGCTGTCAATTCCACCCAAAATGACCTATAAAAACAATACAAACACAATAATAATAAACCCAGCAGGGGTTCTGAAGCAGCCAAATAGACTCTCAAATTTCCACCCAAATATAATTTTTATGAATAACCAAGCACTCTTGAAGAAGAACAAAGTAGAAGGACTCGCACTAACAGGTATCAAGGCTTTTATAAAGCTATATTAACATGGTCAGTATAAATGCAATGATAAAAGAATAAATAGTAAACTAATAGGTCAGAATGGTTTCCAGAAGCATATATATATTGCCTATTTATATATTGCCACTTGATTTATAAATGACATGACAGTGCTAAAAGAAAAAGATGATCTCAATAAATACCACTGAGTCGATTGGATTTTTATATGGCAAAATATATTCCATCTTACTTCATATAGTATACAGTAAAAATCGATTTTAGTTGTATTGTAGAAATGTGAATGCAAAACAATAAAAGTTCTTTTTATCAAGACAAAAAAGGTAGCCATAAAATGGCAAATAGCACTACATTAGAATTAAGAATTATACCACTGAGAGTCAAAAGTGAAGCCACAAATTACCAGAAGATATTTTCAATGCACATATTTGACAAAGAACTTCTATCTGGAATACATAAAGAACCCTACAATCGATAAGAAAATTACTCACTATGCAATAGATAATATGGGCAAATGATTTGAATATACACACTATTAAAAATGATATAAAAATGGTCAATAAATTTATGAAAACATGTTTAAAATCATTAGTCATCAGAAAATGCAATTTAAAATTACAGTGCAATACAATTGCACACCCAAAAGAATGACTAGAATGAAACAAAGACAATACCAAATGTTAGAAAAGATACAGTGCAAATGAAAATCACATTTACTTCTGGTGTCAATTTAAATAGGGTCACACAACCAATTGCTTTGCACTATCTTCTAGTGCTAAACATATAAACATCCTGTGACTCAGCAACTCCACTTACTTACCTAAGATAAATGTGTACTTTATTCAACAAAGATATGTGCAAAGGTGTTTTTAGCAGCCCTTTACATGATGGCTCCAATTATAAACAAAAACAAAAAGAAAGACCCATCAAATTGAGTAAACTGTGATATATTCATGCAGTGTAATGCTATACCACTACGAATACAAATGAACTTGCTATATGCAACATCATGGATAAACATCAGAAACATAATGCCACAAAATAATTCAGTCAGTATAATTCCATTGTTATATAGTTTTAGGGCATACATGAATTATTTAAAATGAGGATATGGATTACCTTATGAGAGTAAGACTGAGTAGGAAAAAGAATGAGGGCTTTTAGAGTTACAGTAATATGCTTTTTGTGTTGATTACAGGAAATGAGTTTACTTAGTGAAAACTGTTGATATATACTTATGATTTGTGCATTTATTGATATGCATTTTCTTAAATAAATATGTGAACTCTAAAATTATTTTTCATTGAATGAATGCATTGACAATCTGGGAGCCAGGTCTCTCAATTTTGGAAAACTAAGTCGAAAAAACAGAAAGGGAGAAGACTAGAGTTCACTTTGTGGTTTTTTATTATATTGGGAGGAAGGAGGGGTAAGAGAACAAGAGGGAAAGGGAGAAGGGAGAGAGAATGAATCTCCAAATACAAGTAATATCTATTAATATTTACATTTCTTAGTTGTGTCCAATGAGAGTACCCTGAAGCAATGATACTGAAACAGTTAACACTTCTAGCAGTTGGATGTTCCTATCAAAATCTCGTTTCCCACTTAAGGAATCAACACTCCTTAGAGTAAGGGGTAAATCCAATATTGAAGCAGGGAAAGTACAAGATAATCCTGGAATATGTTAATCGTATTGTGCCTAAAAGTGCTCGAAAAATGATAGAGACATCAAAAGGACATAGTTGCTGTCATGAAGGGACTCTCACAAGTGTAATTTGGAAAAATTCGATTATCAAAATAAAGATAATAATGGATTATAATGCTCTAAATAACATAGGACAATATGAGTCCATACTAGTATTAATAAATTAAGGAATAAATAAATATATGTACTAGAAAGGAAACCCCTTCTTTTCCTTTGAATGGCAACTTAGAAATATAGACGAAATGATGAAGTTAGAAAATCTTCCAGCAATAATCATAAAATTAATGATAATTTGATGAAAAAAAGGATATTTACATGATCTTTAAGAATTTCACCCCAAATACTTATCAGTTACAAAAGGAAAAATAGAAAATTTACAGTGGAGAATCCTGAGGGACACTACCTTAAGAAAGTGATCTTAATTGACATCAACAATACTGAGAATAATACAATAGCATGTCTGTGATATTCCTCCATAAGGTGCATAATTTTAATCAAATCCTGAGAAAACATCCAACGAACATAAAATGGAAGACATTCTACTCCTCAAAAACATCCAGGTCAAGCAAGATTATTAAAGAAACTCTGCCAAATTAAAATTACTAAAGAGATATAGCAACTAAATCCAATGAGTAATTCTGTATTGGATCCTGGATCAGGGAAAGAACAAAACCTATAAAGGTCATTATTGAGACAACTGACAAAATTTAGGTATGAATTGTGGGTAACATTTGAGTAATATCAAAATTTTTATTTTGATAAAAATACTGTGGTTTTGAAAAGAATGTCCTTGTCCTTGTTTTTAGGTCAAGGAAATGCACACTATAGCATTTAGGTGCGAGAGGCATGATGTATTCAATGTACTCTCCACTATAAGATTTATTTTCATGCCCAATTGTGTCCATTTCTTTGTGATTAACCTTTGGAAATCCTCTGAATTTCCTGGATTAAACCCTGAGGGGATATAAAAAACATTTTCTTACAAACGAATGAGCTACTGGTCATAGCTATGAATCTGATCCAATGCATGAGTGATGCTAGCCTTTAATGGTGCCCTATTGAATTAGATCTAAAACACATTAGTTAGTTCAGTTGTGCACTGTAACCTTAAATCTGCAAAGAAAATATGTACATACAAACTCACCTTGAAATATGCTGTTTGTAGGTAGTTCATACTGAGCCTATATTTATGTGTTTATATCCATATTCTTGACATATTATTTATGTTAGAGCCTGCCACCTGAGTGCTGTATTGACTACACAGTGAGGTTTAAAACAGTATATAGCCATTTAAAAAACAACCCATCTGGGTAAGAGAAGGCAATTACCATTATTGCCTGCCACTTATGTAAGTTAAATCCTATATATAAATATATTCTCAAGAGACTGTGATAGATTGCCTCTTTGTTAAATTAAGAAGGTTCAAAGAGTGACATTTCATAAAAAATAGCCCTGCTGTTTCTACACAGGCTCTACTACTCATATTTGTAATCAGACTCAAGTACACAATTGGACAGAACTTGCCTGGATTCATAGCTCAATTTCATATCTAGAAAGTTTCTTCTGATGGATGGCATGTTGCCAGAAAGCTCATCTGGTCATTGGAGATAAAGTGAAAAACAGGCACATAAGTAACAAATCAATGACTAAAGCATGTTTTTATTGACACAATCAGAACACTGAAACATTGCTAGGAAATAAATATTATTGATAATATTTTTGCGTATTTTTTTTCTTTTAGCCACTATGAAATGTAATGTGATTCGTAAGGGTGTAGAAGTGTAACACTGTGTCGCATACCCTATCCTATGTGGGCATGCATATTAACCAGTGAAACAAGGACTCTGAATAAAACAGAGTCAAAAGACATTAAAAGACAATGTAAATTATCTTATCTACATCATTACTATCATTAACAAATAACAAGGACAATAGCAATTTGCTATTTACCATATTTAATGCTTGAATCTATACATTTCAGGGAACACTAATGAATGTATTCAAATATTTAATGACTTTCAATTTGATCTGACTCATCTGATCAACAGAAGTGGTAAACTTCTGTAGGTTCTTGATTCATCACAGTAAATATGTGTACACCTTCTTTCTAAATGGCAAAAGCATCCAAAGGAAAGGACCCTTATTTCCTTGTCACTTCACTTGGGCATTTTTAAACCTACTTAGGAATCATTACCTTTCAAAACCAGTCAACCAGTCTCTTCTTTTTTTTTTGCGGGGGGGAGGTTTTTTTGGCCATGCCACTTGGCTTGTGGGATCTTCGTTCCCCAACCATAGATTGAATCCACCCCCTCAGCAGTGAAATCTCGGAGTCCTAACCACTGGACCCCCAGGGAATTCCCCAGTCTTTTCTTTTGAGTCATATTTCCTTGCTTCTATGCCTTACATGTTTCTTTGAGTATAGTACTTGATTAAGAAATCAGAAAGACAAAGCAAACAATTCTGTTCTCCTTAGTGTTGAAAGTTGAAGGAGTTGAAGTAAATTAGGTAACCAGTACTACTTTCTTTTAGAAAGCATAAGAGTAATTTAATATGCACTCCAGGAATTGCCTTTCCTAAAGAATGCATTTTTTATGTAATATTTCTACTTTCTTTCCCTTTTGCAAATATTTTTGACAGTTGGCAAATAAGCAAGTAACTGTTTCCAACAAATCAACCAACCAAACATATATAAACATTCCATGCACTGACCAAATAGGCACCCTACAATAGCTAAAAGCTTCAAATGATTTGTAAGCAGAAAAATAACTGAAAAGAAAGCAATAAGAAACAGACTTTCTACATTGTTGAAGAAAGGCATATATCTGTTTATTCCACATTGTCTTTGTCCTCAAACTCTGTTGGAGTTCTGACCTAGAATTCTCTTTATTTGGCTTCTGTAGAATGTTACCAGCTTGCTGCAGAACAATTACCTGTGCAAATCAACTGATAAGGAAAAAAATCAAATAAGCCTCAGAAACATCCAGAGCTGAAGTAGTTAGCCCTCTGATATTCTTTGTGTCCCTGAATCTTAAGCATTTTATCTAGGTTTGAGAAATGGTATGACTTAACTCCATGCTCCAAATCTCATTATCATTATGATCACTGATAGTGTTTTTATAGCTTATATTCATTAAATAACAATTTACTATATATTTTTCTTAGAGTTTTATAAGTATCATCTCATTTAAAATTTACAATGATCTATTCTGCAACCCAAATACCTCTATTATATCCACTTCTTATCCACATAAGATTCATTTAACATATACAACATGTCAGAACATGTAAATAGGGGAAGAGAAGATCTCGCAATTCTTCCTTAACATGAAGATAGCATATGCTATGTGATTCAGTCATTTACTTTTGCTTTAGTCTTTCAAAATTTGGTAATTTGTATTATAAACAAATGACCTAGAAACTAAAGGGCACTGTTGCTTTTTTCAGAATGTCTGAGAGCAATTGTTCAAAATCTGTATATGAATTAGAAATGAGCATCTCATATAAACAGTAAGAACATGTGAGTAAAAGGGTTTAGCTAGAGCTTTTTTTTTTTTTTTTTGCGGTACGCGGGCCTCTCACTGTTGTGGCCTCTCCCGTTGCGGAGCACAAGCTCCGGACGCGCAGGCTCAGCGGCCATGGCTCACGGGCCCAGCCGCTCCACGGCATGTGGGATCTTCCCAGACCGGGGCATGAACCTGTGTCCCCTGCATAGGCAGGCGGACTCTCAACCACTGCGCCACCAGGGAAGCCCCACTAGGGCTTCTTAACTTCAAAGAAAATGTAAAGAGGAAGCAATATAAGCTGTGCTTTGTCAAAATTGCCAATGAGAAATATACAATAGATTCTTAGAAAGACTCTTATATTTATCCTAACCTTCTAGCCACCACTGCAAACATATCTTGTGGTTCTTTTCTAATCAGTCCTCCTTGAAACAGGGAAAACATATGATATTGTCTCCAGATACTGTGTTAGGTACTTTACTATACTATGCCTTTAATGGTGGTTAATAATTTTTTAGTTATTTGCTGGATATATTTATTTGCATGATGTTGACGATTTTAGACCAGATGTAGTGATATTTTGGAAAGAGAAGCTATTTCTGAACTACAGCCAGTAATATCTAATCATATAACATCTCATCTGCCCATGAGACCAGCATATAAAATAAATCTATAAATCGAGGGTTGTTTTGTTTTCTAAATATGAACTGACTTTAAATTTGTAAATTTCTCCACTATGCAAAGATTACATATTTTCAGTTACTAAGGAGGAACTTTTATATTGAGTTGGTTTCTTTCTGTTTCTAAGTTTTTACG
The DNA here is from genome assembly GCF_005190385.1 of Monodon monoceros. NCBI lineage: Eukaryota > Metazoa > Chordata > Mammalia > Artiodactyla > Monodontidae > Monodon > Monodon monoceros. Next base: position 51,221,962 of record NW_021703767.1, read on the forward strand.
TGTTTTTATCATGAAAGGTGTTGAATTTTGTCAAATGCTTCTTTTATCTTGAGATGATCATGTGCTTTTTAACTCCTTCGTTCTGCTGATGTGGAATAATACATTAATCAATTTTCATATGTTAAACCATCCTTGCATTCCAGGAATAAACCTCACTTGATCATGGTGTATAATCCTTATAATATGCTGAATTCTTTTTGATAGTATTTTATTGAGGACTTTTACACCAATATTTAGAAGATTTATTGGTTTGTAATTTCCTTTTCTTGTAGTATCTTTGTCTGGCATTGGTATCAGAACAATGCTGACCTCATAGACTGAGCTTGGAAGTATTCCCTCCTCTTCAATTTTTTTGGAAATGTTTGAAAAGTATTGGTATCAGTTCTTAAAATGTTTGGTAGAATTCAATAGTAAAGTCATCAAGTTAGGGGTTTTTCTGATTTTTAATTACTGATTGAATCTCCTAATTGTAACTCTATTCAAATATTCTAATTATTCATGATTTAGTCTTGGCGGGTTTCGTGCTTCTAGGAATTTGTCCATTTCATCTAGGTCAGTGGTCCCCAACATTTTTGGCACCAGGGACTGATTTTGTGGAAGACAATTTTTCCATGGACCAGGGGTTGGAGGGGTGGATGATTTAAGTGCATTACATTTATTGTGCACTTTATTTCTATTATTATTACATTGTAATATATAATGAAATAATTATACAACTCACCATAATGCAGAATCAGTGGGAGCTCTGAACTCATTTTCACTCCACTCACTGATAGGGTTTTGATATGAGTCTGCAAGCAATTGATTTATTAGGGTCTGTGCAGTCAAACCTCTCCGCTAATGATAATCTGTATTTGAAGCTGCTCCCCAGCACTAGCATCACTGCCTCAGGTCCACTTCAGATCATCAGGCATTAGATTCTTATAAGGGGCACGCAACCTAGATCCCTTGCATGCACAGTTCACAGCAGGGTTTGCGTTCCTATGAAAATGCAATGCCACTGCTGATCTGACAGAAGGCAGAGCTCAGGTGGTATTGTGAGTGATGGGGAGTGGCTGTAAATACAGAAGTAGCTTCACTAGCTAGCCTGCCACTCACCTCCTGCTGTGCGACCTGGTTCCTAATAGGCCACGGACCGGTACTGGTCCGTAGCCCAGGGGTTGACAACCCCTGATCTGTTACCCAATTTGTTGGTGTACAATTACTTATAGTGTTCTTATATTATTTTATATCTATATTATCAGTAGTAGTGTCCCCACTTTCATTTGAGATTTTAGTAAATCAAGTCTTCTTTATTTTTTTATTTGTCCATCTAGCTAAAGGTTTGTCAATTTTGTTGATCTTTTCAAAGGACCAACTTTTGGCTTCATTGATTTTCTCTATTTTTCTATTTCACTTGTCTCTACTCTAATTTCTATTATTTCCTTCCTTCTGCTGGCTTTGGGTTTAGTTTGTTCTTCTCTTTCTAGTTCCTTAAGTTATAAAATTAGGTTGTTGATTTAAGATGTCTCTTGCTTTTTAATGTAAACATTTATAGCTGTAGGTTTCTCTCATAGCACCACTTTTGCTGCATCCTATAAGTTTTTGTGTGGTGTTTTCATTTTCACTCATCTCTAATTAGTTTCAAATTTCTCTTGAAATTTCTTCCTTGATCCATTGGTTGTTTAAAAGTGTGTTAATTTCCACAATTTTTTCTAGTTTTCCTTTGTTACCGATTTCTAGCTTTATCCCATTGTGTCAGAGACAATACTTAGTAGATTACCTACATTTTAAATTATATTGTGACTTAATTCATGGCCCAATATATGGTCTATCCCTGAAAATGTCCCATGTGCACTTGAAAACAATGTGTATTCTGCTGTTGTTGTGTAGAATATTCTCTATGTGTCTATTATACCTAGTTGGTTTATTGTGTTGTTTAAGTCCTTGATTTCCTTAGTTATCCTCTCTCTGGTCATTCTGTCCATTATTGTGAGTGGGATATTAAAGTGTCCAACTCTTATTGTGGAACAGTCCATTTCTCCCTTCAATTCTCTCAATATTTGCTTCATATATTTTGATGGTCTGTTAATAGGTGTGTAAATGTTTATAACTGTTATACTTCTTGCTCTATAAAAATTTTATTAACATATGTCATTTGCTTCTTATAACCTTTTTTGTTTAAAGTCTATTTTGTCTGGTATTCATATAGTCACATTTGTTGTCTTTTGGTTACAATTTTCATAGAATATATTTTTTTATCGTTTCACTTTCTACCGGTTGTGTCTTTGAATTTCAAATGAGTCTCTTTTAGACAGCATATAGTTGGATCATGTGTTTTTATTTATTCTGTCAATCTCTGTGTTTTGACTGAATAGTTTAATCCATTTACTGATAAGGAGGGACTTAATTCTATCATTATGCTATTTTTATATAATTTTTTTTCTAAAAAGCCTTATAGTTTTTTTGTCTCTCATACCCTGCAGTACTGTCTTCTTTTGAGTTTAGCTGAATTTTTGTAGTGAAAAGTTTAAATTCCTTCCTCTTTTCGTGTATATTCTATTGCTATTTTCCTTGTAGTTACCATGGACAATAATTTAACATTATAAAGTTATAACATTCTAATTTGAACTTATACCAGCTTAACTTCAGTAAGATACAAAAAACTCTGCTCCTTTACATCTCTTTCCCCACCCTTTTGGTTGTTGATGTCACAAAATTGCATCTTTTTATATTGTATGCACAAAAACACAAACTAATTTTTAAGTGCATTAGTCATTAAATTATGTAGAAAACCATATTTGGTCATCATCAAAAAGTCAACAAATAATAAATGCTAGAGAGGGTGTGAAGAAAAGGGAACCCTTCTACACTGTTGGTGGGAATGTAAATTGGTGCAGCCACTATGGAGAACAGTATGGAGGTTTCTTAAAAAACTAAAAATACAGTTACCATATGATCCAGCAATCCCACTCCTGGGCATATATCGGGAAAAGATGAAAACTCTAATTTGAAAAGATACATGTATCAATACCTCAGTGTTCATAGCAGCACTATTTACAATAGCCAAGATACAGGAACAACTTAAATGTCCATCAAGAGATGAATGGATAAATAAGATGTGGGGGGTGTGTGTGTGTGTGTGTGTGTGTGTGTGTGTGTATGTGTGTGTATATATATATAGTGAAATATTATTCAATGCTTAGTCATAAAAAACAAATGAAATAATGCCATTTGCAGCAACATGGATGGACCTAGAGATTATCATACTAAATGAAGCGAGAGAGAGAAAAACCATCATATGATATCACTTATATGTGGAATCGAAAAAAAATGATACAAATGAACTTATTTACAAAACAGAAATAGACTTACAGACATAGAAAAAAAACTTATGGTTACCAAAGGAGAAAGGAGGATGAGGGATAAATTAGGAGTTTGTGATTAACAGATGCACACTACAATATATAGAATAGATAAACAACAAGGATGTACTGTATAGCATAGGGAATTACACTCAATATCTTGTGATAACCTATAATGGAAAAGAATCTGAAAAAAAATATTTTTTTCAGATATAGATATATAACTGAATCACTTTGCTGTACACCTGGGAGTTTGTAAATCAACTATACTTCAATAAATTTAAAAATAAGGGAGACCCAGATTTGGAGTTATGAATCAAAGTTACAGTAAGACCAGATTTTACTCTAATTATTTCTCTTTAAATATATTAGTCAAGTCATGTAGAAACCAAAAAGTACAGTTACAAGCCACTGTTGCAATAATATTAGCTTTTACAATTGTCCATGTATTTACCTTTATGGAGATCTGTATTTCTCCATATGGTTTTTAATTACTATCTAGTATCCTTTCATTTTTCCTTGTGGGACTCCCTTAAGCATTTCTTCCAGGGCAAGTCTAGTGGTCACAGACTCCCTCAGCTTGTGTTTATCTGGAAATATCTTAATTTCTCCCTAACTCTTCAGAGACAGTTTTGCAAGTTAAAGTATTCTTGTTTGATAGCTTTTTTCTTTCAGCACTCTGAACATATCAGCCCACAGTCTTCTGGCATCCAAAGTTTCTGATGAAAAATCTGCTGATTATCTTATTGAGCATCTTTGAGTTAATCTTATGTGGAGTTCATTGAACCTGGATGTTCATATTCATGTCTTTCTTCAAATTTTGGAAGTTTTCAGCCATTGTATCTTCAAATATACTCTCTGTTCATTCTCTCTCTGTTCTCCTTCTGGGATTCCCATGACACATACATTGATCCATTTGATGGCATCCCACAGGCCCCTTAGACTCTGGTCATTTCTTCAATCTTTTTGTCTTTCTGTTCCTTAGACAGGATAATTTCCCATTATCCTATCTTTAAATTGCTGATTCTTTCTTCTACCTGCTCAAATCCTGTCTTTGAAACCCTCTAGTAAAATTTTTATTATTGCACTTTTTAGCTCTAGAAATGTTTTTGGTCTCTTTTTAGGTTTCCTACCTCTATTAATATTCCTATTTTGTTCATAAATCATCTTCTTGACTTTCTCCACACCTCTCCTTAGTTCATTATTTTTAAGACATTAGTTTTAAAATCTTTCTCTAGTATATATGCCATTATGTTTTTTTCCAGGGATAATTCTGTTGACTTTCTTTTTTTTCTTTAAATGGGCCACTTGGCATATACCCCGAGAAAACCATAATTCAAAAAGAGTCATGTACCACAATGTTCATTGCAGCTCTATTTACAATAGCCAGAACATGGAAACAACCTAAGTGTCCATCAACAGATGAATGGATAAAGAAGATGTGGCACATATATACAATGGAGTATTACTCAGCCATAAAAAGGAAGGAAATTGAGTTATTTGTAGTGAGGTGGATGGACCTAGAGTCTGTCATACAGAGTGAAGTAAGTCAGAAAGAGAAAAACAAATACTGTATGCTAACACATATATTTGGAATCTAAAAAAAAAAAAAAAAAAAAAAAAGGTCATGAAGAACCTAGGGGCAAGATAGGAATAAAGACACGGACCTACTAGAAAATGGACTTGAGGACACGGGGAGGGGGAAGGGTAAGCTGGGACAAAGTGAGAAAGTGGTAGTGTATATATGGACATATATACACTACCAAATGTAAAACAGATAGCTAGTGGGAAGCAGTCGCATAGCACAGGGAGATCAGCTTGGTGCTTTGTGACCAGCTAGAAGGGTGGGATAGGGAGGGTATGAGGGAGGGAGACGCAAGAGGGAAGAGATATGGGGATATATGTATATATATAACTGATTCACTTAGTTATAAAGCAGAAACTAACACACCATTGTAAAGCAATTATAATCCAATAAAAACGTTTAAAAAAATAAAATAAATTAAATTAAAAGAGAAAAAAATTTAAATGGGCCATACTTTCCTGTAGCTTTGGATGCCTTATGATTTTTTTGTTGAACAATGAACATTTAAATCTAATAATGTGGTAATTCTGGAAATCAGATTCTCCTTCTTTCCCAGGGTTTTGGAGGGGGTTTGTTGCCTTTTTTGTTTGTTTTTTGGGGTTTTTGTTTTATTTTTGGTTTTAATTGTAGGCTGTCTCTTTGCTGAGGATCAGCCTTAGGTATAAACTTAAGGTCTTCTCAGCCTTTCCCCAGGCATGCACACTTTCTAATTTTCATTGTATATGCAATCATTTTTGAATGTCCTGGTCTCTAAAATATGATTGCTGAAAAGGTTAAAAGCAAAATGTAAGGGGAGGAGGGGCTCATCCCTTTAAATCTTCTGAAAGTCACTTCAAGCAGGGGGGTAGGGATTGCAACAATGGGAGGCGGTGCAACAACAATGACTGCCCACCTCTTTGGCTGCACCTCTGTGATCAGAAACAACAAAAAAATAATCAGAGCAGAGATCTCTAATATTTGGAGAACAGGGTCTTTTTTCCACCCTCACTCCCACAGACTATGTGAAAACTGCTTCAGGAACACATGCACATCTGCCTGCCACAGGGTTAGGAGTGGTGAATGAGTAGCTGCTATTGTGCTAAGAGCTGAAGTTGACTGAAATTAACCACAATTTACTGTCCAAGCCTTCCCCTGAAAGTTGCAAGCCTTCAACAGACTCCAGAGTTACAAAATAGTTCCATCAGAACGACTCTGTCAGTGTAATTATTGGCTAAGTAGAGAGAGATTCCTGATATCTACTCCATCTTCCCAGAATCCCCTGGACAATCTTTGATATATACTTTAAGAAATTCGCTGTTGAATTTTGTACAAATTTTGTCCTTAGCTCCATATTGTCCTTTAACCCCAAACTTAAAAAACAATACTCTGATTTTCTTAAATATCTAGACTACTTTCCTTTTGATAAAATGTGCATTAACTTAATCTCCACACCTACTCAGTCATTATTATCACAATACCATATATCAGTGTGAAAACTGAGAAACAGAGAGGTTATGAAATTTCCCTAAAATCCCACAGCTAATAAATGACAAAACTTAGATCTGAACCAGAGAAGTATGCCTCCCAGATTTGTACTCCCAATACCTACAATATATTGCAGAGTAGTTATGTGAATAATTAGGAAAAATCATGCTCACAACCAAAGTTCTTTGTGCATTTATTAATACAAAATAGTAAATGTATTAATTCATATGGTTAAAAGTCTTGGTACTAACAATGCCTCCAAAAGTTAACAGAATATATTATAATGTCTCTTTAAATAAAGTTCACAACAACAGAACATAATAATACAACTTTGCTCTATCAGCACAATCTGGGACCCCAGGTTCTTCCAAACCTATTCCTCTGGTTAAGGAAAGTTCAAAAGGCAACACAACTGTTCACATGCACTAGTGGAGGTTGGCCTCAACCACAAGGCATGCTCACACTTTCACACTCTACAGTGTCACCTCTAAGGTGTCTCTGATAAAATGAATATAACACTGGGCTTCTGAAAGACAGTGGTACCTATTAGTCAGAAGTTCAGCTTATACATCTTTGCTACTTGTACACAAATAGAGGGTAATTATTTGACTCTGTTAGAATATTTTACTTATTACTTTGTTTAAAAATTAGTAGAAAGTGGAAACTAAAAAATAAATGAATAAATAATGATACAAACTAGTAGGTGTGTTGAAAGTGCTGAATCTTCAGACTCCATTCAATACTCATTTGACTAAAGCTGTTTTACTGTGCATTCAAATATAAGGGAACAAAAGGTCCTTTGCCTGAATCCAAAAATGTCTGGGTGACAGATGCTCAGGCATTTAAAAGGAAAGCTCATAGCAGTGAATTACCATACCCAGTTATGTGATGAGTGGCACTCTGTAAACTTTTCCTGTTAGAAACTGACATGAACTGAGGAAAATGACAACTTTCCTAAGTTTGAGATCTCTGAAGTGTGCCTGTTATGCAGACTGCTTCTGCAATGGATTGAAAAAGACATCTAATATTCAGAAAGCGGAACTGACTGTTAAGAAATATAAGGGTCTTACCTCCTAATCTCCCTTCAGGGAGGAGCCATTTAACCTACTCACTGATGCAGAATGCTTGGTACTTATGAGGTTTCTTAGGGAAGAATTTTGAATTGTTCAGAATCCTACACGAGGGTTGATCACCATGTCAAACAACGCAGATTGGTGGTTGGATGTGAACTATTTTAAAGAGCAGCTTGTGACTGGTCATAGTTTCAGACACGGAAGGATTGAGTTTAACGGTATAAATCTTATTTTGAGTGACTCTGCCTCTTAACTGTTCAGTTTATGACATCTAATAATAGCTGCCAAAATCTACTTCTGGTTCTAAGTTTCCTAATTGTGCATTTTCTTTTCCCTAATCAGGATCTAACTTCATCCTGAGGAGGCACTGCTGGTTGACTCATTTTATGTTCTTACCACTTTTCAGTGTGCTGACGAAAATGCTAACTAAATGGTCCCCTTATCTCCATAGCTTAGTGTTAGCCCCAATCACTGTCTTTGGAATCTACGCCTAATAACATATTAAACCTCAAATGAGCTAGATAAGTCAATGTAGTCTGAACTTCCTCACTGTGAAAATGAAAGAGCTGGTCCAAGGAGATCAATCAAGCTATCCAAAGGTGTGCAATGTTTTACATTTGTTTATGCATATCCTGTTCCAATCTAGAAAAGATTTAGGGTAGCCTATAAAAATATTTGAAACACAGCAAGAGAGTTTAGTGAAAAAGAATGCAAAAAGAAAATAGGTAAATGACATGAACAATAATAGAAAAGAGATAGAAATATGCCTAAAATAAAAATACAGTGAAATCATAAATTTTCTAGATGTGGGACGTTAATTTGTCTCTGAAATGTTAGCAGCAATCTGAATAGGAAGACCAGATCAGCAAAATAATTTTAGTGTTTAATGATAAAAATCACACAAATTATTCAAGGAAAGAACAACTATCAACAGTATTATAACAGAAATATATTTCTCCAAACACTCTCATAATGAGGAATTTGCAACAATTCTAACAACGCATTTCTTATAGTAGACAAGTCTTATAATTTCTCTTAATACAAAACAGGGATGTCTTATAGAAGCCCAAATGAGTAAATACATTTGTATGAAGACTAGTAAGAAAAACTGTAATTACCCAAGATTTTGCTGGCTTCGTTACTAGAGGATAATTTTATATTCTTTGATATAGTAATCATCGTAAGTTTCAACAATTCCCCATAATTAATTGTGTCCTTCATCTGAACATTTTATACCTTTGAGTACCATTCCATTAAAAATTCTGTTGCCTGGTAAATATACTAAGTCTGTTTTGCAATTAGTTGTGGGGTTTTTTTGTATTATGATAGCTTATAAATTTCTTTCTTCCTATTCCTTGCCATGTTACTGATTGTGCAACTGATCTGATCCAAAGCCCAAAAAACTTTCAAACCCATGAGTGAAATGTGTATAGTTATAAGCTCCTAAGATACAGGGACTGCTTGCTCTTTGGTATTATCAAAGAAATAACTAACAGAGTTATCAAATACAGAAACTTATGCTCAATCATATAGATTATCAGGGGTAAGATTGACACATTCTTAAAAAATGTAGTACCACATCAACAAAGTTTAATAAAAGGCCATCCAGATTTGGTTCAGATTTGAGCTGAAGGAAAACAGAAACAACTAGTTTTGCAGTGACTCCTAATTATTCCAGCCTACATTTCATTTCAAAATGTTGCCCTTCCTACCACAATTAAATGTAATCAGAGAAGCTAAGAAGGACCTCTCTTGGGGCTAGCTAGCTATCTCAAAACAACCTCTTTCATCTGGGAATAGCCTTTATAGTGATGTCCCAATTATCACAACTCGGCATTTTTGTCCTAGCTGATTCTTCAGGAATATATTTGACCTAGACTGGGCCAAAATATTAAATTTGGAATAAAAAGTTAGGGAACTAGCAGTAGATGAAATCATGTATGATTGGTTGGCAAGCCTTTCTTTGATTTCAAGTCATTGAGACACTCATCATCTTTTTATAAAGTTCTGCATCCTCTGCCCTTTACAATTTTTTAAATCCAGTTGGGGAAATTTGGTAATACGTGCTTGCAAAGTAATACAGCAGGTTTTGTCAAAATGTTATTTTTTCTGACAAGTGCAACTGGGATTAGTTCCTTACGGATTAGTTCCTTACCCTGAATGTGTTCTTAGTAACCATGGTCTCATTTATATCACTTATAAGCCCTATTGATTTCTATATTGCAAAAACCCAGCACGACCAGGGAAATTAATCCTTGATTATGAAATATTCTAAATTTCATTTTTATATACTATCCCTTAAAAGGGAAACATGATGCAAAAACTGTCCCATATATCTTTGTTATTAATACCAAGAAATGAAACCCAGGTTGTTATACCAAGAAATCAAACCCAGGTTTCAATATTATTTGGTCACAATAAAAAACAAATTTTATATTTTCACTTTTCAGCAGCAAAGAACATTGCTGCTCCTCACACTGACACTATATACATTCACACAGGCAGTTAAACTATCACCAGTCTTCTATTTGGCTCTAGGTAAGGGAATTAACAGCTTCTGGGGAAGCTAATTAGATCAAATTATTACTCACCTGACCTAATTTGACATTCAATATCTGGGAAGAAGTCATCTGAATTAACTGAATAGAGATTTAGCTACTATATACACATGAGTTCCATGGATAATTTATTCCTCATGAAACTCATCTGGAGAAGAGGAATGTACTAAGACAAAATAATAAAAAAAGGGAGATGATCTAATTCAAAACTCCTAAAGGAATGACAGTGCAGCATAACTTGTATTCATTCATTCCTCTACTCATTTATGTATCTTTTCAAAGCAGTCTCTTGCTGTAAGTAAAACAAAAGTCCTTAATTTTATTTTTAAAGGTCTGAGCCTCAGTTTGCTCATTTGATGAAGTGATTAGATGAACTGATCAATAAATCCTTTCCTCTATGGCATTGTTTGCTCAATATATCATTTATTTAAAATGGTAACTAGACGCAAGGCACTCTTCTTGATTTTGTAGTTTCTAGTTGGTTACTAAAATCCACACTAATTTACACAGGTGATTTCTGGGGTATGGCAACACCAAGATATTTTAACGTCTGTTAAGTGCAGGGCAGAGTGCTGTAGGCAACCGTTCCCCAACCTTTTTGGCACCAGGGACCAGTTTCATGCAAGACAAGTTTTCCGCAGATGGGGGGCAGGGGGAGGGATGGTTCAGGCAGTAATAAGAGCAATGGGGAGGGATGGTTCAAGGTGGTAATGTAATCGACGGGGAGAAATGGGGAGCGGCAGATGAAGCTTTGCTCTCTCACCCACTGCTCACCTCCTGCTCTGCGGCCTGGTTCCTAACAGGCTGCAGATCGGTACTGGTCCGTGGCCAGGGGGTTGGGGACCCCTGCTCTAGGCAACATAAGATAACCAATGGGAGATAACTTCCACCTAGGTAGCCTGAGCATGAGGAAGCCCCCACATTGGCATAAGCTCATAATGAGAAATTTTCAGGAGAAAGATGATGGGCAGATGGAAGAAGATCCACAAATATCTGTTTCCATTTATTGAATCATTCCTATTAATTGGTAGGAAAACATATATTCTGAACCAAGAAAGCTTTATCAAGTTGTGCTGGAAAATGACTGAGTGTGAAAATGTATTAAAATATGGAAAATAATAAAGCAGAGCTCTCAAAGTATCTATTATATGATAGGATGATAAAGGGGATTGAATAGGGATGGGGGCATAATTATAAATATCCACTCAGATTGCTGAAAGAGTTAGCAAAGGAACAGCTTCTATCTGCTTCACAAAGCTACCTAACTAGTGGGTACAGTCCCCAGTGGTAAGTCAGATGGGGCAGGCAGTGGAGGCCCTATACCTTGACGAAATTGTGACATCCTGTAACAGACACCTGACTCCATCCTCTCAATTATTTCTTTGCATTTGACCTTTTACACACTCTTAAAGAGCCAGTAATCTTGCGACACATTTAAAGCATCAAAGATCATATCTAACTTAGGATGATTTAAAGTTATGAGAATAGGTTTCAAGTGAAGATGAGAAAGACAGCATAGATAACATAGAGTATTGTAAGGGAGTAACACTAAGGGGACAAATAGAAATTACACAGAGAAGAGAGAACAGTTTCTTAGCCAATGACAATATTCCTGATGAGCTCACTGGACCCATTTATTTGCATTAAGGAAATCATGAGTACACTCCTCTATTTCTTTACCCACTTTCTTCAAACAGATCACATAAAGCCAGGTTGGGCAAAATCAGGTCTGATATATTTTTTCCTAACATTACTAAGCTAATAAAAATGTTTGCATTTATGTGAATTGATCTTGTGTATGTGCCTGAAATGCTATGGAGCATTTAGTAGGACATAGATGCATAATATTTAATGCAACAATTCTATTTGCTCCATTTTAAAGATGAAGACACTGTGGCACAGAGAAGCTAAACATATTTCATAAGGACACAGGTGCTACCATAAGTGATATAAATCTAGCCCGTCTGGTTTTGGGCCTACATTATACTTTTGCTATGCTATCTAATCATGGAATCAGAATATGAAAAAAAAGTTATCCAATAGTAAATAAATAAGTACATTTCAAAAACTTTAGAAAGAGAATATGTTTTTGACAGAACAATCATGTAATTTGAGAGCTTCTTAACATAATACATTTATTTTCCTTCTTCAACAGCAGATTTCTTCCTGTCTTCATATTAGATGGATGGAAATTTTCAGCTACCTAATTTTGGCTCTGAGTCACTCTCAGAAAATTGATCAGCAGTTTCCTTGATATGATCAACTCAGCAGCCCAGCACAGATGGGCCTCCATCACCTCCTGTCATTGGGTGCATTAGTGTTGTCAGCCCCCAGATCCAATTACATGAATGTGGCTTGGCCAAACAACACAGGGCCTTCCTCATCTCCAGTGTCTCCCTTTTGAAGTGTATACAATATCACTTTGCCTCCTGTGCTGGAGGTGGCCTCCTCACTAATTTGATAAAGAGAACAGAAAAATAATATGACCCAACCCAATGCTGGCAGCTGCACTGGTGTTAATAACATTTTTAACACTTGTAATCCTATCTCTTAATAAATAATACACGACTTTTTTCCCTTGGCAACTGAGACTCTAATGCATTAGGATAATATTTCTAACTTAGAATCAGCAGCACAGTATATATATCTTCATTCTGCAGATAAGACTCATCACACAAGCTTTATTGTTAATGTATTTATTCCCTATCTGACCTCAACACATTATCCTACCACCAAGACAGGATTAGAGGTTCCTTCTGGTATAAATTCAGTTTCAATTTTTAAAAATAACTTTGTTTTTGATTTCTATGAAGTGCCACCATTAACAGAAAAGCTTCAGGATTAAAAAAACACACACACATAGGTGTTTTTGTGTTTTTTCTTTTGTTTTAGTTTGCAATGTCCATAAACCATATATAACCAGGAGTAACTTAGGATATGATTATCACTCCAATTTCCTTAAATGATATTTAACTCTCAACTATCTTCTCCTTTACATTGAAGGTAACTCAAGAGAAAAATCAAGAATCACGAATGCTAGGTAATTACTTGGAGGTCTGACTAGATGCTTCAATACTTTGTCATTTAGTATGTGTAGAGTAATGGCAGTGGATTTAAAAGGAGACATTTTTTAGTATTTTAGCTGCTAAAGGATCACCAAAATCTGCTCAAACATTTAGTGAGATTATACAAATTCTCTATTCTTTGGAGAGGAAGAACTATATTCAGGGATATGGTACAAGCAACTTATAGTCAAAGCAGAGTTCAGAGCACTTCTAGTGGTGCTGAGCACTTCTAGTTGGTGTGCCACTGAAAGCTGGCTAACTTAGCTCACTGCAACACTTTGAACGCTTAATTTAGGAAAATATCTTCCCAAATATAAAATCAGACTCTGAGTTCCCAAATTATTGAGTTATTTGTTATTGTTTCCTTGAAACAACACAGCAATGGATGGAAGTATGTCTATCAGAGATAAGTTGAGAGTGGGATTCAGATAGATGGGATAGTATCAACAGAAGCCTGGGGAATGGGATAAACCAGTATGCCCAAAATGTTAGCATGCCTGTAACAGAAAGAGCATTCAAAGCCATTGTAAGATATGAAAAAAAGAAAATAAAATGGTAGTATCAGGCAATTGTAAAGCCAATTATTTGATTTTAAACTCAATTTGATAGATAATGGAAAATTATGGAAGATGAAGACAGAAAAGATGTAAGAAATTACTGATATAACAAATAACTTTTACTGTCATTGAAATAGTTGAAATAAGAGAATAAAGATTTGTTAGGATGCAATACAATAATTTAATATCTAGATTATATTGAAAGAATTATGATGTAAATTTAATTAAACATTGAATTTCAGATAACTTTTTGGCTAAGATGGTAAAAAAAAGCAAAAATAGTGCTGTTTACTGTGGGGTTAAATTTGCTAAAGTACTATAGTCTTAAGTGTATAAATGAAATCAGAGGTAAAAATTAATGATAGAGAATGTAGAAATCACTATGAATTCAAAGGATCCAAATTATTTTAGAAGTAGTGTGTCTTGAAATAATAAATACCACATTTAAGAGATCTGGAACCAGCAGTGACAAAGGAATCAAGGGATGTGTATTGAACATAGGAGAGATTCCTAATAGGCTTTTAATGACATATGTAATATTCAATTTCTTTTAAAACTGAATCAAATATGGCCAAAAATACTAGGTTTTTAAAAATGCATAGTGAGAATATGACTATTTTATTTTTCTATTATTATTGTACATATGTTTGAAGTATTTCACAAGAAAAATTAGTGAAAAATCTTAGTTTTAATGCTATTTCTGCCAATTACAATCTTTGTGCATTTGGACAAGTCACTTATTCTCTCTGTACCTTACTTTCTTCATATTTCTATGTTCCAGTAAACCCTGAGATAATTTAGTTCAAAATTGGGATGTCCTAGATTTAACTGTCAATATATCCATGATGCATTTAAAATCAAAGCAAGAGAAGATCATCAATTATTTCCATTAGTTCTTTATAGGTATGAAATGAAAAAAGGCAATATGAAGACTTTCTACCATTAGTGAAAGAAAGGCTCAGGATTGAAGAGATCCTTAAGACACAGAGGAAGAAAGCAAACAATAAAATCCTGAAAACAGTAACTAGTTGTTTTACCTTGAGTAAGACATCCTCCCAGATACTCTACACCTGTACATTGTGGAAAATGTCTAAAATTCAATAATAAATGTATACAACTTACTGCAGTGAGCACCCACTTAAGGCCTTAGTAAAGGCAATTCCTACTATGTCTAGCAAAGAGGACAAAAATTTTAGCTGCAAAGAGTGTACAATAAAAGCAGAGAATGAAAAGATTTTTGTAGTGGACGTAGAGATGGGAGATGGTAGACCTTTTCTAACAGTCTATCACTGATTTCTGACTCTCTACATTACAATGAACTGTGGAGCTCTAAAAAAAATACATCTAAGAAATACCTCCAGAAATTCTACTTTAATCAGTCTAGGGTTAGGGCCAGAACACTAGCATATTTTTAAAGCTTCTCAGCTGATTTTGATGGGAAAAAGTCACTGAAGTCTTTAAATCCAGAGGGAATATTACCAACCATGGGGAAAAAAAGTCAACAAAGATGAACCCTAAAAGCTAGAGGCTTAAATTCTAATGATTGACTAATAATCTCAATTGGTAAATTGTGCTCCAGTCAACAGATGTAAGCAAGATCTATATTTAAGGCAACTACGTTAAGGCTCATAGCGATACAAGGTCAGCCCAATGTCTGGCCTCAAAGACTTTGTCTCAGTTTATGAAAAAAAGCACACAAGTATTTATAATAAAAAGACTCATATAATAATATATTGTCAATTCCACGACTACTATTATTAAAAAGAGGGAGCTACAAGATATAACTGTCGTCTTGTGAAAAACAGGGCAATCCCAGGTTAGTGAACTGGGCTTCCAGCCTTGATGTGGGTAAAAGCACAGTGACACTCACTGCTGTCTTGCAATTTACATAAAATGTGAAGGGAATGAAATTAAAATTAGTTTTTAATTACCTTTACCAAATAATGGAGCCAGAAAGTATATTACCTTTCCCTTTTACAAATCAATAACTCTTTCTATAAGTATATTTTACTGTTGTATAGAAGATGTTGTAAAATATATAAGCACAAAAGTCAGGCCACTTCATCTTTCCTCAAAGAAACAGAAGTGGGTAAAATAGGGCTCTGTGTACCTCCTTACAGACCCTGGTAAAGTCTGTCCAAGTTAAAGCCCTCTGCACCAACACATGGGTCAGTGGATAACAAAATGGTTCAGTGCCCTTCCATACTACCTACAATTTTTCTCTGCTTTTGCAGCAAATAGTATAATAAAATGTGTGGCCATGCTGCTCTATATATTGTGAGAGCAGAACCATACCCATAGCTGTTTCTCATGTTTTACATCTGAATTTCTTTTCTTCTTTCCCTTTACATCAGGAAGATACCTTGGGGTTTTCCTAATAAAGAATAAGAATTAAACTCATTTGGAATTGGTCTGAAAAGTTGTTCCCAAATTGAATTTAAGTAACAAATTTAAAGGCTTCATATCTGATTGCATATAGTCCTTCCACAGAATTAAATTACTGTAACTTTATACCTCAAAATAAGTTAAAAACAAAAATGAAAATATTAGAAAGTCCTGGAAAAGCAGTCAAAGATTGGTGTATTCTACTTCCTGGTTTCATTATTATCTTCTATATGACCTCAGGCAAAGTATTTAATAAATCTGATTTTTTGCATCTTGGAAATACTACACAAAGTATTATTGAAGTGTTTGTCTCTCCTATGAGCAATATGTCTAAATATGATGTTTAAAGGGACACTGCAACATACAATTATATTCAGAGACCCTAGGAAACTTGAAGGAAAACAAGAGAGATATTTTAAAGGAATCTGTAACATCTTAAGTATTAAAAAATGATCCTCCAAACAAATGTATTTTAATCAAAGGATTTTCATTTCCTAATCTATAATTACAATAATAAGCAGTAAATAATATTCCGTCCTATACTATTTCTGAATTTCTCTCTATGTATTTTGTTTTCAATATTTAGAATTTAGAGATAAATGTATAATAAAACACCCTTTCTTAGTTGAGTATCTTGGAAAATAGATCCTGACACAAAATTCTGGTTGAATGTAGTTTATGTGGAACATGATCCAAGGGAAAACAAATGAGGGAGTTGGAAAAGTTAGACAGTGAAAGACAATCAAGGGTGCCTTAATGAAAAGGTCACCACTTTGACCACCTGGAAGTTTCATCTCTCTGGAGACCCTGGGGAGGGGAAGAATGGTGTATAACACATTTCAGACTTGCTTCCTTGAAGATAAATTCCTTGGATAATTTATCCACCAACTCCCACCTTTTACTGGCTAAGGGTTGTACCTGGGGATGTTAAATCCCAGCACTTCAGGGCTGCCCTCTCTATGGGCTGAGCCAGCCTCCATGGCTCAGGAGAAAGCTCCTGAGCTTTCTCAGGAAGAGAAGTAGAGAGATGCAAACTCTTGAGGAGGGAAGCCTTCAGCATAGATAGGAATTTCCACTGCAGCAGCAGTTAAACTTCCAGATGAGAAAGGATTTGTATAGGGCTGGGAAATTACAACATATGTTATACAATTAAATGAAATGCTACATTTATTCTCTAATAATAAAAGTTAATGCAAGTATTATAAATCACAATGTAAAAATGTAACTAATGAAAATTAGGAGGTAGATAAAAGAAGGAAAAATGATTTATAATAATTAAAACAACTTTAAGAGATCTAATATACGCAACAACAAAATCAGGAGTTGAGTAGGTGAGAGAAAAAGTAGGAGGTAATTTAAGTGCATCCTGTTCTGTGCTTTTTCATTCTGGACTATCAGTACTTACTTCTATAGCTAATGCACTCATAAACAAAGATATAGATGCATTAGCATTATTTCACTTTATAATGGAAGTAGCCATCAGAAGAAATTAAACTTGGAAATGTTAACCATGATTTCCTCTGGGGAGTTAAGAGTGGGTGGGCCTGGGAATTACTAACACAGAAAATAATTCTTTGCCATTTTATGGAATTCTTTTCTAAAATCATGCATGTGCATCAGTTAATTTTTGATTTTCAGAGACAAAAACTGAGGGACATAGAGAAATAAAGAGAGTAAAGTTACGTTACATGATAGTGACATACATTGAATTTTAATACATTCTCATGATTTATAATCCCAAACCTTGTTTATGTTGCATAGGTCACACTCAAATAATTTCTCTATAAAAAAAGGATCAAAAATTATTCTTAAATTGGGCTTTATTTTACAGAATATATTTGATATCAAATGGTAATCCTAATTTGATTCCTGAGCTTTTGGTTTTCCTCTGCTCTGTGTCTACATTAATCATTTTAGATTGAAAGTATTATTACTTTTTCAAATATTTAAATAATAAGTTTTGGTTTCAAACCTCAGAAGCATCTACGATAGTGTAATTGGGGCAGCAAACCAATTCTCTGTAAGCCATTTACTTGGGTGACCCTGGCACAACTAAAAAAACTGAAGGCAGTTTTACTGATAATGACTTTTGATCAAAATTTATGTACAGTTTTCCCAAATGGCACATTTTTTTTATTGTAGAATTTATACTGGAAAAAAAAAAAAAAGAGGCTAGGAACAGGGCAGCACTATTTTCTGAAATTTTTACTAACCTCCTCCTAGGGAATTGTGCACAGTAGGATTTAAACATAGAACATGTCCTGCTTCTCTTACTCCTGCAACATTATTGTCCTTCCCTTGTGTACTGTGGTCCTTAAAGAGCTACTGGGTAGTTATTTGTCCTGGAAATGAAATGCCAAGTATGGTAGTAACTGAAGGCACACAGGACTATTTCGATATTGAAAGTGATAGTGGAAATGGAGCAACTGGAAAATAGGGGGAAAAAAGCAATCTTTAATATACTGATATGGAATGTTATACTTTCAATGCTGAATATATTACTTGATAATGTCCCTCTTTTTTAATTAAAACAATGCAAGAAATATAGAATGGAAAATTATCCTTACTCCCTCTCTCATGCCCCTCCATGATGCTCTTAAGTCAAGGGTCACATCATTTTAATTTTAAAATTATTATAAATTTAACACAAGAATTCAGTTTTCAAAAAAATTCAGTGTTTCAGAAGAGTAAAAAAAAAAAATGAAATGTAAAAGTAGCCAATTTCACCACCAACTAACCACCTGAACTTTGACGCTCAGTCTTAATCCACAAATTAAACATTTTAACCTTCTCTGGTTTGGGGTTTTCAAGAGGATACTTCCCTCTATTGATTATTTTTATTTATTAACTCTCCTATTTGAAGTTTGAAAATTTACTTAATTGATCCTACATACCATATTTATTTTTCATCTTCTTTTCAATATTTTCAAATTATACCCAGTCTTCAGATCCTGTCTTTATAATTCTAAAATATATATTAAATCTCCATTTTCTTATCTCTCAATTTTAAACACATTATCCTAAACCTTGATTATCCAAAACAGGACAAACTTACCACTCTTGCCATTCTTTCACCCAGTTTTCTCTGCTCCCAAATTTCATCTGATGTCCATTAAATTAGAATATTTTCACAGCCAAGATATTCACATGCATATACATAATCAGTATGTATAAGCAAACCACCTATGCTTTCACTATAATTTAATTGTAAAAACCAGAAATAATGTCATTAAATTTTTTAGCTCATAAACAATGTGTAAGAGTATAAAAAGTAAATCATTAAACCACTATGTTAAAGAGTATGTTCCAAGTATCAAAGTAAATGCATTTCTTATGCACAATTTGATAGTTGTTCTAAATTAAAACATATTTTAGTTTCTTTGCATTTGGTCCTTTACTGATTTCTAAATACTTTCTCTTCTCCTTTAGAAATAATAGATAGGCTTTCACCCCATCATTATAAGAATCAAATATCTTTGTCATATAATTCCTTGCTTTCATTTTTGTCTTTTACTTATGTTTTTAATTTTAGCAATTATACTTTTTATTGCTAAAACTCTGTTACATGGTGGCTCACTCATATTTTTAGCAGTCTTTTCCTGTATTTTGAATGACACATTTTTTCATATTCTAGTGATATAATTTTTTTAAATGGTCTTCTCTTCCTTGATTTCCATTTCATTTTTCTGAGATCTATTACATTTTTTCTTCTTAAATTGTCTTTCTGTTGATTTTCTTCAAATGCTCAGTGGTACTTGGCAATCCAATTATATTTGTAAATGGAAGTCTAAACTAGGTAGATAAATATAGGCCTGGAATTCCTGTGTTATTGTATACATCTGTTCTCAGACAGGCCCTTCCATTAGGAATGAAGTGCTGTAAGCATAATGAGATCATACAAATTGGCAACACCATCTGTGGAGAGGGAGTAGAGAAATAAACTGGACACCAAAATACAGTTCTTGAATTAGCTTCTCTTAGTTGTTCTCTATAACTCTATAATCTACAAAATAGGGCTCTAATCCTGGGGTTAGGAGCAAGATGATTAATCAGGGTTTAGAAAAGTATTAGACTATTAAAAATCATTAAAACCACCTTTATTTTTGCACATATATACAATTAAATATTTGTATGTATATATTTTTTCCAAAAAGCACATAATTAAAAAAACAGTAGTGTTGAATACATTTTTTTAGAAAGCTAATGCTGTATTCATTCATGTACACACTCTTTACTCTGAGCTTAGAGCTTTTTGCTAATAAAGAATAATTTATCACTATTCTAACCATTTTTATTAGCATTATTGCTTTTTTTGTTCTTCCTCCTAGTTCTACACATAGTTACAGATTCATTATTTTAGTGGAAGTTCTGTTCATTCACTGGGAATTGGAGAGAAACAGGTTATAAATATGTTTACTTAGTCCAGCCCTAGTATCAGAAGTCTCAACAACTTTTCAAGAAGTTAGATTTAATTTTTGTTAAGCCTTAAGAGTTTAAGTCTTTTGTAAAATATGCAATACAAGGCAGAAAGACACAGAATTTGAGAGGGAAGAGGCATGGAAGGACTTGTCCTGGAAAGACTTCCAAATACCGAGGCTTCTTTCAAGGGCATTTGTTGTTATAGCTAACAGATAAGGAGAAAGCAGAATGCAACCCAACTGTCCTTTTAAAGCCTCTTCAAATGAGCTACAAAATACATAGTCCATTGTTTTGTTTATGTAGTCCTACATAGTAACATTTAGGTAAAAGTGTACAACAAATACAGGCATAGGATGATATAATACCATGGATGGATATACTGAAATTCAATTCTTCAAGTGTTTTATCCCTTGGAATATTTCTTCAAATTACTGAAGATTCCAATTGGCTTTCTTTTCCTGTTTTGCACTTATTTGTATCGTATTTAGACAAACCTATTCTTCCAAGTTTTTATAAGTCTTTGGTTAATTCATTTACTTCTCTCAAGACTATTGAGGAAGTCATCATCATATACTTGTTTGATCACCCAAACATGAAATTTTCTTCCCTATCAATATATGTAAACACATAGGTATAAGTTTTGCCAGCAAACTTTATTATTCAGACCTAACTGAATTTTTACTTTGGAGTTCTATACTCCATTGTATTGAAGTCAGACTCTGTCTCTCCATTGGATATGATAAAGGAAGTACTGATTCTGTAGGCAGCATTCTATGCACAGGGAAACCAGTCTTCTAAGCTATGAAGGCAGAGAAGTGATAATGCTCCTGGGTTCTTTATGAAGACACTGCTGAGGAAACCAAAATCAGAGGCTAGGTCCTACCTTTATCTCTCTTAGATAATACCTTTCTTTATTTTTCTGCCAATTGTGCAGGGTTTCTTTTGATTGCCATTAAAAGCACTCTAACACTACAATTCTAGTGAAACTTTGCTTATTAAATCCCTAATTGGGCCTTACCTTCTCCCCTGCTTCAAATTATGCTCTTTTTCAGACAGGAAACAAGTGCTACGCCATTAACAATCACCTGAGAATTGTGATCACCAGACAACCCAAACATTAACTGTCTCTTTGGCTGATCATATAATGATGACCTATTTAATCAGTGTATAACAAGTATCACTGGAAAAGGAAATTTACATGTTTGTGCATTGTGTACAATCTGTAAATCACCTGATATCTGAAGGCTTGATATAGTTTTAAAAGAATTAATGCCCTCTTCAAAGATCCTTGTTTCAAAAATACTAGAAATTTTAAAAGGAAAACTGTCAAACCCAGGGCCGCCAGACAGTTTTAAATTAGTCCTGCAGGCAAAACTCAGTTTCTTCCCAAATTTGCTGTACGTAGTCTGTTCCAGTGTTGAGCAATTTTCTTAGTGAATGCTATTGTTAATGTATTCTGAAGTCATTTACTTAGCTTTGACTGTATAACATTTTATATATATATAGCTAAAAAGTAATAACGTGAAACAACACATTATTACTTCCATGCTGGGTAAATGACTGAAAAGAAAACCATACAGTCAGTCTAACCAGTAATTTTATCCATCAGTCCTTTTCAGAAAGCAACAGTTGCAAAATATACACCATGAGTCAGTTCACAGAAATTTTTTTTTGGAGTGTAGCTTTCAATATCACAGGATTTACACTGTGGGAAAACTGTTTCATAGTGTTAGTGTTCAACTTAGTTTAGTTCTATATTCAACTCCCTTTCCTCTCTTTAGAAAATATCTATGATCTCCTGTAGCAAAGAAACAAAGACGAAATATAGATATGTTTTCTCTCATGATGCACCCTTCAAATTGCGTACTTTTATATAAGTGGAATGAATGAAAGCAATGATACAAGAAATGGGAGGGAGAATTAGGAATGTTTTGTTATTATAAGTTATATGCACTACCTGTGAATCAATACAGTGTTATTTGAAAGCAGACTTGTATTAATTGTAAGTGTATATTGCAAACCTTAGGGAAACTACTAAGAAAAGTATATATATATATATATATATATATATATATACACACACACACATATATATATATACACATATATATAGTTGTATAATTGATATTCTAAGGAAGGAGAGAAAATGAGATCATATAAAATGCTTAATTAGGACCATAAAAGGCAGAAAAACAGTAAGACAAAATAGAAACTAAGAACAAAGCAAAACAGTTAACAACTATGATAGATATTGATCCAACTATACCAATAATCACTTTAAACATCAATGGTCTAACTATATCAATTCAAAGACAGACTGTTAGAGTGGATAAAAGAATAGTACCCAACTATATGTTGTCTACAAGAAATCTACTTTAAACAAAAAGCCACATAGATGAAAAGCAATTGGATAGCAAAAGATACACCATCCTAACACTAATCAAAAGAATGTAAGAGTAACTACATTAATTTCAGACAGAGCATATTTCAAAACAAGGAATGTTACTAGGGATAAAGAGGGGCTTTACATAATGATAAAGGGATCAATACTCCAAGAAGACATAACAATCCTTAACATGTATGCACCTAAATACTGAATGTCAAAATATGTGAGGCAAAAACTGAAAAAAACTGTAAGGAGAAATAGATGAATTCACTATCACAGTTGGAGACTTCAAAGCCCTTCTATCAGAAATGGATAAATCCAGCAAACAGAATATCAGTAAGTACGTAGCTGAACTCAAACAACACCATCAATCAAATGTGTATAACTGACTTCAATAGACTACTTCTATCAACAATAGCAAAATACACATTCTTCTCAGTTTCACACAGAACATTCACCAAGATAGACCACATTCTGGACCATAAAACAAACATGAGCAAATTTAAAAGAACAGAAATCATACGCTATCTGTTCTCAGTCCACAATGGAATTAAACTAGAAACCAATAACAGGAAGATAACTACAAAATCCCAACTACTTGGAGATTAAATAATACCCTTCTAAATAACACATTTAGAAGGGTCAAAAAAGAAATATCAAGAGAAATTTAAAAATATTTTTAACTAAATGAAAATGAAAATACAAAATTTCAAACTTTGTGGGATGCAATAAAAGCAGTGCTTAGATTTTTAAAGATTTATAGCAGTTGGATGCATATATTAAGAGAGAAGAAACACCTGAAATCAATCATCTAAGCTGTTATTTTTAGAAACTAAAAAAATTAAATTAAATTAAATTAAAACTAAACCAAGCAGAAAATGAATAAAAATTAAAACAGAAATCAATAAAATTTGAAAACAGGAAATTAATACAGAAAATAAATGAAACCAAAAGTTGATTCTTTTAAAAGATCAATAAAATCAGTAAGTCTCTAATATAGCTGATTGTTTTAAAAGATCAATAAAATCAGTAAGTCTCTAATATAGCTAACTAAGGAAAAAAAGGACAAAAATTACTATAATCAGAAATAAGAGAGGAGGCTCACTACAGATTTTATGGATATTAAAGTATAATAAAAGAATAATATGAACAATTCTATGCTCCAAAGTTTAATAACACAGGTGAAATGGACCAATTCCTTGAAAGGCACAATCTGCCAAAATTCACACAAGAAGAAATAGACAATTTGAATTGACCTATATCTGTTACCAAAATTGAATCAATTATTTAAAACCTTTGAAACAGAAAGCACCAGGCTCAAAAGGGTTCACTAGTGAATTCCATTAAATATTTAAGGGAGAAATTATACCAGTTCTCTACAATCTCTCTCAGAATATGGAAGCATAGGGAATACTTCCTAACTAATTCTACTGGTCAGCATTTCCCTAATACCAAAACTGTACAAAGACATTATAAGAAAAGAAAACTATAGAGAAAAGTCTACTTTAATAAAAAATAATGTAGAATAAAAACATGAGAAGAGTATAAAGTCAGTTGGTAACTCTCTTTGGTGCAGAACAAGTTAATTATCTGTTACTATGTAGAGATTCAAAAGGCATGTATCCTACAACTGGACTTCATTCAATCTTCAAAAATACTAATTATGCAACATGCTTAGCACTTTTCTGAGATGAAGGGCAAAAAGAAGTGAAGCATGCAAATGAAGCCTTCACCTTCACTGGGTTCATATTCTAGGAGGGAAGAATAACCAGTAATCACACAAATGATTATTCAACTTGACATGAGGTGATTACTGCTATGAAGGAAGCAAAGCTAGGTAATGGAGATAGAAAATGGAAGTAATACAACTTATACAGGATGGATGGTGTAGACATTCTGATAATCCAATATTTAAGCAGAGGCCTGATGAAATAAAGGCAAAGCCGTAAAGATATTTAAGGAACATGCTTTCTAGAATAAAAGAGTATTAAGTGCAAAGTCACAGATGTGACTGCTTGGTGAATCTGAAGAACAGCAAAGATGTTAATGTCACTAGAACAAAGAAAGTAAAGAAAGGGAGATAGTGGGTTAAGTGTGTCTAGCACTTACAGGACCTTTTGAGTCATTTTAAGGAACTTACCTCTTATTTTCAGCAAGATGAGGAGTCTTTTGGGAATTTGAAAAGAGAAGTGATCAAGCTTCCCTGTGGATCATGTGTCAGAATGGACAAATTCTGCCAGAAGGACAAAAGGAACAAAATTGGAAGCTGAAAGACAAGTCATCGAGCTATTCCAGTAACCTTAGTCAGAAAAGATGGTGTTTTGAATATTATGGCAGTCAAGGTGGTAGTATGAAATAGTTTGAGTCCAGATATATTTTATAGGTAAAGGTGAGTGATTGAATAATTAGTGTCATAGGAAGAGAGAAGTCAAGGATGACTCCAAGATTTTTTTGACTAAGTAACTGTGAAATGCAGTTGTTATTTCCAGAGACAGGAAAAGGTTAAGTGGAAAAGGATTCTGAGTGGAAATCAGGAGTTCAGTAATAAATGTTAATTTTGAGAAGCCTGTTAGATATCCATCATTTATTAAATTTTAAAAAATATTTATGACTTGCTATTCAAATTTTTTTTTTTGCAGTATGCGGGCCTCTCACTGTTGTGGCCTCTCCCATTGCGGAACACAGGCTCCGGACGTGCAGGCTCAGTGGCCATGGCTCACGGGCCCAGCTGCTCCGTGGCATGTGGGATCCTCCCAGACCAGGGCATGAACCCGTGTCCCCTGCATTGGCAGGCGGACTCTCAACCACTGTGCCACCAGGGAAGCCCCCGAATTTTTTAAGTTGGATAATCATGGCTCAAGATTTCATCTCTGCTAATAACACTGAAATATTTTAAGAAAATGACTAGAGATACTGGTGTTAGGACTTCAGGAACCAATTTTGTGCCCTCTTTTGTATTTGATAGTTTCCTATGGAATGAGGTAGTTTTCTCCATTGTAAAGGGAAAAATAAGAGCAGAATGGAACTTACAACGGTTTATGCATCCTGACTAAAAAAGAGATGAAACCCTTCCTTCCTTCACAATACAACATAAGGTGATAACAGTTATAATTACATAGAAATAAAAATTTCAGTTGTTGCAAATGAGTGATTTAAAGTGAATAAATTTAAACAAATTTTTATTAAAAAGCCTTTGTCCCTTAAAACCTTTTTTTGTTTGTTTTGTTTTGTTTTTTTGTTGTTTTGTGGTCAAGGCTGTTATTCACCCAGGTCAAAGTAAAAATAAAAGAAGCAATGAATCAACGGTAAGCAGAGCTGAAGTCAGACTACCTGAGTTCTGGTCTCATCCTGTAGGATACAGATTATTTTCATATGATTTAATGCCATTGCCAGGCCTTTTCAGTGGTTGGAAAATAGGATGGGTACACTGTTCTTTCAATTTGATTTCAGCTGGCAGTTCTGCTGTGCCCATCTTATTAACTAGAGAACTACTTAGCCATATAAATCTCAATAATGTCACAGGTAGACACACCCACTTCCTTTACTTCACTGCTTGATGCATGGGGAGCAATAGTGAGGATCATATGTATGATTCACAAACTAGGAAGAGCTTAAAATAACTACTGTTCTATACCAAATGGGCTTCCACACATTAGGCAAAGAGGCAAAAGTAACACCCTGATGAGAGATGTCACATTTCTGAAGAAGACCAGTGGAGATGGTGACAAAAATCCAATTATGTATGAATCTCCCACAAATCTGTTCTATCAGAATAAAAGGAAGCTTACTAACCTGTGACTGTTAGAAATGTACAGTCAGACTTTTCCTAAAAAGTCATTGAAGAAAGGTGAGAATACAGCTACAAAAAAAAAAGGTTGAAAATAACTGGAGGAGAAGGGAGAAAAGGCAACAAATTCTCTTGATTCAACTTAATATCTCAATTTCCTTCTCTCTAGTAATTGTGTGATTATAATGGACTAAACTTTTACTCTGTATTCTTCCACCTGTAGGGTTGGCTTAAAGCACCGTGGATCCTACTACTGGGCATATGCCCAGAGAAAACCATAATTCAAAAAGACACATGCACCCCAATGTTCATTGCAGCACTATTTACAATAGCCAGCTCATGGAAGCAACCTAAGTGTCCATCAATAGATGAATGGATAAAGAAGATGTGGCACATATATACAATGGAATATTACTCAGCCATAACAAGGAACAAAATTGGGTCATTCGTAGAGACGTGTATGGACCTAGAGACCGTCATACAGAGTGAAGTAAGTCAAAAAGAGAAAAACAAATATCGTATATTAACACATATATGTGGAATCTAGAAACATGGTACAGATGAACTGGTTTGCAAGGCAGAAACAGAGTCACAGATGTAGAGAACAAACGTATGGACACCAAGGGGGGAAGCTGGGGGTGGGGGGTGGGGGTGATTGGATGAACTCGGAGATTGGGATTGACATGTATACACTAATAAGTATAAAATAGATAGCTAATAAGAACCTGCTGTATAAAAAATAAATTAAAAATAAATTTTTTAAAAAAAGCACAATGGAGAAGCAGCCCAAGACACAGCTCATATGGCTGGGGCCACAGCCACACAAGACAACAACCATAACATTTATTTTTGTGTTTATGCATTTTTATATACATATACACACACAAACACACATGGTATGTGTATGTATATATATATTTTTTTCTCTTTAGTTTTCTATCTTCAAGAGTAATGTATCTTCCTCTTATCAAAGCAATGCATCAATATGAAAGAAGAACAGAACTGAAACTTCAACAAATTATGAGATAAAAAATAATAAAAGTTATACTAGGAAGGGAAAACAGTGGTTGTTATACAGATAACAACCTTTAGTAAAATTATATCTTAAAATTATAATATTTTAAAGAAGAAAACAATAATTTAACTCTAGTATTGCAGAATCATGGACCCTCAATAAAATTTCCATGTATTTTAGAAAGAACTGTGCCACTATTCTAGATAGAAAACAGTAAAACATATACTTTTTAAAGAGTGGAATAAAAAGAGTCTTGAGGTTAAGCTGGAAAAAAAATCCCAAAATCATAAATAATTGAAAGTAATAATTACGTTGAATAGGCCACAAAAGGTGTGAGTTTTCAAAGTTACATAAACAATACTCAGATTGATTCAATTTAAAATAGCTTTGTTTTATTTCTACTGATATTTGAGAGCACAAAGAACTCATAATTCTAATAAAACTTTTAAATTAAAAAAATAAATTGCTAAAAGTGGGTTACAAAACTTTGAAAATCACTTTTTTTGTAACATATCTTTGAGCAATGCACTATTTAACTAAATTTTAAAATATATTTTATTCCAATAGCAGGCTATTCACAAACTGTGGCTATCCATTCAAAGAGACAACACTGACAAGAATGGTTTACTTAAGAATATGATTCAAGTACCTAAGCACTTCTAACTACAAATATCTACTTTTCTGCTCAGAAAATCTTGGTCAAGTATCTTAACAACAACAAACTTCCTTAGGTAACTACACTTAACAAATGCTTAGCCACGTCTGTTAAATATCTGATCTAGTTATATTGTGCTACTCCTATCCTTTTGATTTCATATTGATATATGTGAGAATCTGATCAGTGTTACTGTCTGATTTATCTTGTTTGATGAGAAAACTTTCCACAGTTCAAAATGATCTCTCATGGTTTCCTACGTTAGCAATCTCACAATCATTCTTAACTCCATTTTTCCTTTTCTACATTTAAATTGGTAGCAGCAAAGTCAGCTGTATTCTTGCCTCCAAAACCTCTGCTTATGTTTATTTAAAGAAAGAACCATAATGAAAATTAATAAAATTATTCCAAAACACTATTCCAAAACAAGTTTTTTAAAAATATAAATACATCATTATTTCTTTTCTCTTCTTGTATATCATAAAAAATACAGCAAAGAGAAAGAAAAAAATCAAACTCCAATTTCAAAAATCACTTCTAGAAGATAAATGTAATCTTCATTTCTCTACTTTATATGTAATTAAGGTATATCTGGGCTTTGCCTACAACTACTCAGTGATCATCCGTCAGGGTAATCATACGGCATAATGCCAGAATGATCTTGCCAATGTGTAATTCTTTTATGGCTTCTTCCTGTAATTAATTTTTGAGGTTTCCTAATTTCTAGGTAAATAAAGTACAGATTTCTCCATGTCTTACAAGTTTCTCCAAAATTTATGATGCAACCCTACTCCTGACTTTATCCTTATCAAATTCTCTTGTATTTACTTTACCCTTTTCTAGTCTATGGTTACTTTCTGAATGTTTCACTTACTTTCTAAATGTTTCACTTACTTTCTGGGCTTCCTGCTTTCCCTTATGGTTCTATTTACTTTTAATTCCCTCCTTTCTTTTCCCTGGCTAATCTACCTAGAATTATGCATTTGTTTCATATTCATTGCAAATCTGAAGGTTGTTGAGAGCAGCATATGCTCTTCAAATTTATATGATAAAATATCATACATTTCTATTAGTGAGGAGTGAGAGTAATATATTTGGAAGAGTAGAACTCTTTCTGCACTATTTTCATCTCACACCTCATTCCTCCACACCATTACTCTCATCCTATGTGGTGAATTGCAGTCAGTGTGAATCTCCTGTTCTTATCTTCTTGTTTTATTTTTTTAAGGAATTTTTAGACTAAGTCAGGAAGATATTGCTCATACTCCAGTGGACAGAATATTGTAGATTGGATTAGGCTTGTGTTAATGTGGAAGCAATGGAGAAAGGTAAATAGATTTGAAAGAGACTTAGGATTTAACACTGACATAAATCAGTTGTAGATGAGATCTGACAGCTTTTCAATCCACAATTATTCTCCAGCCATTGTCTAATTTCTCTGCCATGCTTCGGACACAATCTTGTTTAGAGAGACAGTTATCATGAATTTCCATGTTCTCATCTCCTTCTTACTTTACAATGCATTTTATCTCTTACTAACATCACCAATGACCACATTGTAAAATTCAATGAGTATCAAGTTTGAAACTTTTGGTTACAACATCATTCTTGAAACATGTGATAAGTATGAATACCAATTCAAATATCTATATGTGTGATTATGTAACTTTATTTTCTATTAATGGCAACTTTAACTTGACTTCTGGACCTCATTTCAGCATACCAGTGGCAAATGTAACCACTGTTATCCTCTACGAGGTTCTCCACTCCCTTGAACTGTGACATAGTTTTGTAATCTTATGCAATGGCATGGCACTTGGGCCATGGAAGATTTGGTGCCCCAACTATTCCTTAATAACAATACATTTGCATTGTTTCTACGATAGTCTTAGTCCATGTCCACAGGACTCTGGCGTCTCTGATTTTTCTATCTCAATTGTAGCGCTGTGTAAGTTCTCACATGACTGGTTGCAATATGTACCTGGATTCATATTACCTCTCATTTGATAACTACTATAAAGTACTTTATGAACTCCCCGCCCTAATTATTTTTTTCCTCTTTCTTGCAAGCCCATGAGGGGAAAAAACCTTGAAGATAATGGAAAATATTTCTCCTTGTCTATTTTTTCAAGGAATTTAATCTATGCCCACAGATGCCCAACTTTGATCTCCTCTGGTACCTGCCCCCATCTTCATCTACTCCCCTCACCACAAAAAAGTGCTTTGGAATTTAAAAGACAAAATATAGAATGTGCTACATATTTCTGATTTCCACCTATTTCATGCTTCCCTGTGTCTATGAGCACGGCATTAAATGTATCTTTTTTGTTTTTAAATAATTTTATTTATTTTTGGCTGTGTTGGGTCTTCGTTGCTGCGCACAGGCTTTCTCTAGTTGCAGCAAGTGGGGGCTATTCTTCGTTGCAGCACAAGGTCTTCTCATCACAGTGGCTTCTCTTGTTGCAGAGCACAGGCTCTAGGAGCATGGGTTCAGTAATTGTATCTTGGGGGCTCTAGAATGCAGGCTCAGTAGCTGCGGCACATGGGCTTAGTTGCTCCGTGGCATGTGGGATCTTCCCGGACCAGGGCTCGAACCCGTGTCCCCTGCATTGAGAGGCGGACCAGGGCTCTAACCCATGTCCCCTGCATTGACAGGCGGACCAGGGCTCAAACCCGTGTCCCCTGCATTGGCAAGCGGATTCTTAACCACTGTGCCACCAGGGAAGCCCTAAATGTATGCTTGAATTGAGGAAAGATAAGATGGAAGGACAAGAGATATAGGTAAATTAAAAAAAAAGAAAAGAAGATTATTGTCCCACCACATTTTTCTCCTAGTTATTTTGTGTTCCCAGAAGGGTTTATGTTTTTTTGTTTTGTTTTATGTTTTTGTTTGTTTTTTATGTGACTGTTTCCTTCAGGTGCACAGAATCATTTTGACCATAATTCTCAGGACAGGGCAAACTTCTATCAGCATAACAAGTTCTACCCTTTATTTTATCCCTCTCCCATCAACTATAAATACACATTATTATATATTTAATGTATGTCTTCCAAATTTTCTTTCAATACACACACATGCACATGTTATTTATGTATGCATACAAGAAAAACACATGATATTTAAATGCTCTTTAAAATAGATGCAATAATTTACACTCCCAACAGAAACATTTTGAAGGCTCATGTTATAATTCATTATCGCCACCCTTAATTTCTGCTAATATTACAGACATAAGGTGTGTTGGTTGGCAGAATTATAAAGATGCTCCCCCTTCCAAGTTTCCCATGTTATTCCGTCAAACACTAACCTAGGTACTGCTGTGAAGTGACTTTGCAGATGAAATTAAGGTTGCAAATAGTTGACCTTAAAGCAGAGAAGTTATACTGGATAAGGATTTGCAGGGCCAGTGTAATCACAGGTACCCTTAAGAGCAGAAGAGGAAGGCAAAAGTTTGAGACTGAGAGGTAGGAAGCAGAGGAAAGATGAGGAAGAAGGGAAATCAGACAGATTTAAAACACAAGAAAGACTGCACCTGTTTTTGCTGGCTTTGAAGATGGAAGAAAGGGATCAGGAGTCAAGGAATACATGTGGTCTCTTGAAGCTGAAAGTAGCCCCCTGGTTACCAGCTAGCAAGGAAAGAGGAACTTCAGTTCCACATTCACAAGTAACTGACCTCAGCCAACAAATATGAGTTGGAGGCAGACTCTTACCATAGCCTCCCAATAAAATCCCACCCTGCCAACACCTTGATTTTGGCTTGTGAAACCCAGAGCAGAGAAGCCAATTGAGCCCAACCCAAGTTCCAATTTACATAACTGTGAGACAATAATTATTGGTTGCTTTAAGCAATGAATTTTGTTTCCTTCTTTTTGTATATTTCTCAAATCCTTCATTTATTCCTTTATAATTTGTGCTTTTGGATTCTTTAAAAAATGCTTTATCAGTCCAGTGCCATGAAGAATGCTCTTATATTATCCACATTGGTGTTATAGTTTTATTTTTCATATATAAGCCTTTAATCCACTGAAGTTTATTGATTGTTATATGAAGATTTAGTGTGTTTTTTACCCTAAACATGACCCAATTCCCTCAAACACATTTTACTAATCTCTCTAATGCTTTGTAATACCTCTGTGGTAGTGGTTCTCAAACTTTAGCAGTATCAGAAGCACCATTATGAGTGCTTCTGTATTAGCTAGGGTTCAATAGATGAGCAGGGATTTGTCACAGGAACTTGACTTTATGTAATTGTGGAAGCTGGTTAAGCAGTTTGTAAGACTATTTTATCTGTTTGATGTTGAAATTTAAAGTCTACAGAACAGGCAATCAGAAATAAAGTTGTACACAAAGTAGGAGAGAATAAGAACAAGTGGGATACCCCAGGCACAAACTGGAGATCACAAGGAAGGGTTGGAACCCATGATCAGTTCTTGTCACCTTTCACCATGATGGAGTGGGTACTAAAAATACCCACCTACCTTGCCGAGAAGTTGGAGAAAAGGAAGGATGATCCAAGGAAGGGAGAGCAGTGCAAGCTCAGTTACTGCCTCAGGCCAGTGAAGTCAGTCAGCAGGTCAGCTACAGGATGTGTGAGCTACAAAATGGCCACTGCTTCAATTCCACCCTCTAAATCTCATACGACAACCTTGGTTGGGTTCTCCCTAATCACAAACATACAGTAAAGAGTTTTCTGGGAAATTACTTCAACCCAGTCAAGTTTACATATTACAAAGACACCACAGCTTGTTAAACGCAGATTGCTGGAGTGCAACACCAGAGTTTCTGATTCCCCAGGTCTGGGGTGAGACTCAAGTCCTTGCATAAAAAACAAGTTCCCAGGAGATGCTGCTGCTGCTGCTCCTCTAGAAACTACATATTAAGAATCACATGTATCCCGGAGATGGAAACAACCTAAGCGCCCATCATCGGATGAATGGATAAAGAAGGTGTGGCACATATATACAATGGAATATTACTCAGCCTTAAAAAGAAATGAAATTGAGCTATTTGTAATGAGATGGATAGACCTAGAGTCTGTCATACAGAGTGAAGTAAGTCAGAAAGAAAAAGACAAATACCGTATGCTAACACATATATATGGAATTTAAGGGAAAAAAAAATGTCATGAAGAACATAGGGGTAAGACAGGAATAAAGACGCAGACCTACTGGAGAACGGACTTGAGGATATGGGGAGGGGGAAGGGTGAGCTTTGACAGGGCGAGAGAGTCATGGACATATACACACTAACAAACGTAGTAAGGTAGATAGCTAGGGGGAAGCAGCCGCAAGGCACAGGGATATTAGCTCGGTGCTTTGTGACAGCCTGGAGGGGTGGGATAGGGAGAGTGGGAGGGAGGGAGACGCAAGAGGGAAGACATATGGGAACATATGTATATGTATAACTGATTCACTTTGTTATAAAGCATAAACTAACACACCATTGTAAAGCAATTATACCCCAATAAAGATGTTTAAAAAAAAAAAAATCACATGTATAATTAACATATGTGTATAACTATTGTTACAAGCCCCAGGTATGCTGATAATATCTTACTTAATATGGCTTAGTAATATGTCTTATTCTTTATTATTCTTTTATAATACTGCCTTAGATATCCATAGACTACATATGTTCACCTGTATTTTAGAATCATTTGTCAACTTTTGTTGAATTTTTAAATTAGAATCTATTGATATTAAAAACATATCTCCCTATCAAGTTCTTCTATTAACTATTTTAATAGAGTTTACATTGCTTTTTAATAATGGTTGTAGGTATTGTTATGTAATTTCTATATAGCTCTTTCTACTGAGAATATAATATTTATTATACTTTCTAAAATTTTTACTGCTAACAATTGATGCTTTTTCATGTTAGTCTTGTATTTGTCAAATTGGTTATTTTATAGTTCTAGTAGTTTTGTGTCTTTTTCATTTTAGCTCTTCTGCTAATAGAGCAATAGTTTCAGATTGTGGTTTTAATTTGCATTTCCTAAACAACTGAATTCATTTTCACACATCTTTCATACATATAGATATCCTCTTTAAGGATATCCTATCCTTTTAGATCTTTTGACCATTTTCTGTTCTATTGTCTGCTTTTTCCTTATTGATTTTTAGGAGTTCTTTTTTTATATAGTTGTTTTTTGCATGCAATGCATTTCTCTTGCTTTGTGGCTTGCATTTTCACTCTTTTGTTAAAGTCTTGTGATGTTTGGTCTTACTCCTAAAATAATCCAATACATTTTTTTTCTTTTTATTAATACCATGTTTATGTCCTAATTAATAAATCTTTACTTATCCTGTGTTGAAAAAGATGTTCTGTAGCTTCCTCTAAAGCAGTTTTTAGGGCTTTTGCTTTAAATGAGTGTTGCAGTTCGAGTTTGTAGATATTCTGGCATTGCGTTTCATTAGGACCAAAACTGTGTTGAATTGACATGAGATTTTCTCATGTGATACTATCTTTGCATGTCTGTGACAAATACTGTTTCATGTGATATGTTGTCATTTTTGACATGCAGTTAAACTCAACATATTTTATTTAGGATTTTTGCACTTAAGTCCATATTTAAAATTAGATGGCATTAAGTGAAATTATAATTTAATTTTATTGTATTATACTTCTGTGTTTTGTTATCAAGATTATACTTATTTCATATAATTTCTTCAGCAGTTTTCTCTCTACTTTTATTTCCAGAAAGTGTGGAATAGAGTTATCTATTCTTAAATGTTTGACAGAATTTGACTGCAAGACTTCCTGGACTTGGACACTTGTGAATAGTTTAAAATATTGCCATTACAATTATTTTATTTTTTTCTATTAATGATTTATATTTCATCTTGGACCAGTATTGTAATATTATATTTTTCCCCTTTATCAGAATTATTTAAGTTTTTAAATATATTTGCATAGTTATTTTTTAAAATAATTTTAATGCTTTAATTTCTTCTCTTTTCTATATTTTGTTCATTGCATTATTTCTCTCGTGGTATTTTTCTGGTTAGTTTTTCCAAAAGTTAGTTTATCTTAGCTTGCTTCCTTTCTTTTTTCTACTTCACTGATTCCTTTTCTTATGTTATTACATTTTTTTTGTTGTTGTTTGAGGCTCCATGGTTACTTCCTTTGTCTGGTTCTTAGTCAAGACAATAGGACATTAAATTTTGCAAATACTTTTATCTGCATCCATTGCGATGATCCTAAGACTTTTCTCTATTCTGTTAATGTGATGAATTACATTGGTTGATTTTCAAATGTTAAACCAACAGGACGTTTTGTTTTGCTTCAAAAATCTCTAACCAAAACAAAATATATATATACAAAACAAAATATATTTTTGTTCAGAGGACTAGATGAAATAAGACTGTGAAAATGTTGATAATTTGGAGATTTGGGTTCATGGCAGTATGTTAAAGTATTCTTTTTTTCATATTCATATAACTGAAAACCAATCAAGTTAGATAATATTGCCTGCTTAAAATGTCAGTCATCCTCTTTCACAATAAGCCTATTTCATCTTCACTGGGCTAACAAATTATTCATGGTGTCAGGGATTTAAATTATGCTTCTGTTCCATCTTGACAGCAGCAGCAAATAAGCACAAGTTCTTTTTGTGATAGCATACCCCAGAGCACCAGGCAACACCTCAGTGGCCAGTTGTTTAAATTGGTAAGCTTATATATGAATAGGACATTGATTTATTAACAGTGGAACAAACACATTTTGGATTTGGGTAACTTTTTAATTCAAATCAGTTGACATATTTTATCAACCTTTCAATTAAATTGTTTTTCATTGGCTTTCAATTAATATTTAATTTCTTCCTCAAGAAAGTCAAAGATGCTACCACTCCCATTTGCTTGAGAATCTGATCAACGCATTTCTCTTCTTAATCAATATTTTGGAAACCTTTAATCAAGTCAATCAAGCCTCCTGTGCTGACTATTTCAAGCTTGAGTATTCTCTCGTTATTACAGGCATCAACTCACTGAAATGGACTGACACGACTATTTTAAGTTCTTCCTACTGTCTTTCCATCTTTCTATGTATTTTGGCAGGAAAAAAAATAATGATAATTTGATTAATATAAATGCAAGTGTAATGCAAATGCAATGTAACATATATTTAAAGACTCTAAATATTATGAAAATAGTGTAACTTGAAAACCATGTTAATGATCTTAATGTCATATATTTAAAAGCTGTATTCATATTTGTGCAAATAAAAATTCTGAAAAGATGATCTAATGTCCACTTCAAGTTTATGCCTTATAGAATATATTATTGAGAAATTATACCAACTTTAAATAAGAAACATCTTCTTATATTTATTACAATAGTAAATTTAATGTATTGTTTAAAATAACTGATTTGATTAAATAAATTTCAAATAATTAAAATGTCAAACTATATTTTTGGCAGGTCAATTTAAAATGCAAACAGTTAAGATCATCTTTTTTTTCTCAATAAAATAAATAATTATACTTTTTTGTAGGTGGTTTTGCAATTGCATTGGGGCAGTCAACATAACTATATATGGCTCATAGAACACCTGCCAACAAGAATATATTTATAGGGACTTCCCTGGTGGCACAGTGGTTAAGAATCTGCCTGTCAATACAGGGCACACAAGTTTGAGCCCTGGTCCGTGAAGAGCCCACATGCTGTGGAGCAACTAAGCCTGTGTGCCACAACTACTGAGCCTGCGCTCTAGAGCCTGCGAGCCACAACTACTGAGCCGGCGTGCCACAACTACTGAAGCCCACGTGCCTAGAGCCCATGCTCTGCAACAAAAGAAGCCACCGCAATGAGAAGCCTGTGCACCGCAACCAAGAGTAGCCCCCACTCGCTGCAACTAAAGAAAAGCCCACGTGCAGCAACGAAGACCCAAAGCAGCCAAAAATAAATAAATAAAAAATAAATTTATTAAAAAAAAGAATATATTTATAGAAACAGTAAACTAATTAATACCTTAAAGAGCCCCATGACTTTTGACACATTATGCTATCCTGTCAAATGAGACTTGTATCACCTTCCTCAGGAAAACATTTCTTCACCAGCATATAATCACTGAATTAACCTGGAAAGATCATCTTACTTCTTTAAAAACTACAAAATAACGCTCTGGGAAACAAGAAGTCATCATAGTGAAATGATCCCTCCCCCACCATGCCATTATACGTAGTATTTCCTAAGTGTTGAATATAAACACAGAAAATACAAATTCAAAAGTCTACATCTTTCTTTTGGTTGTCTTTTATTGTCAATATATCCCTCTAGCTCTGATTCTTAATGTGTGTGTTTTATACTATATAAGTATTTGTGAATTGGACAGGAGAAATGTTTAATTTTAAAATCATTGATTGAATCCTTCATTTTTCAGATTTCTACATCTGTTTGCATTAGCATACCCTCAGTTTCTGCTTCATTCAAATACCCTGAAGCAATATTTGCACATAATTTGTATCTCTCCTAAAGTTGCATGCACCCCTACCACTCCTGGTGATCAGTTTGTTTGATAAATCAGACAATCTAGTTAGCCTTCTTCCCAGTTCTTTTATAGACTGCTTTATCTTTTTCCCATTTAAAATAATTATTTTCTTTGGCATCTGAGCAGACATTTTCAGAAAAGGAAACTTGGATAATAACTGGACTAGTTTTTTTAAGTTTTAAAATTCACTGCTGTTTTTGGATTTGCACATAATTGCATTTAGTTTTATAGCCAGAATCATTTGCAAAGCTATCAATATTTTATGAAAAGAAGTTCTACCACTTATTAAACTCAATAATATTCAAGGATGATGAGCAGATGCTGCTTCCACCTTATTTAATAGCATTTTAAATAATTGCAGTCTCATATCATCATCATTTATGTTCTCAAAACAACTATAAAAAATAGGAAGTAACAAAGCAAGTGTGACATTTTTATCAGAGTACTGGTAATAAAAAGTGCCATGATAATACACTCCTTATATACACTGCTAATATTACAGTAATTCATCAAACTGCAGTAAGAGCAATACCCTATCACATCCCATATAACTGTGGTGAATGAACATGGTAAAAGAGTTTGCCTCAGCATAAATTGTATACAGGTGAGTTCATCACTTCTTCCCTATAAACCAGCATTCAAAAAACTTTAAACATAGTTGTTATAATAATTTAACTTATAGCTAATTCAAGAAAATGATTAAACACATTGTTTTTCAATAAATCCATATTTAGTGCTTTATGGAAATTTTTCTAAACTCAATTTTATTCAAAGATGTCATACCTCCAGTTAGAAGTCTGCCAATCATTCATAATTATAAATCAAGCATATTGTAAATCACACTGATAGCCTCCAAATATGTTCAGTATATTTTATTCAGAAAGACCTCAAAAATAGGTTAAAAAAAAATCTCTCCTGTGAACCAGAGGTAACTTCTCTCTTATTGTATTTACTGGGTCTTGCTAAACCAAGTTGCATGTTGTACAAATTAGTAACTTAGAAACAAATCTCAGGGATTTCCCTGTGGATTTGCAGTGGTTAAGAATCCGCCTGCTAATGCAGGGGACACGGGTTCGATCCCTGGTCTCGGAAGATCCTACATGCTGCAGAGCAACTAAGCCTGTGAGCCACAACTACTGAGCCCACGTGCTGCAACTACTAAAGCCTGCGTGCCTACAGCCCGTGCTCTGCAACAATAGAAGCCACTGCAATGAGAAGCCCGTGCACCACAACGAAGAGCAGCCACCTCTCACTGCAAGTAGAGAAAGCCCACATGCAGAAACGAAGACACAACACAGCCAAGAAAAAAAAAGAGAGAGACAAATCTTTATTCCTTGTGAATTCAAATCAGCTGAACTAATTATTCAATTTCTTTGAATTTTCTTTAAGGATTAGGTATTTTGGAAATTTTTACCTCTAAGAAACACAATCTGAGAAGAAATGTTGCAGAAACAAGTTTAGAAAAATGCTATGGTCAATTTTTCTTGGAGAGATGAAATTCCTGTATATAAAGTTTCAACTGTGAACTGGTCTATTATTTGCTTACCCGTCTCTTTATGAATTAGGAAGAACTGTACTCCAGCAGAATGATATCCTCACCCCCCAAAATGCCCATGTCCTAATTCCTAGAACCTGTGAAATGTTACCTTATATGGCAAAAGGAACTTTTCAGGTGTGATTGAGGTTAACTGTCTAGATGTAAAATTATCCCAGACTATTCTGCTGGGCTCATCTAATCACATGGGTCCTTAAAAGTGGAGAACCTTTCCAGCTATGGTCAGAGAAAGAGATTAAGAATGAAAGAGGGTCACAGAGCATGTGTGTGGCCTCTAGAAGCTGGGAAAGGCAAGGAAATGGGTTCACTCACAGAGCCTCCAGAAAGAAAGGTAGCCCTGCCAATACTAATTTTAGCCCACTGAGAACCATTTTGGACTTTCAACAACCAGAGCTACGAGAAAAATTTGTGCTGTTTTAAGCCACTAAGTATATGGTAATTTGTAACCGCTGCAACAAAACCTGCATTAAAAACCTGCAATAAAAACCTATATAAAGGGCCTAAAAAGGACATTCTTTTTAATCCACTAACCACTTCTGAGTCTGGTATCTTTCATTTAGCATGATGCTTTGGAGATTTATCCTTGTTGTTGTGGATATCAGTAGTTCATTCCACTTTTTATACTGAGCAGAATTCCATTTTGTGTGTGTATCCATTCAGCAAAGATTTTTTTTTTAATTTTGGCAATTATTAAGGAAGTTATGAAAATTTGCATTCAATTCCAGGGGCTGTTTTCTAAAAAGGCTAACCCATCTTGCATTCCCAAAAGCAGAATATGAGCGTTTTCCAATTTTTCTACATGCTGTCAACACTTGTTATTGTCAGAATTTTTGTTTTATTTTATTTTAGCCATTCTAAGAAGTACACACATGCCTCAGAGATATTGTGGATT
This sequence comes from Monodon monoceros, assembly GCF_005190385.1. Classification (NCBI taxonomy): domain Eukaryota; kingdom Metazoa; phylum Chordata; class Mammalia; order Artiodactyla; family Monodontidae; genus Monodon; species Monodon monoceros. The sequence continues at coordinate 51,262,192 of NW_021703767.1, forward strand.
CAGTTCCAGACAACCACAATAAAGCAAGTCACAGGAATTTTTTGGTTTCTCGGTGCATATAAAAGTTATGTTTACACTTATACTGTAGTCTATTAAGTGTGCAATAGCATTATGTCTAAAAAAATCTGTACATACCTTAACTTAAAAATACTGTAATGCTAAAAAATGCTAACCACCATTTGAGCCTTCAGAGAGTAATAGTAATAACCTCAAAGATCACCGATAACAGATCACCATAACAAATATAATATTAATTTAAAAACTTTGAAATATTGCAAGAATTTCCAAAATGCGACAAAGGCGCAAAGTGAGAAAATACTGTTGGAAAAATGGTGCTGATATACTTGTTTGACATAGGGTTGCCACAAACCTTCAGTTTGTAAGAAAACACAATATCTGTGAAATACAATAAAGTGAAGCACAATAAAACAAGGTATGCCTATATGCAGTGATATTTCATTTTTACTTTAATGGGGATTTATTTCACTACAAGTGATGTTGAACAAATTTTCAAGTGCTTGATTACCATCTGTAAATCTTTTGGTGAAGAGGCTTTTCAAATATTGTACCTTTTTTAAAAATTGTGATATCTTGTGATATTTTGAAAGTTCTTATGTATTCTGGATACAATCCTTTCATTAGATATGTTTTATAATCTTTTTTTCCAGTATGTGTCTTGTCTTTACATTACCTTAGTGTCTTTAAAAGTGCAAACATTTTAAATTTTGTTAAACTCCAATTTATATTTTTTATGAATCATGTTTTGTATTATCTAAGAAATATGTGAATAAGTCATGGTCATGAAAAAGTCCTCTTATGTTTGCTCCTAGTATTATTACACTTTTAGGTTTTATATCTGGCTATATAATCCACTTTGAATTAATAAATATTTGTATATGTTCCAAGGTATGAGTTAAGGTTGAATATTTTTTAATATTAATATCAATTTTTCCCAGCACCATTTGTTAAAAAGATTATTTCATCATTGAATTACTGTTCTACCATGGTCAAAAATCAACTGATTATGTAAGTGAAGATCAATTCCTAGATTTTCTATTCTTTTTTATTTAAACTTTTACTATACCACACTGTCTTGATTACTGTAGCTTTTTAAAAGATACTGAAATGAGGTATTGTGAGTCCTCCAAATACAGTACTTTCCAAAATGATATTGGTCATTCCAGCCAATGATTTTTTATACTAGAATTTTAGAATCAGCTTGTCAATTTCTTAAATATAAAAAAGTTTCTGCTAGAATTGTGATTGTTGCTACACCATGTGTATAGCTCAACTTCGGAGAAATTACATCTTTACAATGTTGAGACTTCCAATATACAAGTAAGGTGTATCTATCAATTTATTAAGGCCTTATTTTATTGATTTAGTAAATTTTTTATACTTTCCATCCTACACATCTTACATTTATTTTGTTAGATTTGTACCCAACTATTCTATATTTCTGATTGCTACTGTAAAAGATACTTTTTAAAATGTCAGTTAGAAATTCTTACTGCAGGTAAATAAAAATATACTTGTATATACTTCATATCTTATGATCTTGATAAATACATTTGTTCTGCTTGCTTTTTTTGTAGATTCTTTGGTATATTCCATGAACATAATATTGCATATATGAATAGAGACTGTTTTGCTTATTTCTTTCCAGTCTATATGTCTTTTTATTTATTTATTGTTTGTTTGTTTGCTTGCATTTTGCCCTGGCTAAGATAGTTAGGACAATGTTGAATAGTGAGACAAATATCCTTAACTTCTAACCTCTAGGGAAAAGCATTCAGTCTATCATCAATTATGATATTAACTGTTGGGATTTTATATATGCTCTTTATCATACTGAGGAAGTTCCCTTGTACTCCTACTTTGCTGAGAATATAATTTTCCCAAATGCTTTTCAGTGTCTGTTGAGCTAATTACATGTTTTTTTTTCCCTAGTATGTGTATATGATGAATCACATCAGTTGTTTTTTGAATGCTGAATCAAGTGTGCATTCCCAGGGAAACCCCAACTAATTTACAGTGTATGTTTTTTTTTGTTCATAGTGCTGTATTCAATTTGTTAATATTTTGTTGAGAATTTTTGCATCTATTATCATGTGCAATATCGTTCCTGAAATACATCTGTTCAGTTTTGGTTTCACAGTGACACAGGCCTCATAAAATGAGGTGAAAGTGTTTCCTGTCTTCTATTTTCCTGGAATATTGTGTGAAGGTTCATTTCTCCATGAAATTATTAGTATAATCCACCAGTAAAGCTATTTAGAACTTTTTTTCCTGTTGGAGATTTTTGAGTATGAATTCAACTTTTTAATAAATATGAAACTATTCAGATTATCTATGAAATTAGATTTTTTTTGTGATTTTTTTAAGAATTTGACAATTTTAATACTCTTAGAAGAAAACATGTCAAAATCTTCATGACATTTGATATGGCAATGATTTCTTGAATATGGCACCAAAAGCACAGATAACCAAAGAAAAACTAGGATGAGGTCAGTAACATGGAGTGAAAAGCTACATTTTTCTCTCCCCTTCAATCTATAACCAGTAAAACCTCCACAGCACATCAAAGGTGCCTCTGCCCAAAACACCAGGATGCCAGAGAATTCCACACATCTGTACATCTAATGGTGGGTGGACTAGAACACCTAGAGGGGGTGGAACTGGGGGGAAGAGAGAAGGTAGTCAGTGTTCTTGGCCCCCCAACTGCAGTAGCTGAGCCAGTAGCCACTGAGAAGCCAGTAATAGAAGGGGAGACAGCACACAAATATCCAGCCTCATGGCCATAGCAGCACCTGAGGCCACAGGTATCTGGGCAGCAGAGGCAGTTGAGTCTGGGACCCCATCCCTTCAGCTGGTGAAGACCCCATGTCTCCAGACCCTGCCCACAGCATTGGAGCGCATGAACCTTACAACACCAGATACGGCAGCGGTGCCTATTCTTTACCAGCTCCCCACCCCACCATTGCCCCCACCCCTGCAGCAGTATAGCCTGCAACTCAGGGGATCCCAGACATAAGGGAAGAACCCATCATCCCTGTGCACCAGGTGGCAATGCCAGTAACACTGGCAGAAGCAAGGACCCTAGAGGCACAGTAAGTGATAATGAAGGCACAGGGCCACACATCTGACAGATATGATGGAGGGCAGAAAGTGTATACCCTCAAACATAACCAGAGGCAGCTTAGGTAATAGAAACCTAAAACTTGTGTTATAGTGCCACCTTCTGGAAAACAAAAGAAAGGCCTCTAACTTCTGTTGAAACCTTAGAATCAATCAGAAAGGTGTTTGCTACTTCAAATGCACTAAAAGAGGAGCAACTTCTCAAGCACCATGAAGAACCACAGTAACACTATACCACAAAAAGAAAATGATAATTCTCCAGAAACCAAACTTAAAGTCACAGAATATTGTGATCTGATTGAGAATTCAAAATAGCTTTCATGAAGAAACTAAACAAGCTATAAGAAAACTCAGAAAGGTTGTTAATTTTATTACTGAGCTCATTTAACTAACAGAAGGAACACTTTACCAAAGATTTTGAAACTCTAAAAAAGAACCAAACAGAAATTCTGAAGCAAAGAACTCAATAAACAAGATAAAGAATGCATTAGAAAGCATTAGAAATAGAACAGACCATATAGAAGAGAGAATTAGCAAGCTTGAAGACAGAAATCTAGAAATGTTACAAGTAGAAGAGAAAAGAGAAATATTTTCAAAATGAGGAAATTCCACAAGAGTAATCCCACTCTTTTAGAAAGGGCAACATTAGGCTAATGGGTATCCTAGAAAGAGAAGAGAAGGAGAAGGAGCAGAGTTTATTGAAAGAAATAATAGCTGAGAACTTCCCAAACTGGGGAAGGAACTCAATATACAATTCCATGATGTTAAGAGAACCCCTAATTACCTCAATACAAAAAGAACTTCTCCAAAACACATTATATTAAAATTGTCAAAAGTAAGTGATAAAGAATTTTAAAGGCAGCCAGGAAAAATGGTTGGTAGATTGATAACTTACAAAGGAACACCCATTAGATTTCTCAACAGAAACTCTACAGGCCAGGAAGAAGTGGAATGGCATTCTCAAAATACTTAAAGATAAAAAACTGTTACCAAAGAATACTCTATCCAGCAAAGTTATCATTTAGATATGAAGGAGGAATAAAGACTTTACAATACAAACCAAATCTGGCGGGGGGGGGGGGGGGGGGGGGGTCTATCAATGCTAGAACTGCCTTATAAGGAATGTTGAAAGGAGCTCTTCTACCAGAAACAAACAAACAAAAAAGCCGAAGTACACAAAGCTTTGAGTAAGGTGATAAACAGAAAGAATCAGAAAATTGCAATTCTTTATCAAAATAGGTTTTTAAACACTTTATTACACCATAAAGGTTAAAGGGGGGGTAAAAAATAACTATAGGTACTTCAATTTGGTAACAAACTCACAACATGAAAAGGGATAATTTGAGACAGCAAAAACACAAAAGGGGAAAAGGATGGTCTGCCTACAGGTAAATGAAGATAAGATAGTAGCAGCAGAAAAAAGACTATTTTGTCCATGAGATCTTTTATATAAACTCCACATTAACCACAAATAGAAATCTAGAGCAGACACATGAAACATAAAAAAAGAGGAAATTGAGGAAAACATCATAGAAAACCACCAAACCAAAATGCAGACAGTAGCACAAGGAAAAAGAAACAATAGAGATATAGAGCAACCAGAAAACAAAAGATAAAATGGCAGTACTAAGCCTTCATCTGTCAATAATCATTCTAAATCTAAATGGATTAAATTCACTAATAAAAAGAAACAGAGTGGCTGGGTGGATTGAAAAAAAAAAAAGACCCAACAATATGCTGCTTCCAGAACACTCACCTCAGTTCTAAAGACAAACCCAGGGCTAACAGTGAAGGGATGGAAGATAATACTCCAAGCAAATTCAGCCAAAGGAAAGTGGGTATAACCATACTCATATCAGACAAAATAGACTTCAAGGCAAAAAAGGTAACAAAAGACAAAAATGGACAATATATAATGATAAAGGGGAAAATTCATCAAGACATAACAGTTATTAATATATATGCACCTAAGATGGGAGCAAGAAAATATATAAAATAATTATTAGCAGCAGAATACACATTCTTCTCAAGTACATGTGAAACTTTCTCAAAGATAGATCATATGTTGGGACACAAAACAAGTTTCAATATATTTAAGAAACTGAAATCATACCAAGCATCTTTTCCAATCACAATGTTAAGAACCTAGAAATTGATTACAAGAAGAAAGGTGAGAAAATCACAAATGTGTGGAGACCAAACAACGTGCTGCTGAACAATTAACAGGTTAATGAAAAAATCAAAGGAGAAATCACAAATTACCTGAAGACAAATGAAAATGAAAACATGATGTACCAAAATCTATGGAATGAATCAAAAGCAGTACCAAGAGGGGAGTTTACAGCAATACAGGGCTATCTCAGGAAACAGGAAAAATCTCAAATTAACAATGTAACCTAACACCTAAGTGAACTAGAAAAATAAGAACAAATGAAGCCCGAAGTCAGTAGAAGAAAAGAAATAATAAAGATCAGAGAAGAACAAATGAAATAAAGGCTAAAAAGACAATAGGAAAAAAATATCAGTGAAACTAAGACCTGGTTCTTTGAAAAGATAAGCAAATTTGACAAACCTTTACCTCAACTTTACTAAGCAAAGAAAGAGAAGACCCTGATAAGTAAAATTAGAAACAAAAGAGGAGAAATAAAAATGAATACCACTGAAATATAAAGGATTATAAGAGAATATTATGAACAGCTATATGCCAACAAATTGGACAACCTAGAAGAAATGGACAAATTCTCAGAATCATACAACCTTCCAAGATTGAACCACGAAGAAACAGAAAATCCAAAAAAAACAGTCACTAATACAGAGAGTCAAACAGTAATCAAAAAGCTCCCTGAAAACAAAAGTCCAGGACCAGAAGGCTTGGCTTTACAGGTGAATTCTAACAGACATTCAAAGACAATTTAATACCTATCCTTCTCAAACTCTTCCAAAAAACTGGAAGTGGAGGGAATGCTTCCTAACTCATTTTATGAGCCCAACATCACCCTGATAACAAAACCAGACAAAGACAACACAAAAAAAGAAAATTACAGGATAATATCCCTGATGAACACAGATGCAACAATCCTCAACAAAATATGAGCGAACTGAATACAACAATACATTAAAAGAATCATACATCATGATCACATAGGACTTACTCCAGGGATGAAAGGTGTTTTGGCAAACACAAATCAATCAACATGATATACCACATTAACAAACTGAAGGATAAAAACCATATGACAATCTCAATACATGCAGAAAAAGACTCTGACAAGATTCAATACACATTTCTGATAAAAACTCTCAATAAAGTAGGTATAGAGGAACATATTTCAACATAATGAAGGATGTATGTGACAAACCCACAGCTAACACTATACTCTATGGTGAAATACTAAAAGCTATCCCTCTAAAATCAGGAACAAAACCAAAAAAACCACTCTTGCCACTTGTATTCAACATAGTATTGGAAGTCCTAGCCAGGACAGTTAGTCAAGAAAAAGAAATAAAAGGCATCCTAATTGTAAAGGAAGAAGTAAAACTGTCACTATTAGTGGATGACATCATTATATACATAGAAAACCTAAAGACTCAAAACCCTACAAGCTATTAGAAATAATAAACAAATGCAGTAAAAATTGCATGGTACAAAATCAACATACAAAAATGTGTTAGTTGTCTACACACCAACAATGAACTAGCACAAAGAGAAATTAAGGAAACAATTCTACTTACAACTGGAACAAAAAGAATAAAATACCTTGGAATAAATTTAACCCAGAAGATGAAAGACCTATACAGTGAAAACTATAAGATGTTGTTGGAAGAAACTGAAGACACAAATAAATGGGAAAGATATTCCATGCTCATGGATTAAAAGAATTAACATTGTTAAAATGTTCATATTACCTAAAGCAATCTACAGATTCAATTGCCATCCCTATCAAAATCCCAAGGATATTTTTCACAGAAACAGAACAAAAAATTCTAAAATGTATATGGAACCACAAAAGACTGTGTACAGCCAGAAAAATCCTGAGAAAAAGCTGGAGGTATCACACTTCCTGATTTCAAACTAGATTTCAAAGCCATAGTAATCAAAACAGCATGTTATGGGCAGAAAAACAGATGCACAGGTCAATGGGGCAGAATTGAGAGCCCAGAAATAAACTCACACATATATGGACAATTAATTTGCGACAATTAATTTACGAGCTTGCATAACTGTTCCACCACCCCCAACATTTTTTTTGTCTTAGCTGAAGATGGTACTTAAGGTGGCAGCTTGGGCCATTTCAGAAAAATTTCCTGGGTTTCTCCCATGAATACATGAGGTATACAAATTTCCTCTTGGTGGTCAGGATCAATCACCCTAGCCAGCACAGTAACTCTTTCTATACCTGTTTATTCAGAGGTATGAGGTGTCCAAAGTAGCCAGTGGTAGTCTTAACTTCCAGTTCAATTGAATCATTGTTGTGTCTTCTGGTGGAAAGTATTCCCCCCTCCAGAACTGAGATCTCTACGCCATCAAAGCATAAGGCCAGGGAACAGGAAGCAAACATTCTGCAGTGAATCGCTAGGGGTAATAGTGAGTAGTGCCGCTCCCATTTCCTTGCCTGTATTCCTAGGTCTCTGAACCCTGGCTATGGGCAAAACAGCACCATATATTGAACATGGATTCAGAGCACATACAGCACTCTGGAGAAACTTTCCCAGGCCTGCAAGGTAGAGCTACATGGCTAGTGCTGTAACTCAATCTTCAAAAGATTGAGTTACTTATACCCTTCCTTATACCCTTCTATCAAAACAGCTGCCTCAGGATGGTGGGGAACATGGTAAGATTAGTGAATTTCACAAGCATAGGCTCACAGGCACAATTATTTTACTGTGAAATGAATTCCTTGACCAGAAGCAATGCTGTGTAGAATGACACACCAGTGGATAAAGCACTTTGTAAGTTTGTGGATGATAATTTTGGCAGACACATTGTATGCAGGGAAGGAAAATCCACTTTAGAGGGTCTAGTCCAGTAAGAACAAAATGCGGCCCCTTCCATGATGAAAGCTATCCAATGTAAGTAACTTGCCACCAAATAGCTGGCTGATCATCCTGAGGGATGGTGCCATATTAGGATTCATTGTTGGTCTCTGCTGCTGGCAAGTTGGACACTCAGTAGGGGCACTGGTGAGTGGAAGTCCATGCTGAGCCCAGGCATAACCTCCATCTCTGTCACCTTGGTCATTTTGTTCATAAGCTTATTAGGCTGTGGAAACAGGCTAATATTCACAGACAGGGTCACCTCATCCACTTGATTTCTAAAATTCTCCTCTGCTAAGGTCACTCTTTGGTGAACATTCACATGGGATACAGATATTTAGACTTTTTTTTTTTGGCTATTCAGGTCTATACACATACCTCCTTACCAAATTTCCCTGTCACTTATTTTCCAGTCATAATCATCTAAGTCTCTAACCACCTAAATAAACCACTGGCCACAGCTCATGTGTTAGTACATAATCTCATGACTGGCCATTTCTCCTTCTAAGCAAAGTGAACAACCAGAGGTGACGCATGCTCGAACTTCTGCATACAGGGAGGTTTCTCTTCACCACTGTCCCTCAAGAATGCCCAAAAGGGGGCTATAGTGTCACAGCTGTCCACATTCTGCTGGTGCCTGCACATGATACAGAATCATCTGTTAACTAGTCCCACATCTTCTTTCCTCTGTCAGCTCACAGTAAAGAACTCCCTATGAGGCCACAGGTGCCAATATCAAGAAATCTGGTGTATGGTGAGGGGTCGCTTTCTGGTTAGTATTTCAGCATATGAATTTTGGGGGGACACAAACATTTAATTCATAACAGATACCACGTACTTCTCAGGTTATAGCTACTTCACTTGTCTATTTACCATTAAACTTTAGGCAGTACTACAAGGTCTCCAGTGGATCTCCTGGGTCCAAATTACATACCCCAAGAATGTAACAGCAACTCTACCTCCTTCTGATGATCAAGATAAATTACCCTTGTAAAATGACAACTCCTTTCTTTGCCGGCTGCTCTGTTGACATAAGGAGTTTAAAGTGATAGAGTGGAAGATGAAGTTTCCCTGGTGAAATCATTTCCTCTCTAACAAGCACATTCATACCAGCAGGGTCTAAAGTTGTGAGAATGAGAAGCACAAATTCCCACAAATGGCTGAGTTGCAGTAATGTTAAATGATATCACTCTTATTTCCACCTTTTAGTTGCCAGTCTCTTGATTTCATATTAAGGATATAACACCATATAATGGCCACTGATTTAAAGTTTATACTCCATTTTAGAGAATGACACTCCATCCCTTCCGTGTATCATCTCAAGGCTTTTGCTTTAGTTGAAACTTCTATAAGCCATTCCAATGCTCTATCAGGCCAGCAGCATCTTAGTAGTTTGGTATTTGATAGGACCAGTGGATACAATACCATAGTCATGTGACTACTATTCCAAGTCCTTTCCTATAAAGTAGAATACTTGAGTTGATGAAATGTTATGGTGGGTCTTGGATTGGTGGATCAACCACTTTAGAAGCCTCAAGTAGTAGAGGTGTCTGAGGCTATATAGGCAGGACAGGGAAACCCACAAAAAGAATATGGGCATATTTCAATTAAGATGCATCTCTACCTTTTCCAGGGATGCAGGTCTAATGTAATCAAACCTCTAGACATATCTGGTTGATAGCTTAAAGACATGGTACCATATCAAGGGTTTAATGTCAGTCTGTTGATGACAAATGGATATACACCAACAGCAGTAACTAGACCAGTAACCAATGAGTAGAAGCCCATCGGGTTCAAGAATAGTTACTATTCCTGCCACCATGGCTAATGCATTCATGTGTCTGTTGTGCCAACACTGACGTGGCTGATGACAGAAGCTGGATGATACCAACTAGGTGAGTCATTTTGTCTACTTGGTTGTTTAGTGCCTTTTGTGGGAAGAATGGTATCTGGTGGGCTGTCATGTGCTACACAAAATTCTTTTGACTTCATGCCCATTTCTGAGGCTTTTGACCTCTTCTAATGCTGGCATTTTTACTTCACATAATGAGGGCCATTGTTTTCTCTGTTTCCAAGAGTCATCCTAACAGTATGTTAGTACCATGTCATGGAGTCCTTTGCATTTTGTTAAATAGTATATCCCAAGAAAGTGCTCCTATATTTATAAACTCTGCTTATGTAAAAGACCCACCACATCACCGTCTTCTTTAAAGAAATGCAGAGGTAGAGGTTAGCAGTGAGGAATGGGCTACATGCTCAAGCTCAGAAGATTAAAGGAAAGTGGTTGTTCAAGATTTTTTAGCACATTAACCTATACCATGTGTCAATGTCCAATTCCTTCTTGGTATGCATGACTTATAGGCCTGATAATTCAACTAACTCTGACAATTCAACTAACTCTGGAGCTACCCTTATGATGAAGACTGACTGAGTACTCTACTTTTCTGTCATGTAGGTGGAGGAAGTGAGATTCCCTTTTTAAGTTGTCCAGGAGGCTTTCACACTTAGCCTTTAATTGCTGAATTATCACGCTCAGCCTTTTATTTTATTTTACTAAAGCATCTATTGCCCCTAGCAACAAAAAAACTAATTCTACAGTCCCTATAATAACTTTTCCTCACAGTTCTGAAGTCTGATACATTTTACCTCCAAGGCACATTCACTTTTCCTAGTATACCATCTCCACTTAACACCTTTAAAACTTCTAACAGTTGCATTGCTATTGGGTAGGCAACCAGAGGTAACTCAGCTCCAAAAACCCATTTTGCAGTGTGAGCCCTTAGACCACTTCTGGTGCCAAATGTCATAGGTCTAGTTCTTGGGAAACGGTATCAAGGGAGATTTGTGTCCATGAAGTTTAATGGGGGGGGAGGGGCACTCAGAAACAACAACTGGAATGGAATAAGGGAAGCAGAAGAGGCAAAGAGGCAAAGGAGAAATTGCATTAAAGACCTCATTTGATCCCAGAGAGTTCTGAAGCTGAGAGGGCCCTTCAGGTTTGTTCACACCTGAGACAAACAGCATGAATCCTTGTACTCCTGTGTGGATCAGTCAATAGATGTGGCCTCTTGGTTATTAAGTAGTGTATTGTTTAGCCTCCATGTATTTGTATTTTTTACAGATTTTTTCCTGTAATTGATATCTAGTCTCATAGCATTGTGGTTGGAAAAGATATTTGATATGACTTCTATTTTCTTAAATTTACCAAGGCTTGATTTGTGACCCAAGATATGATCTACCTTAGAAAATGTTCCATGAGCACTTGAGAGGAAAGTGTATTCTGTTGTTTTTCGATGGAATGTCCTATAAATATCAATTAAGTCCATATTGTTTAATGTGTCATTTAAAGCTTGTGTTTCCTTATTTATTTTCACTTTGGATGATCTGTCCATTGATGAAAGTGGGGTGTTAAAGTCCCCTACTATGAATGTGTTACTGTCGATTTCCCCTTTTATGGCAGTTAGCATTTACCTTATGTATTGAGGTGCTCCTATGTTGGGTGCATAAATATTTAAAACTGTCATATCTTCTTCTTGGATTGAGCCCTTGATCATTATGTAGTGTCCTTCTTTGTCCCTTGTAACAGTCTTTATTTTAAAGTCCATTTTGTCTGATATGAGTATTGCTACTCCAGCTTTCTTTTGATTTCCATTTGCATGGAATATCTTTTCCCAACCCCTCACTTTCAGTCTGTATGTGTCCCTAGGTCTGAAGTGGCTGTCTTCTAGACAGCATATATACAGGTTTTGTTTTTGTATCCATTCAGCCAGTCTATGTCTTGTGGTTGGAGCATTTAATCCATTTATATTTAAGGTAATTACCGATATGTATGTTCCTATTACCATTTTCTTAATTGTTATGGGTTTGTTAATGTAGGTCTTTTCCTTCTCTTGAGTTTCCTGCCTAGAGAAGTTCTTTAGCATTTGTTGTAAAGCTAGTTTGGTGGTGCTGAATTCTCCTAGCTTTTGCTTGTCTGTAAAGGTTTTAATTTCTCTGTCAAATCTGAATGAGATCCTTGCTGGGTAGAGTAATCTTGGTTGCAGGTTCTTCCCTTCCATCACTTTCAGTATGTCCTGCCACTCGCTTCTGGCTTGTAGAGTTTCTGCTGAAAGATGAGCTGTGAAAGATCAGCTGTTAACCTTATGGGGATTCCCTTGTGTGTTATTTGTTGTTTTTCCCTTGCTGCTTTTAATATGCTTTCTTTGTATTTAATTTTTGACAGTTTGATTAATATGTGTCTTGGCATGTTTCTCCTTGGATTTATCCTGTATGGACTCTTTGCGCTTCCTGGACTTGATTGACTATTTCCTTTCCTATATTAAGGAAGTTTTCAACTATAATCTCTTCATATATTTTCTCAGTACCTTTCTTTTTCTCTTCTTCTTTTGGAACTCCTATAATTTGAATGTTGTTGCATTTAATGTTGTCCCAGAAGTCTCCAAGACTGTCCTCAATTCTTTTATTCTTTTTTCTTTATTCTGCTCTGCAATAGTTATTTCCACTATTTTATCTTCCAGGTCACTCTTCCATTCTTCTGCCTCAGTTATTCTGCTACTGATTCCTTCTAGAGAATTTAAATTTCATTTATTGTGTTGTTCATCATTGTTTGTTTGCTCTTTAGTTCTACTTAATAACCAAGAGATCATTGAAGAAATCAAAGAAGTCAAAACATACCTAGGAACAAATGACAATGAAAAGACGATGACCCAAAACCTGTGCGATGCAGCAAAAGCAGTTCTAAGAGGGAAGGTAACAGCAATGCAATCCTTCCTCAAGAAACAAGAAACATCTCAAATAAACAACCTAACCTTACACCTAAAGCAATTAGAGAAAGAGGAATAAAAAACCCCAAAGTTAGCAGAAGGAAAGAAATCATAAAAATCAGATCAGAAAAATATTCAAAAAAAATGAAGGAAACAATAGTAGAGATCAATAGAACTAAAAGCTGGTTCTCTGAGAAGATAAACAAAATTGATAAACCATTAGTCAGATTCATCAAGAAAAATGGGAGAAGACTCAAATCAATAGAATTAGAAATGAAAAATAAAAGTAACAACTAACACTGCAGAAATACAAAGGATAATGAGAGATTATTACAAGCAACTATATGCCAATAAAATGGACAACCTGGAAGAAATGGACACATTCTTAGAAAAGCCCAGCATTATGAGATTACACCAGGAAGAAACAGAAAATATAAACAGACCAATCACAAGCACTGAAATTGAGACTGTGACTAAAAATCTTCCAACAAACAAAAGCCCAGGACCAGATAGCACCACAGGCAAATTCTATCAAACATTTAGAGAAGAGCTAACAACAATCCTTCTCAAACTCTTCTAAAATATAGCAGAGGGAAGAACACTCCCAAGCTCATTATTCAAAGCCACCATCACCCTGATATCAAAACCAGACAAAGGGGCTTCCCTGGTGGCACAGTGGTTGAGAGTCCACCTGCCGATGCAGGGGACATGGGTTCGTGCCCCGGTCCGGGAAGATCCCACATGCCGTGGTGCGGTTGGGCCCGTGAGCCATGGCTGCTGAGCCTGCGCGTCCAGAGCCTGTGCTCCACAACAGGAGAGGCCACAACAGTGAGAGGCCCGCATAACGCAAAAAAAAAAAACAGAAAAAAACAAAGACGCCACAAAGAAAGAAAACTACAGGCCAATTTCACTGATGAACATAGATGCAAAAATCCTGAACAAAATACTAGTAAACAGAATCCAAGAGCACATTAAAAGGATCACACACCATGATCAAATGGGGTTTATCCCAGCAATGCAAGGATTCTTCAATACACACAAATCAATCAATGAGATACACGATGTTAACAAACTGAAGGATAAAATCCATATGATCATTTCAATAGATGCAGAAAAAGCTTTCAACAAAATTGAACACGCATTTATGATAAAAACCCTGCAGAAAGTAGGCATAGAGGGAACTTACCTCAACCTAATAAAGGCCGTATATGACAAACCCACAGCCAACATCGTTCTCAATGGTGAAAAACTGAAACCATTTCCACTAAGATCAGGAACAAGACAAGGTTGCCCAGTCTCACCTCTATTATTGAACATAGTTTTGGAAGTTTTAGCCACAGCAATCAGAGAAGAAAAAGAAATAAAAGGAATCCAAATTGGAAAAGAGGAAGTAAAATTGTCACTGTTTGCAGATGACATGATACTATACATAGAGAATCCTAAAGATGCTACCAGAAAACTACGAGAGATAATTAATGAATTTGGTAAAGTAGCAGGGTACAAAATTAATGCACAGAAATCTCTTGCATTCCTATACACAGATCGTGAAAAATCTGAAAGAGAAATTAAGGAAACATTCCCACTGACCATTGCAACAAAAAGAATAAAATACCTAGGAATAAACCTATCTAAGGAGACAAAAGACCTGTATAAAAAAAACCTATAAGATACTGATGAAAGAAATTAAAGATGATACAAACAGATGGAGAGATATACCATGTTCTTGGATTGGAAGAATCAACATTTTGAAAATGACTATACTACCCAAAGCAATCTACAAATTCAATGCAATCCCTATCAAACTACCAATGGCATTTTTCACAGAACTAGAACAAAAAGTTTCACAACTGTATGGAAACACAAAAGACCCCGAATAGCCAAAGCAATCTTGAGAAAGAAAAACAGAGCTGGAGGAACCAGGCTCCCTGACTTCAGTCGATACTACAAAGCTGCAGTAATCAAGACAGTACGGTACTGGCACAAAAACAGAAATATAGATTAATGCAACAGGATGGAAAGCCCAAAGATAAACCCACACACATACGTTCACCATATTTTTGATATAGGAGGCAAGAATATACAATGGAGAAAAGACAACCTCTTCAATAAGTGGTTCTGGGAAAACTGGACAGCTACATGTAAAAGAATGAAATTAGAACACTCCCTAACACCATACACAAAAATAAACTCAAAATGGATTAAAGACCTAAATGTAAGTCCAGATACTATCAAACTCTTAGAGGAAAACATAGGCAGAACACTCTATGAAATAACTCACAGCAAGATCTTTTTTGACCCACCTCCTAGAGAAATGGAAATATAAACAAAAATAAACAAATAGGACCTAATGAAACAAAAGCTTTTGCACAGCAAAGGAAACCGTATACAAGACGAAAAGACAACCCCAAAAATGGGAGAAAATATTTGCAAATGAAGCAACTGACAAGGGATTCATCTCCAAAATTTACAAGCAGCTCATGCAGCTCAATAACAAAAAAACAAACAACCCAATCCAAAAATGGGCAGAAGACCTAAATAGACATTTCTCCAAAGAAGATATACAGATTGCCAACAAACACATGAAAGGATGCTCAACATCATTAATCATCAAAGAAATGCAAATCAAAACTACAATGAGATGTCATCTCACTCCGGGCAGAATGGCCATCATCAAAAAATCTAGAAACAATAAATGCTGGAGAGGGTGTGGAGAAAAGGGAACACTCTTGCACTTTTGGTGGGAATGTAAATTGATACAGCCACTATGGAGAACAGTATGGAGGTTCCCTAACAACTAAAAATAGAACTACCATACAACCCAGCAATCCCACTACTGGGCATATACCCTGAGACAACCATAATTCAAAAAGAGTCATGTACCACAATGTTCATTGCAGCTCTATTTACAATAGTCAGGACATGGAAGCAACCTTAGTGTGCATCGACAGATGAATGCATAAAGAAGATGTGGCACATATAAAATGGAATATTACTCAGCAATAAAAAGAAACGAAATTGAGTTATTTTTAGTGAGGTGGATGGACCTAGATTCTGTCATACAGAGTGAAGTAAGTCAGAAATAGAAAAACAGATACTGTATGCTAACGCATATATATGGAATCTAAAAAAAAAAAAAAATGGTTATGAAGAACCTAGGGGCAGGACAGGAATAATGACGCAGATGTAGAGCATGGACTTGAGGACACAGGGAGGGGGAAGGGTAAGCTGGGACGAAGTGAGACAGTGGCATGGACATATATACACCAGCAAATGTAAAATAGATAGCTAGTGGGAAGCAGCCACATAGCACAGTGAGATCAGCTTGGTGCTTTGTGACCACCTAGAGGGGTGGGATAGGGAGGGAGACGCAAGAGGGAAGAGATATGGGGATGTATGTATATGTATAACTGATTCACTTTGTTATAAAGCAGAAACTAACACACCATTGCAAAGCAGTTATACTCCAATAATGATGTTTAAAAAAAAAAAAATAGATGTCAGCTGACTCCCCGAGGTAGTGCATGCTTCATAGAAGCAGATTCTTTCAGCAGGGTCCTGGGGAAAGACTTAGCTGTGGGCTATCAACAGGCATCAATCCTGTAAGCTGGGGAACATAAGCGCTTCCCTCCTGAAGGGGTGATCTGGTAGTGCTCTACTACATCCATTATGGAAGTCTGGACTCCATTATGTGCTTCAATATATGCTTCACTGCTACTTAGCCTACAAATTATCCACTTAAAAGATTACTGTTAATTTCTACATGACACATTTGTGAAAAGTAAGCTTTTTATCTCTGGTTGGAAGTTGCACTGTGTTCTACTTTTTAAGTTGGGAATATTTCAGGGGTCTTACTGATCCTTAAACGACAGTAGACTTATTCAGGTCTGCAATTTATTGCTAAAGAACAAAGTAGAATTTTCTTTGGTCTTTCTTCTCTGTTTACCTATTTATTGTTAGAATCTTCCTCTTACATCTTCAACTAGAAGACTCAATTTTATGCCCATTCCCTAAAGCCAAGTATCTTGCTTTTTGTTTTAAATCACTTAGCTCCTGGGAAAGTGATGATTTAAGCAGATACTTACTTTTCATTTGCATATTATGAGGCCTATAATTTGAAGTAGCTTGTGCCTGGCATTTCAATATATCAGAGAATGAATGGAGGGCAAAATATGTCCCTCTGAAAATCTAATGGCTCTTTGAGGGTTAACACTGTACTTCTGTTAACTTCCCCCAACCTACAACTTCACTCATTATTCACTTCCTTAATTGCCTAGGCAACATTTCTAAGATTTACACTTACATATTTGTTGTAGAAGAGAGGTAATAATGAACTATAGTGCAGGGTGAAAAAGCCCTAATTATCTGGGAAACTAATTGTGAACATTAGTGAAAAGCCTCAACTCCTTTCACTTTGATACAATGATGATATGTGAAAGTGGGAAGACATAATTTTCTACAGAATATTGCTTGGGCTCCATCACTTTTCTGCCTGAGCCCATAGCTTCTACTTCACTGAATAAAATTTTCTCATGGTTTCTGGCATATAATAGACCAATATGCCTATACTCCCAGGCAGTTAAATCTCTTGGATCTATGTTTGTGTTTTTATGAGTATTTTAACAAGATGGTATGAGATATCAGAAATCAGGCATTATATATTAGAAGCCTCAATATCCTTTTAAAAAAAATAAACAAATAGAAAATGGTGTAACATACTGATAATTTAGACTGTAAGAAATAGAAATACACAGAGAGCTTATTTTTTTAAAAAGTCTCTCTGGTAAATTACACGCCCCAAACTTGGCTCCTGCTAGCCTTCACCTCTGAAGTTTGATGCAATGTGTGTTATTCAAGCAGTCTTGCACAGGCTTACAATAGTTTTTCCCTAAGCAATGAGAAAAACATTTTCTGATCATTTGAAAATAATAAGATGTAAAAATACTACAATTTTGAGGAAGATACAAATACTGCAAAATTAAGACTTGATAGAATCTTGCCTGTTATAAAGCAACATTATTGTAAAAAGCCTTAGATTCTCACAATTGTGGGGTTAGAGGAAGACAGCAAGTTGTTAAAGTTTAATAAGGAGAGCATGATTTAAGAAATGGAAAAAATATAAGGAAGTGAATAAATTGTACCCAAGTTGCTTGAACATCTCCATCTAACTTAAAAATAAAACTGGATATATTTTCTCTGGTTTGTAGAGGTAATAACTACTTCACTAGTCCTATCTACTGAAATCTGGCCCTCCTATACTGATGAAATTGGAATGGTAAGGCAAATTATGTTCTACGTTGTGTTTTTCATTGTCAAGATATAAACAAACACTAAGTATTTCTAATTTTCAGCATAATCATTCAGTTATTCATTGAAAAAATATTTTCATATTTATACAGCATCATTGCAGTTAACTGTATCAAAAAGTATTAAATGTAAAAATGAGGGGAAAATAAAATGATGCTTCATTTAAAAAAATCACAAAATTAGTACCTTTTGAATAAGCTCTAATTGACTGGAAATTTTGACACTTAAAAATTGCAGTTAAAATTTCAAGTATTGATAATATTCTTACCATTCACCTCCAAACAAAGCCAAAAAAATTAACTTAGAGTGAAGTGACAGCTCTAAAGTCTTCAAAACCAATCACTTAATCTAGATGTTAAGCCCTTTCTGCTGTGGTACAATTTACTTGGATGTTTTGCATCTGGGTTGGGATTCTTCTTCTTCTTCTTGTTATAATCAGAGAGATGAGTGCTTATATACAATATTGATACATACATATGTATTAACTCCTTTTAAAAGGACTTATGCTAATTACTTTTTCCAACAGATACAAATTATATGCTCTTTTCAGGATATTTCATCTAATCAAATTCTATTGCTTTAAAAGAGAACTTCTGATGTTATTTTATTTGTATTTGTCTATGGAGAAAAAGTGCCTCATTTTGAGAAATAATAAAAATCAGTATTATTAGTAAATAATAAATATAATAACTAGTATAATTATTTACACTTCAATGGAGCTTATATGTGCCAGGCACCATTCCAAATGCTTTACATATATTAACTATATATTATACATATTAACTTATCAAAACTCCATAATTGTTCTTTGACATAAGTACTAACATTATCCCCACATTAAAAATGATGAAACTGAGGAACAAAGATTAGATTACATTCCCAATTAAAGCTAGTAAATATTTGTGGTGCAACTGCCTATGTACAAATAAAAAATTTGGCTGGCCTTTGCCCCTTGTTTCTGGGAGGAAGACTCTAAACTCTGAGTTTCCAGAATGATAGGAATTTCTTTGTTATTCACAGTGGGCCCCTGGGGACTACACTGGATAGTTTATGCTAAAGAGCTGGGTGGGCCTCTAGATAGTTTATCCTAATGAAATAACTCAGGATGAGTTAAACTCATATCCCGCCATGTATCTATCTATTTTGAATAAGGAACAATGTATAAAGACCACAGAGTCTGTTTTTGTGTAAAAACAAACAAAAACAACAGAAAACAACAAAAATTCATGTTTCTATTTTTGAAGAAACTTGAGAAATTTTGTATTTTACATATATACTCCCAAATAGACAAGTGCTACTGTAGGCTTCATGCTTACTCAATATACACCCTTATCTTTAAAGACCTCAGAAGAACACAACTGAAAAGGGGGGACAAGTGTGTAACTGACATCAACCCTCTACTTTTCATGGTTAGTTCCAGAAATTCAAGAAACACCTATCTTCATCTTGAAATATGTCATATGCATGAGAAAAGACTCCTGCTTTCTCCCTTCACATGGGAAAAAGAAAAATTAATAAAAACCAAAACAAACAAAAATTAAAATCTACTCCCCCCCAAAATAAAACAACTTTGAGGGATATCACAATCCTTTAAGCACTCTTTTGCACTTTCATTCCACATAAGAAATGCCAGATCTAAAAAGGTGCCAAGTCTCATTCACATAATCAAAGGATCTGATAGCTTACATAAGATTTTTTAAATAAAATGTAATAGTAAATTGTTTATAGTTGTGTCTTTACTTAAATTTAGCCAGGAAAATTGCATTTCACAGGCTCTTTCTTTTTAAAGGGTCTACTATTTTACCATAATATAGCTGTTACTATGGCTATAATATGTTTTTTCATGTCATCCTACATCCAATCCAATGAGTTAAAAGTTAAAAAAGTAAATAGTTAAAAAAAAAATACTCATCCCTAAAGAGTATCAATATAGGGCATGTCCCCATTGTTCTCTTTACTGAATTTCTGCTAGCTTCATTCATTAATTTTTCTATAGAAAAATTAAAATAAAGAAGGATGTACAGAAAAGATGACAAGAGTGCATACATAATACTTCTATTATTAAAGTAGGTATTTACAACCATGCAAGAAACTAATAAAACTGTAGCAAATACATGAAAACCTTCAGTCAACTTACAAAGATTTAAGAGGAATTTTTATTCTAATAATATTGTTTCACTTTTACCAAAATTAATTCAGGATAAGAATGCACATGAATCAACAGTAGGTACCCAAGCTGAAATGAAGTGATTGCTTTAAATGATTTCTAATACATCATATCTTATTATATTAGGATATGACAGGTTATGCTGTGCTTCATTGGGTTACATAATATCATTTTGAATATAACTCCAAGTTTATCTAATATAAGATGATGAATCAGGAAATAAAATGACAAGGATTCATTTACTTCTAGGTCTTAAATTAGATTTTTCTGTCCACACAAAAGAAAGCGAGGATACCAAAATGGCTTCCAGGAGGGCTGTCTCATTCATGTCAATGAGCAATCACCAGCTACTGTCCTTCATTCATTTGGGGCAGGAATGTCTGTCATCTCTGTAAGAACTGGCGTCAATGAGACAGCTTTTATGAGAATAACGTATATCTGGCTTTCTACTGGCTTTGTGTGGCTGTGATACTGTCAGAAGCATTATGTCAAACACAGGGAATCAGAATATCCCATTCAAAAATTATTATATAATCTGAGAACACCATGGAGACCTGCTGTGATACCATTATAATACATACTAAGTGAGGAAATAAACTTAATGGGCATGTATAAGAAGAATCTAGTAATCATAACATAACTGGATAGAATGTGGTTTAGTATATATTCTTCAATATAAACACAGGAAATAGAAAGCTGCAAAAAATATTTTTTTAATTAAGAAGAGAACATACTTCATCTACTTTAAAACTCATTCTGGTTTCATGGATAATAAATATCAAACTGTATTCCAACTTGGTAGGAGTAAAAATCTCATCAATAGAAAAATGTTAATTTTTATTGCCTAGGTAGGGAGGGAGGTAATCTTGAAGGGCATGTGTCCAAAGGTGTTAATAGATAACTTGGTATGAAAGATGTGTCATTGGATTACTAGTGCTGAAATATTAAAACCCTTAATATAAGTAAAAGAAAACGTGACATTTAATAAATACAGATAAAAAGAGGTTGGAGTCAACATATTTTAATTCAGCTAATCTGTGTTTCTCAGATATGCCTTCCTATGTTGCACACTGGTTATGTATCAACGTTTTAGCAATCTACAAATGTAAGGAAAATGGATCTCATTAAAACTTTAACAAAAAGTTACTTAGAGAGACAGTAGACCATGATAACAAAAATACCATCATTGTTTAGGGCCCACCTGGGTAATCCAGGATGATCTCATCTCAAAATGCTTAATTACATCTGCAGAGACCTTTTCTCCAAATACAGTCACATTCACAGGTTCTGGCGATTAGGACTTGGACATACCTTTTGGGGGGCCACCGCTCAACCCACTATACCATCCTAGTCCTCCACCTCTCTCCCTATTGATTATCTTTTCATCGTGGCCCTGACCCCTTTCTCCTCCTCCCTCTTTCTCTTTGATTCAACAGTGTGAGTACGGAGTAGAGAAGTATGCCTGTGCAGGGAGGGGGTCTGCATTCAGAAGCTGGAATTGCATCATCAGAAGCACAGCAAAGAAGCAGACCTCCTTATGCTGGCCGCCAGTAAATACTGCTGAGTACATGAGAGCAATTATCTCAGTCACATAAATACAAAAACCAATAGGCAAATGGCTGAAAGTTTCTAGGAGGGAGGTATATACGTAAGCATAAATAAGTAAGTAAATAAATAGAGTTTCTCCTAGAAAAAAAATATATCATCATTGTATTACTCTCTAGTTAGTTTATCTCTAAGGCAGAAATAACTCTGAATGTTAGATGATCAAATTTACATTTATTGTCACAAGTTAAAAAGACAAAAAAAAAAACACCTCAATTACTTGCTATAGTTTTTATGCTATAAAATTTGAATATATACCTTTAACAACGTTGATACTTGTTCAGAAAATATCATAACAAATGTTTTTATGTACATGTCATCAGAGAAGATATTTATGGGCTGCAATCAGTAAAATGTGCTTTAAGAATATTTAGGTGCAATCGAAGACCAAAAGATATAGGTGTACCACATGTGGTAGTAATATATCTGCTTTTCTATTCTACTCGGAATGTACTAGTTTGGCTGATAATTAATGAAATAGCAAATATTTAATTATGCTCTTTTAGCCAGATAAATCAATACTATTTTCTGTATATAGAATAATTTTAGCTTCAGTATTCTGGATCCAAGACAGATGACAACATTCTATCCTGTAAAAGTCTGGCTGTGGTTTCAAACTAATAAGTAAGATAAGTTAGTCTTCAGTGCACTGAAATGTAACTGGCAAAGAACTTTACATTGTTCAACCTAAGGATAACTTCACTTGAGGGGTGGTTAAGGCTAATATCCTGTCATCTGCAAAGCACCACATGATTCTTTTAGATGGAAGACACTGGAAAATGTAAGGGCTTATTACAAATATCTTAACAAAATTGATTGTTTGCTGTAATGCACAATTAGGACACTGAAAAAAGCAACAAGAGGTTTCTAAAATACATAATCATATGAAATTTACTTTTCCTTCTCAATCATTTTGTCTTGTCTCAAAGGTGTACTAAGTTGCTAAATTACCAAGAGTTAGCTCCTCTTGTATTTTTTAAGTTGCATTAAGTTTTGAAATGGATGGGTGCATCTGTTTTGCTGATTCAAGTGATATCATCCATCATCCATGTGAAGGCATCACGGATACATTACTAGTTTTCAAAAGACATATACTACATGTTGAAAATCTTAGACATCACATCTAAACACATTGCCTAGTTTTTAACTCTTATGCCATCTGCACAGAAATAGATAGTTCTTCTCTGTAATAGTGTAGCAAGGACCATTATCCAGGAAAAAGAAAACTTGCTTGTTACTGTGTCTTGAATTTTGTTTGCTTCTGAGCTTTTACTCATAATTTAGTTTGGTTTTATTTACTAATTTTATAGGAAAATTCATGTATGTTCATTTTCTTATTTCCTGCCTAATAACTATCTATCGCCCTTTATCACTTTCTCTCTCTCCCTCCCTCGCTCCCTCTCTCCCTTTCCCTACTCTTTCTCTCTCTCTTCCAACCCTCATGCCTGTTAATTGCACCAAACCAAAGAGCTCTTGATTAGTTATTTACCTAGTTGGTTCATGCATTTATAACATTAAGGAAATTGGAATTCCAACAAATTTGATGAGCCACAGTACTTACATGCTAGGCTCCAAAACAAATCTTTTTAGTTATTTTTCAGAGGTTGTTATTTAGGCATTAATAAACAAGCACATAGACTATCTATCAAATTGCGACTAGGAAAATAAAATAAACCAGTAATTGTGAATCAAAATGAGCACAACAAGTTTCACTGTAAACTAATCAAAATCCTTCATTTTAAAATGAGAAGAAAAAATTTACAAAGAATTAGTGGGAACCAAAAGTTAAACCTATATATTCTATACAACTATGGAAACAGAATAACATCTCTAGCTGAAAACAAAGTTTCTCTGTGAATACTTGCTAAAGAATGTTTTATTCAACTTGACAGAATTATTGATTGAATATTCCTGCTCAATAAAATGGTTTTGTTTGTAAGTTCAGTCATATTGGAAATGTTTCATTGTGCCAAGTGCATATTTTACTATTCAATAGATATGCTACTTTGCTATGTATACATATATGTAACATACAGTATTCATTAGATAGATAGATACATATATAAATTAATTTAATGAAAAGTTGTGAACCAAGATTTAACAATAAGGACAAATAGTAGCTTACAGAGTAATTGTGTAAAGTAGGAATAAATAATTAATAAACAGCACAAAATAGTCTTTTTTCAACAAGAATCAAAAGTTCTTTGCAAATGTGTTATTTAAAATATGGCAGTAAATACAAAGCAGTAATTTGAAGGGTTTTTTTTTTTTTAAGAAAAAGAAATTTTAAATGTTTTTATATTGACAGGTAAGTTGTCAAATCAATGGAAGTTTCCTTTTTCATAGTAATGTTTCACTGGAGCATGAGGCTTTTTGTAACATAAGTTCTTTCCCTCAAATTATTTGAATTCAAGTATCATGAGTTTTTGTTTTGATCAAAGATAAAACAGATGGAAAAAGGACAAGATCTACATAGATATTACCATTAGTACAGAAAGATTATTCCTGCCCAGTTACATAATAAATAGGAACACAAGCCTTAGAACAGAGGGCAACTAGGTATCATGACAAAGAAAATATGACTTGATATTAAAATGTAGATTTTTTCCTATAAATACACCATTTCAAAGGCAGCTGCCCTCTCTAATTTAGGTGTCCCCCTTTTAAAATATATGAATAAAATTGGCAATCAAATGATCCATGCAATTAATAACTTTTATGATCACTTTTACTCTATGTTGAATAAATCCCAGAGTTGTCCTGAAATATGAGCAGATATCTCTGCAAAAATCAGAAATGCCATGGTCTACATTCATCCTCTGTTACTCCAGATAGTTAAATTTTGTTATCTTAATGATCATTCAATTGTACTTTTATAAAGCACATATACAAAATGAAATGCTGTAGAGTATCATGTATATCATAATTAATTGAAGTGCAATGGGTATGTAAACAATCAGTGATAATCAACCACAGATACTATTAAATTTCTATATATTAGGATATTGTTGTGTGGAAAAGGAAACGTTGGAAATACGACTATACTGTCTCTCTTTAACTGCAGGGATGCTGCAAAAAAGGAAAAAGAAAGATGGCCTGGTCCAATCGCTTTGCAAACATGCAAAGTGGTATGTGGTAATCACACATACTTGGTATTTGGTAGTAGAAGAATCCCTATATTTGAGATGCTTTTGCAAGATGTACTTAGCCTGTTCAGGATTGCTTATGGAAAATAAACACGGTATTTTAGGACCCTTGAGAAATGTAATATAAACTACAATCATCAAGGTATAACTTGTAGGTGTTTCATAAATTTGCTCCTTTCTGTGTTAATGATGACCTACATGCATTATTTAGAGACCAAAGATGTTAAAATCAAACCAGAGTACATCCTAATGCAGCAAGTAGCAACCTGGGGAGCTGTGCGGAGTCCTGCAGTTCACCATGCTTCTTCATCCATGTCTCACATTTATCGTCATTTTTGAAATTTTTAAATTAGTAAACTTTGATACTAGCCAAGTGCTCCAATTTTTATAGGATTCAACAATCCCAGGTTGTGAGTTACCTCAGGGTGGCAATCTGGTTTGAAAGGGAATTATAAGATTTGTTTTGAACCTATTTGAGCAAAGCAATTACTCTGTATTTACACAGGCTGTATATTTGGGGGGGACTGTAATGGAAGGATTAATGGAGATTACGGATTTAATACTCCAAGCCCATCCACTTCTTGGCACTATCACTATAGTGTAAACAGTGTAAATGCCTAAGAGATAAACAAATCTTATTTATAAATAGGTACACATCAATTACTTGGGAAGAAGAGACAAGACTAGTCATTTTTCATTTCCTGTGCCATTTTTATCAGTATAATAGGTCACTAGGTGGGCCTATGGAGATATTCAGCAAATAAATGACATACATAAATTTACATTTTAGGTAAATATATCCTGCTCTTGATGTAGAGAATAATTTGGCAAAGAACATAAGCAGCAGTAAAAAGAATAGCTGGCAGGGTTGGGAGTCGGGGACTGTACTTATTGAGGAGAAAATTTATATGTGATTTATATATGGATAGGAGTGAGAGTTGCAGAGATATTGTGGAGGGACTGGCAATCTGTTGTATGTCAGGAATTCTGGATATGGGTAAAGTTCAGGATGAATGTAATTACGTGTTTTCCATAAGTAATATTTGCAGACAAGAGAGAAAGGAATTATAAGAAGAGTCCTAGAATATCATAGTTTGTCTTTTTTTTTTTAATATATATATATAATCCATTGGTGTAGAGACCAGGAAGAGTGTGTGTTAGGAGAGTATCTGCCCTTAGTCCTATGGAGCTAGTCTATGTGAATGGCTCCTAAATATTATAATATATGCACATGACCTGTTCACATCAAGCTTCTCTTCAGCTGCAAAGTAGATATTACCAGCAACCAAACAGAATGTGAGCTTTTTAAAGTTACATCAATCACTTAAAATGTTGACAAGTGCCTAAAAAATAAGCATGTATGAGAAACTGAAGTACAAAGAAAGGGCACATCATCTTGAAGAGTCAGAGGAAATTGTATCAAGAACACAATTTCAAAAAACAGGGAACTTTAGTATAAATAAAGGTCCTGGAGAACAGGGAGGGAGAGGGGCTTCCCTGATTGAACACTCTTTGAAAGCACAGACAGTAGTAGTATCAAAGGGTAGACCCCCATCCCTGCTCCGCCCACCAGCCACAGAGGTGCACACTGCAGAGAGCTGGGGAATGACCAGTCATATCCTAGGGACAGGGAAGAAGGAAACACTGACACAGGCAGAGGAACGGGTCATTGCACTGCATACCCCTTGTGTCTGTCGGAGTCAGTCTGGGGATCCTCTGCCCATTCCCCAAGTCTGTGCAGGGTGGGGACCCTAGCAGTTCATGGGCCATGGTTAATCTTGGTTAATCAGGTCAGTGTGGAGGGTTAGGCATGGGGTGGGCGTCCACCCCATTCACGGCTTCACATCAGTGCCGCCTGAGGAGTTACCTGGTTGTGAGGAGATGTTCTCTATCTGGGCGATCTGGGCCAACCTCCTTCTCCTGCCAAGCCCTCGTCTCCTTCTCTGTGAAGGCCTTGCCGGCTGGCCAAGCAGCAGATGAGGCCCTCCTGGTGGGCAGTGAGCATGCAGTGCTCCCAGGAGAGGATAACCGGGTTGCCCCTGAGCCGTCGTCCTGCACTCCAGGGCCTCTAGCAGCAGTAACTCACGTATGCACTGCCACAACGGTGCGTCCAGCACCTAGGCTGGGGCCTGCAGGCCTCAGAGGACCGGGCCTCTCAGCTTGTTCTTGCTGCCCCTGCCCCCATCGCCGCCCTGGCTGGTGTGGCCGTGGCAGAAAGTGAATAACATCTCCAGCTCAGCCTCTGAGCCTGGGTCACTCTCTGGGTGCGGGGCTTCCGGAGCAGGACAGAGAGCAAGGCACGGGCCAGTGCCGTAGTCACCGCACGGGTGGCGAGGATAAGGCGCACGCTCAGTGAGCGCCCACAGAGCCGCACCTGCGCGTGCCCGGGCGAGAGCGCAGCAATCATCTCAAGGGCGGCGAGGATAAGGCGCATGCTCAGTGAGAGCCCACAGAGCCGCACCTGCGCGTGCCCGGGCGAGAGCGCAGCACACATCTCAAGGGCGGCGAGGATAAAGCGCATGCTCAGTGAGCGCCCACAGAGCCGCGCGTGCGTGTGCCCGGGCTGGAGCCGACCCGGCAAGAGAATCCGCCTCGGGCTGAGGGGAGAAGGCCTTCAGCCTCTGCCCTAAACTCCTCCTCCTCTCCACTCCACCTCCTCAGTGCTGGCTGCCGCCGCCCACTCAGCCCCAGCGAAGTAGAGGTCCAAGGTCACTGCTTTGATCTAGGACCAGTGGCCGTGGAGTAGGCCACCACTCGGCCTTCGGTGAAGAACCACACGGTGAGCAGGTAATCTTTGCCACCTGTCACCACATAGCGGCGGTCAAAGCTCCACAACACTCAGAGCAGAACGCCCGAAGTAGATCTGTATGAGCCCATCAGGAGCAGGGTAAGTGGGGACTCGCCTACAGCCATTTTGGCTGACAGACTAGGTGCAAGCCATAGGCTGGGAAGGCCCACTTGGCAGTGGGTCATGGGTCCTTTGCTCTTGGCAGTTTAAACAAGGAAGCCCTGGCCCTGCTTCAGCAGATACCAGGGCTGACCCGGGTGCATAGATGGCTTTCCTCATACGGATACAGGTATCCACTGGCATGTAGGGACAGAAGCAGTTTCTCTGACCCAGGTAGCCACTTCAGATATGTCACCTTGGTCTTGTCAATCAGCCATTAATAGTTAAGTGCTTTGCTAGTGTACTTTTTTTTTTTTTTGCTGTACACGGGCCTCTCACTGCTGTGGCCTCTCCCGTTGCCGAGCACAGGCTCCAGACGCGCAGGCTCAGCGGCCATGGCTCACGGGCCCAGCCGCTCCGCGGCATGTGGGATCCTCCCGGACCGGGGCACGAATCTATGTCCCCTGCATCAGCAGGCGGACTCTCAACCACTGTGCCACCAGGGAAGCCCTATGGGACAGCTTTATATTGTTTTCTGTGGTGGTTGAAAAACTAATCCCCCTCTAGTTTCTAAAGTATGATTTCCTACATTAAACTTAGAACAGCATAAAAATATCCCATCCATGAGTCTTTAGCAGTGTTCAAATGTTTATGAAAGATGTGAAGATGATGAAACCGAATCGAAATAAATTCTTCTAACCAGAAAAAATAAAATAACAATACCTTTACAAACAGTGAAATGGCATATATCAAAAATGTCTAAACAAAAATTTTTACATAGAGGGATAAAATTTAATTGCAAAACATTGAATATATAGTAAAAACACTGTGAAATGGTGACCCAAAGAACTTATCTTAACAAAAACTAATTGAGCAGTCTAGTGTTTAAAGTAACTAAAATCAAATTGGCCTAAATTCCTTCCTATGCAGAGAGGAATTAGAATACTCCAATTAAAGAAATATAAGTAAAGGCAGGGTTTTCAAATATAGAGAGAGTGAATTAAAAGCAGAAGCCATACCTCTCAAATGTCTCCAATAGTAAAGAAAGCAAAGTAATGACCATGCAGAAGAAAACAGAAAATAAAGCAACACAAAGATACATAAATATGGAAGTCATAAACATAAAGGCATTAGCACATTATTAACATAAATATGTAAAATTATATTATTAATATTTCTCAGATTTTATAGGTTTATATTTGCATAGTTCTGGAGCAAAGTAAGTGCTCAATAGATAATAGTGATGATCATAGTAGTAATAATGATAAGTGTTCTATGATGCTTTTAAAAAGCACACCTAAAATATGCACACTCATATATATAATTTATGGAAAATAAAATGGAAACAATTGTAAATTAAGGCAAAACAGATGTGTGATAAATAAGCGAGTGATTTTTTTGTATTAATTGATGCTTTAGTTTGGGGGATATTTTTTCAAAGTTTCTAATTTCTGTTTGACATGTCTACTATTTATTGAGAAAGGATTGTAGTGGAAAACAGAGGTGGGTAGAAAAGTCAGTGATTCAATCTGTCTTTCAAAAGCCTAAGGCCTTAGTGTAACAGGGTTTTAGGTCATAGGCAATAAATTACAAAGAATTCTAATGAGCTAGAGCTTCTGTAACTCAAGAATATGTAGAGGTTTCTTATTCTGGGGAGGAGAAACTCTGAGGTCCCTGAGATATGGAACATGCTAGTGAGAGAAGTGGCAGAACTCTCAGATAATTTTCTGGAATCTAAGAGTGAAACATGTCTGCATCATTTCCTAGGCTGGACTAGTTGTTGTATCAACATTCTATGAAAGAAATAGTTCTCTAATGCAAAGGGCCCTCAAGTTCACTGCATTTTCTGACTCCCAGTGCTGTGTAAGGACTGAGGTTTTCACTATGCCCAATATGCCTAAAGAACCAAAATGCCTTCTAGATGCATAGAAATTGCTACTGGGAACCAGGGTAACTCAGTAGCAGTATTCATGGTACAATGACACAAACTCAAATGGTCAGTGTCTCTTTATGTGATGGCAATGTAGGAAAACATCTAACAAGAATGAAAAGTCCAGTGTTTCTCACTCTACGTCTTTATAAAGTCTTTTCATTGTATCAGCTCTCTTGGAGAAGTGGTGAAGTGACTGATGTTGATGGAGCCCAGCATTGATTTGGATGCAGTTTTGATATCTGGGAGGGATGGGGACTAATAATAGAAATTAAGTTGAGTTTCCAAAAACTTAAAAAGAAAAACGTTATCATTCTTGTGTATTTGAATCTGTGGAATGAAATTTTGTATCAATGGCAATTATATAAAGGTATATGAATAGTTGTATGTTAATCATGTATCAAATTAATAAATGTAATCTATCAAATTTATCAAAGATGTAATTATCAAGAAGAGCTTCAAGATGGTGGAGGAGTAAGACGTGAAGTGAAAATAAGTGAATATTGAGTATCTAATACAAATATTTTAATATCTTGGCCTGTAAAATATGTGCAAACAGACATCATGAAACAAAAACTGAGGAGGTAAATATGTTTAAAGGCTCTAAAGTTCTGGCATTATCAGGGGATGGTAAAGTAAAAGAATTTATTATATAGTAATAAGTTATATAAGTAATATAGTAATCATTCAAGCTATACAGTAATCATTCAAGTCATATTTTAAGTTAGTCACTAGAAGTAAGAAAAATAACAATTTATTAAAGGAGAAACAGAAAAATATATGATTAATCGAAATTAAACCAAGAAAGGAAATGAAAGAAACAGTAATATGATGAACTGACCATAGTAGCTGTAGTAATGCTAAATGAAGTAGTCCCAGGTTTCTGGAAATGGAAAGAGAGAGTGAGAGAGAGAGAGTGAACCTTGCTGTGTGGCCCCAGTCATGCCCTGAACTCTCTAGGAGTAATAAACCTTGTTTCTTTCAAAGTTTACTGTTGCTTCCTTATTGCTGAAGATGTCTTGCAATCATAATAAGAACTACAAGGACTGGTCCAGCTACAACATTGGTCATTGGTTTCAAAAGGGGAACCTGGACCTTGATGAGTGCCCTCAGACATTTCTAGCCAATAACATCACTATCCATAGGATGAGGAGATTTACAGGCTGTGCCGAAAGGAGAAAGAGCCCAGGCAGATTCTGACTAACCCCCTCAATAGAGATGAAGAAACTAAGTGTCCAGGGATATCAAGATCTCTAGATGGCTAGACTTCACAGGACAGAGTACCAAAGAAGAGAAAATTGCATACAGAGGAAAACCTGGGTATCTGCAGAGGATCCTTGTGGAGGATTCAGAAGCATACTATGTATACATACAGAGAAACTTCCTGAATTAAGGAAAGAACCACCCGAAACACAGAGACCTGTATTTGAGACTTTCAAGAGCCCAGGGGTAGTGCCTGTTACACCAGTGCAACCTCATAATGCACAGCACATTGTGTAGAGTATTCAGAAGTGTCTTGCCTTTGTAGTGGAGAATAATCATCCTTGATGAAGTGGTGCTCTGGTTTGGTGATGATGCAAAGCAATTTGATATCTCATACATTGCTGTTGTTAGTAAATTACAACCACATTGGAAAACTCTTTAGAAATATCAACTAAACTGAATATGTGCTTACCCAATGACTTAGCAATTTCACATTTAGATTAATATGCAGAAGAAATGTGTACAAATGTTTACCACACAACATGTACAAGAATTTTCATACCAGTATTGTTTATAATTGAAAACTGGAAATTACACAAAAGTGCACAAACAAAAGAATGGATCGTTGTATTCATATGTTGTATAATACTGAAGTGAATAAATTACAACTACCTACAACCACACAGATGAATTTTACAAGTATATTGTTGAATAAAAGAAACCAGAAACAGATTATAAAATGTATGTTATCTTTCACATAAAGTTCAAACAGGCAAAATTATTTTCTGATGTTTCAAGTCAAGGAAATCACTTTCGGCTTCCATCTCAGTAAGTGTTCTGCTCCCTTTTAGTGCTCACAAGTTATGTATGTACAAGAAAGTCCCAGAGTCATCCTACAGAAACCTAGCTAATAATCACAATGTTGATGAGCTTAAAATGGTTCATAGAAGCCATGACCAATTCCCTTCCCTAGAGAGTATCCTTGTTGTTATTGTTGTTGTCATTTTGCTAAAACTCATCTCTCTTACAATCACCACACCAGAATTTGTCATATATTCAACTGCCTTCTGGGCAACAATATCTGTATGTCTAAAATCACATGCAACTCAAAAAATTCCAGTAATTAATTCATATATTTCTGCACTAAAAGTTACCCTACTCATGTTCTATTCCAACTCTGTATTCTATGTCTCGGATATTTCACTTATAGACAGCTGTTGCAGGTAACTTGGAAAGTAAATCTTTACTCCTTTCTAACCCTTATTATTTTTCTTCAAAATAATTGTCTAATCCTGGTGGTGTTCTCCCAGATGTCTCCCAAATGCAGCTGTTCTTTTCTATCCCTAGTAGTTTTTGCCTTAGATTGTCATTATTATCTCTTAATTAGGTTGATAGAATAGTCTTGATTTATCAGCTTCTGATTTAGCCCTTTCCTAACATATTTATACACTTCTGTTCAGAATGGTCTAAATTTCAGATTTATACTTTCATTTCAGGATGTCCAACCACAAATTTAATCTCTCCATCTACCCAAAGCCAAACAAAATACATGAAAATATAAAAGAACTGGGGAAATGAAAGTCAGCTACGATAAAATCTGAGGAACTCCTAAACTACAGAAAGAAGATTTTGTAAGACTTAAGTTAAAGGAGGAGATGAAGCTACATCCTAAGAAACTGGGTTAATTGTAGCAATTCTTAGATTAACCCTAAGAGGTTTTAAAATCAATCAACAGTCTCCCTTTCTCTCTCTGAGGAAATTCAGCATCAGCAATGATTTGTATTCTCAGGCTAATTGCAAAAGGCAATTCACTAAGTAAAGCAAGTACCTGTCCTTCTAGGTCATGAGTGGAGCACAGAGAAAAATGCAAAGCAAGCCTCAAAGAGGGTAAAGAAAAACTAAAAAGGCAGCCCTTTCAAATGGGAAAATATTTTAAACTGCTTCATTTTCAGAGTAAAGGTCTCTTTAATTTGGCAAATCTTGATCCCCTAACCTACCTATCTATACAAATTCAGCTAGTTGATAACTCCTGACTTCTTTCAGTGAATTGTCCTTGAGGTTCCATATTCAGAGGTTTTCAGAGATATAGATGAACTCATGAAGATTGCCTGTTCCAATAGAGTACTTCATTTGAACCTATGAAGGAAGCAGGATGATCAGGATAACCAAGATAAGGGTAACCAAACAAGTGCTTTCAGAGGAAATTGATCTAATTCTAAAAGCAGATGAGATATTAAAAGCAAATTTTGTCATTGGAAGAGATTTGAGGGACATATAGTACTTCCAAAACCAAAAATAGTCAACAACAAAAAAAGCAATCTGAAAACAACAGACAAAATGAAATACATTGTGATTAATTTTTTTTGTTGTATGAATGTATGCATGAATAAATGAACAAAGGAGTGAATAATCAGCTTTATATCCACAGACTGGGTAAAATCTATATGAATGGCTGAGCTACCTGTCTGAAAAAATTGTTTTCCTTCTTCTGACTCACTGATATTAGACTCCTTTATCTGGGAACGTGCACATAACCTGGCGTTCCACTTACTTCTATGTTTAGCCTTTCATCTTCCATTCTACGTCCTACACTTTGGAAGTGAGCAGCAATTTTTATTTCAATGAAGTCCTTTTCAAAGAACCTCCGATTTTATTTTTCCTGGTGGTGGACTTTCTGGTTACTGTGTAACTTTGCTTTCACTATCTTTCTTACATAGTACCTATTGGCTAACTCTGAGGAAAATGTTCTTAAATTCTCACTGACTTTGTAAGAAAAAAAGACTGCAGTTATGCTCACTTTCCTTACCTGCAGTGTCAGCCCTAGCTCTGATAAATTTCTTTATGGATACTTACTTTTCAACCCAGTCTTCTCACTTCTCACCATACAGCCTTGTAGTCTTACTAGAGCCTTATTTCACAGTTGAAGAAATAGTAGCCCAGTGACATGTCTATGAACACAAAGATATTTCATTGCATAATTAGAACTTATAACTCAGATCTGGTTTGTAAGGTCAAAACTTCTTCTTTTCATGCTATGTAGTTTATGTTCTTAATAGTCAAATGAGGAAACAACTAGAGGAAGATTAATTGGTTTGCTAAAATGTATGAAATACAGTTGACCCTTAAATAGCATGGGGGTTAGAGGTGCTCACCCTCTGCATGGTTGAAAATCCATGTATAACTTACAGTCAGCCATCCACATCCTTGGTTCCACATTCACAGATGAAACCAACCTTGGATCCTGTAGCACAGTAGTATTTACTATTGAAAAACATTCATGTATAAGTGGACTCATGCAGTTCAAACTTATGGTGTTCAATGATAAACAGTAGTTTATGTTAATTAAGGGTATGAGGCCTATTGAGAACACCCTAGATCATAAATGATCTATCCTATAAAATTAATAAGCATCTACATCATCATTTCTAGTCTCCTTTTCCCCCCATCACTCACATTCCATAAAAGTAAAGTAATTCACCTTGGAAGAGTAACGTTCAGGAAAATATTGACCTTACATGCTTAAAACAAACAAATAAAACTGAAACAAAAGTTATAATAGGATCATTTTGCTAATCTCTTGCTATGCCAAATGGGTCAATTCATTATTTGGATTTTTAAGAAATACCACTTATGCTCTCCAAAAAAAAGCACTGTTAAATCTTATTTTTTGATATGTATATTTGATTATTGATCAAATAATTTGATCAAAAAATCAAACCTTTACACATTGAATATGTGTCAGACACTGTTTTAAGTATTATATATATATATTTTATTTTCTTTAATCCTTATAACCATCTTGTGATGTAGGTTTTATTATTATCCTCAATATACAAAAAGAAACTGATACATAGACAGATTAGGTAATCTTCATAGCTTACATAGCCACTGAGTAGAAGAGCCAGGATCTGGAGCCAGGCTGTTTAGCTTCAAAATATTTACTTTTAATAACTATGCTATGTTGCCTTTCAACTATGAATATCAAATATTTAAAAAAGAAAGGTGTTTCCAGTCTTTTAGCTTGCCTCACATATCTCTTGATATGATGAAATGAAATGAGTGTAATCTTATTTTAATATCACCATCCATAGAATATCATAAAGAAAATATGATTTGAAATTTAAAAAAAAAGAGCCCAATGCAATACAAACTACTGGGAATGAAATGGGGATTATTTGTTTCTATTATCAACACCACATCCTATCTCTAGAAAATAGAAAAGAACTATCCACTGAGTTAAAAGCTTGAACTAATATCTTCTGCATAAGCATATTATGCTTTAATACCTTCCTTGAGTAAAGGAAAGATGATGGATTTGACATTTTCTTGAGATATATTTAACATTTTGGGCTATTCTTAGACTAGAAAGGGGGATGCGTTTAGTCCTAGAGTAGACAAGATAGAGGTTAAGCATCTATAAAATAATATTGCATGCTGATGCAAAGGCATTGTTCTAAAAAGCAGTGAGTACTCATGAGTTAGTATTCAAGAAATTCTTGCTGTTTGCTTGGCTGAAGGTGCATTCCTAGCCCATGAGGACCTTACAGGTTGTTTGGAGAATCAAGACTAATGTATCTAAAAAAGTGGACATAATATTGAGTGGGCCAAAAAGTGCCTTTGGATTTTTAAGTAAAAATAAAAGACACATTTTTCATTTTCACCAAGAACTTTATTGAACAACATGTTCACCCTTTTGTTCCACTACCTTCTGCCATTTTTCAGGCAACTCCATAATTCCATCTTCCCAAATCTTTTTGAGCAAAGAACTGTTCCAGTTGTCTTTTAAAGTCTTCCAATGAATTGAATTTTTTTCCATTAAGAGAATTTTGTAAAGACCGAAATAAATGGAAATCGGAAGGTGCAATGTCTGGTGAATACGGCGGATGAATCAGAACTTCCCAGCCAAGCTGTAACAGTTTTTGCCTGGTCATCAAAGAAACAAGTGATTTTGCATTATCCTGATGGAAGATTATGTGTTTTCTGTTGACTAATTCTGGATGCTTTTTGTCGAGTGCTGCATTCAGTTGGCCTAATTGGGAGCAGTACTTGTTGCAATTAATCGTTTGGTTTACCGGAAGGAGCTCATAATAGAGGACTCCCTTCAAATGCCACAATATACACAACATCACCTTCTTTGGATGAAGACTGGCTTTTGGTGCGGTTGCCCGTGGTTCATTTCACTTGCCCCATGATCTCTTCCATTCCACATTGTTGTACAGTATCCACTTTTCATTGCCCGTCACAATTTGTTTTAAAAACAGAAGGTTTTCATTATGTTTCAGTAGAGAATCGCAGGTGGAAATATGGTCAAGAAAGTTTTTTTTGCTTAACTTATGTGGAACCCAAACATCAAAGTGATTCCCATAACCAAGCTGGTGTGAATGATTTTCAACCCTTGATTTGGATATTTTGAGTATGTCAGCTATCTCCCGCGTGGTAAAACGTTGATTGTTTTCAATTATTGTTTCGATGTCATCACTATTAACTTCAACTGGTCTACCTGACCATGGAGCATCGTCCAGCGAGAAATCTCCAGCACGAAACTTCACAAACCACTTTTGACACGTTTGATCAATCACAGCACCTTCTCTATACACTGCATAAATCTTTTTGTGCATTTCAGTTGCATTTTTACCTTTCTTGAAATAATAAAGCATAATATGCTGAAAATGCTTTTGTCTTCCATCTTCAATATTAAAATGGCTACACAAAATTTTACCAATTTTAATGTCTTTTTTAAATGCATGCTAATATGACAGCTGTCACATACAATCTAACAAAATTGTTTTGAATGAAGTTAAAGACAACTAAGGGCTACTAGAGCCGTCTTACAGAAAAAACTGGACAAATCTTTTGGCCCACTCAATACTAAAGTCCTATTTTGTAGTGCTAGCAATTAGTGCAACAGGAGCCAAATGTATACACTTTACACTCTCTTCATTCCTGAAGGTGAATAATGGAGATTGGTCTTAAATGATGACTGGGATTAGAGCTTGGCAAATAATGGAGAGAACCACAGATTTCTAGAAAGAACAATAAAGAAGGTATAGAGATATGCAGGTTAGGTAAAGAGCCAGAAAACAAACAGTTTAGTTTTGTATACTACATATAGCCTTTATCGTATATTTTCCTTCTTTTTTCCCTTGAACCATATAAAAATGTGAAAAAAAATTGTTCTTTGCTGGAGGACTGTACCTAAATAATTAATGGACCAGATTTGGCCAGTGGATTACAGTGTGCCAATCCCCAGTTTAGAATGACTATGTGGAATTCTGCCTGACTAGAGTGAAAGTTTAATACTGGACAGTAATGGCAGAGAAGGTTGGAAAGAAAAGATAAAGCCATATTATTAAAAACATCAAAAGCCAGAATGAAGCATTGGTCTTGGATTTGATTTTATTCCCTAAATGTAAGTTGAAAGTATTTATATGCCAATTAATTTCATATGTCTTTAGCATTAAGCCAAATTGTTCTTCTCACTTGATCCCAGGAAATCAAATGGAATGTGTTTAATTAAACAGGAACATTAATCCAGGTCTTGCATTATCTCTTATGGGGTGGAGTCAAAACATTCTCTTTTTTTAATATCTACTGCTTCTGAAGGTACACCTTTTAATGAAATCCAATGATTGCTGATGTTGATTTGTTGACCTTGGATGTTCTGATGCACAAATTAAATGAAGACCACATGTGGCAGTTTTCTTTGGAGATGATGTGTATTTTTGTACTTGTGAAATCAAGGGAACTGTTATTGAAACCCAAATCCTAAGTTTTGTATTTGCTCACAGCTGGGGTTTCCCTAGGCCCTGGCAAGTACACAGCACATGCTTAGTTATGAGTTCCCTGGTAAGATGTCAGAGATTTTGAAAAGTTCCTGAATCTTCCCAACATCTTTACTATCCATACTTGTGAAATCCAAGACAGTGGCTTTCCTGGTATGATACGTGAGCATAAACATATGTGATACATAATCCATATGCTACATATGTGAAATGCTTTGTTACCATCTGGATTTTTCATCCTTATAAATCAGTTTCTTATAATGTAGGTTGAAATGTTATGGAAATGTGGAGAAATGTAGAAGTGAGAGAGGTATCTAAGAAGACAATATTGATAGCAAAACTTTTATAGAGATGAATACATGATTTTGATAATGATAACATGAGGAAAAATATAACATAGTGCATGTAGGATTACATAGAAAATTAAGTGAAATGGAGTGATTAAGGATCATGATTAGTATAAGGGAGGCAAATATATATGTAATTGACGTCAATTTGCAATTTTTTTAAGTAAAATGTCTTATTGAACTAAAAAATAATAATATCCAGATTTTTACTTCAAAGAGCCCATCACTAAGTATGGGTATAAAAGTTCATAAATGGAGAATTAAAGAGAAATCAAAAAGCACAGAAATAATTAAAACAGTGAACTATGAAAAAATTAAAGTTACTTAGGCAGGCACATTTTAAATCTATAAAGTTTAAGACTCAACTAAAACAAATTTGGTTACTATATAAATTTGGTTACTATATAAATACTAGGCTAGAGACAAAAATCTTCCAGTAGATCCTAGGTTAATGGTTATTCTGTAATTGTATGAGAGAAATGCAACCTGAAAAATTTTTCTAAGGGTTTATCAGAACTCTAATATTGCAATCCTAAAGCTGATTGGTGAGTAAAGTTGAAATATTATGCTTGTATTATCATCTTTGTAACATATATAAGTTATGTATTATTTTGTCCCAGTAAATATTTTCTATTTTTAGTGATATATAAAATGAATTTGAAAGTTCTAATTATAGAAGTGAGAGTGCCAAAATAGTGAAAAATAAACATGATTAAAATGTTAAAATATGTTATGTTATATTAAAATATATAGGAAAAATATGGAAATTAAGTTCTGTTTATATAGATATAGATAAAATTTCCTATTTACAAAATTTTACCAGTATGAAATAATTTTAAAAGTCAAATAATTTCTTGAACTCCAAAGAGTAATACACTTTGCTCCATCCCAGTGAATTTTAATTCCCCAGTCATTGAATTGTCTGGATGCTGGGGAAAACTCAGTGCCTGGGAGTTAGGGATCTTGGAGGCTGAGTACAACTTCCTCACCAGCAATATCATTTGTTATATAGTCATCCTTTTATTAATCACTACAAGTGGTTTGATATTTTAATAGACAAAGGTGCAGGATATATAAGGAAAGACTGATAATTTATGAGAGTAAAGATAGGAGAGAATCATCAGGAAGCTATAACCAAAAAAAAAAAAAAAGACATTTGAACAGTCTTAAGAGAGACATAGAATTTTGCCACGCAGAAAAGATAAACTGTTTATAATACTAAACTTCTCAATGTTTGAGGCCACAGAATTGAGCTTCTAATATCCAAATTTAGTGTAGATGTTTCATGAACAAACAAAATATATTTATGTACATATACATATACCAAACATATATAAACATACCTGTATATATGTCCAATTGCATTTTCATATGCTATGGCTGCCATCATCAATCAAAATTCAGGCATTTGATTATTCAGCATACACATTTATTATGTTCACTTCTATCTGATGGCAAATTCAGAAGGTATAGCAAAAGATCCCTAGAGTCCTAATCATTTTCAAGTTTTCATTGTTTGTTGTGCAACTTATTTGTATTAATACAGGTGTACAATTAGAGAATAAGTGAAAGAGTTTTAGACAGTATAGGAAAACAATTATTTTATTATTATTATGTCTTTTAGAACTCCAATAAAAATTAACTAGGTGAATCAGCAGCCCCCATTCCCTCCCTACCAC
Organism: Monodon monoceros; assembly: GCF_005190385.1. Lineage (NCBI taxonomy): Eukaryota > Metazoa > Chordata > Mammalia > Artiodactyla > Monodontidae > Monodon > Monodon monoceros. The sequence continues at coordinate 51,302,177 of NW_021703767.1, forward strand.
ATACAAACATAAAACCATTAAATATTAAAAAGCAAAACAAAAACTAAACATAAATTTTGAAAAGGTAGAATCTATGAATAAGTTTGACTCAACTCTCCTAATATATAATATATATGTGTATATGTATTCAAGATGCTTTTTAATTAAAAGAAAAACTTTAAAATTTATTATCTGTGCAGTTATCCATAATGATTTTTATCTTCTACAAAAATCACTGTATTTTGACCAATGGTTTGAGTTTGTTATTACTTCTCATGGGGAAAATTACCTTTCTAGAACTATTCTAGCAAACTCATCAAGCAGGGCCATCACCCTAAAGAGTAATTTCCTGTCTCTTCTTAATGTCATGAAGTTTTCACGTCATAATAGTTAATATTGTGAGATTTCATATACCTCAGACTGGCGTACATGTGACCTTTAGAGGTGAATGGGCATGTTTAGCCATAGGGACATTAAAATACAGTTAGCATAGACTGACCAGGAGGTGAGAAGCCAATGTTATATTTGGAAGGTTTTTCTTGTTGTTATTCTTATTATGAAGGTCTACTTATAGTTATCTTTTGGTTCTAATTGTTAAAATATAAAAACAGCAAGAAATTTTCAAAATGTTGTGGCTATAGTGATTAATATGTAAGGCTTATGAAGAAACAAAACCCAGCCAACAAAAAAGAAATAAAAGAAGAGAGAGGATCATAAAATAAATAAAAATAAAATACAAAAGAAAACAAACATTGTAATATTAAGAAGACATTTAACCAAAGATTTGTCTGTAAGTGATGTGGCATTTTGGGGATGAAGAAAACTACTTCCCCTTAACTACCTGCCATAGGAAATAAATTTGTCTCTTTTAGTGAGATGACTGCTTTATCAACCGTTACACTTTTGATGAATATATTTTAAAATTGAAACCAAAATGCAATTTTGAACTTTTCAGAGCAAGACCTGCATATCACAGCAAGGAGAGAGGAGAAGCTGAAGGTCAAAGGGGAAATTCCTCGCGTTAGAACTTGTTTTTGTAAGTTATGCCAATATCTACAAAATCACCATTGCTGACCCTCAATGAAGAGGACATAATAAATAAAAAATTCAAAAGATAGCTTGATAGCTATTCATAATCTCATGTACAAACTACAAAAAAAAAAAATCTTCCCCATCACACCATACACATTTTTCATTAAATTAGGCATGATAATATTTCTTAAAGTAATAACTACAAAGTGGAATATGTTTTCTTTATTAAATATTCAATGTCATTTAATTTTTGTTAATACACTTTGAAATAATTATCAACAAAACCACACCTTAGGGTATTATTTTAAAAGGGAAAGAAAGACCTATTAAAGTTTAAGTGTATGGCATAGATGCAGAAATTGGTATGTTTAACAGAGAGAGTACCAGGAGAGATCAAATACAGATAGATTTCATTGAATTTGAATAGAGTATTCAATTTCATATACTACTCTATTTAATGTAATCTTCCCACAATACAAATTATAAATGCAATATAAATTATAAATTCTCTTATTAAAAAGAGAAAGACCTCCTGAGTTTGTCACAGATATCCATAAATATGCCTTCCTAATCCTTCAAATTCTCAGGCATTAGAAGAAAGAGTACTGTTGTGACAGATCAATCTACTAAGCGACAAGAAAATTTAAGCTTTCATACAATCACTATCCTTAATTCACCATATGTCCTTGAAAGATTATTTAAAATCTCCGAATCTTTGTTTTTTTTATCTATAGCTTGGGAGCTTTGGACTAAACTAGTCTCCTCGTCTGCAAACTTCTTTTAGAAATTGACATTGCACTAATGAGAATTTTGAGCTATTTTCAGTATTTTAAAGTCTTCTAAGAAAAGAGAATATCAAGTCTCATTACTTCATACTAAAATTTTATAAATTTAATGTAATTTCTAATGACATGATCTGAGGTTATTTGATCAAAAAAGAACATGTCTGTTTATATATGTTATTTTTTGGTAAGTAAATATTTTGAAAATACGGGGTCTCTGTGGAAGAGATCAATAAAAGCAGTTTCTCTGAAGCACTAAAATATTACATTTTTGTATTTAACTACTTCAGACAAATCCTGCCAGAGTTCAAAGGTATTCTTTTATTTTACTTTGAAGTGTTGAAAATTTGGGGGTTTTGTGGGACTTCCCTGGTGGCACAGTGGTTAAGAATCAGCCTTCCAATGCAGGGGACAGGGGTTCAATCCCTGGTTAGGGAAATAGATTGCACATGCCTGCTACAACTAAGAGTTCACATGCCACAACTAAGGAGCCCACCTGCCGCAACTAAGACCTGGCACAACCAAAATACATAAATAAAATAAAAATAAATAAATAAAAGGTCTAATTTAAAAATTGAGGGGTTTGTGTTTTTATCTTACATCAAATATTTCTATTTATGTATTGTCTATCAGTTATACATAAAATCAATACTGCAATTAGTTGCTTAGAATTTTCTCACTTAAGATTATATTTTGAGTGAGAGTGTAGGGGACCAAAATTTGTCACCCCACAAGGTGCCTCTTTGGCATGTGCATTATTACAATCAAGGCCCAAAAGATTCAGGAAGAACCATTGACCTTTCCTCTAACTTGCCTAAAGGAATTTGGATAGAGGACCTGTTCCAGGAAGGGGGCTATCATCGTAAATAACTACAGTATAATATGAACTAGGTGTGGTAAACAGGGAGAAACCTAGCAAAGTCTGTTTGCTAAAATTCCTCTTTGTGTCCCATTATTTCTTTATGGCCAGCAAACACTCATTTACCAAACATTTCTTCTTTTTCTTCTTCCTGTGAATTGCTTTCCTTCGCTCTGAAGTCCCAACCCCCCACTCCCTTCTTCTCTCAGATAGCATATAAGCTTCGATTGCCTAACTTGTCCTTGGGCCCCATATTCTTATCGGACCCCCACCATATGTACATAATTAAACTTGATTGTCTCCTGTGAATTTGTCTCATGTCATTCTCTAGCAGATGGTGTAGTCGTCAGGATTAACTTCTCTGGTTGAACTCCGCTATCTCTGAGGCTGCTGCAGCTGAGAGATCCTGAGACATCTGACAAGTGCCCACAAAAGGTAGGAATTCTTACCATGTCAGTCTTCCAGATCTCTACCTGCCAGGTCTGTTAGAAGCAAGAATGGTAACAGCCCTTTTTCTTTTTTCTAAATTTATGTTATCAGGAGAAATATTTGTAGAGCTAGTTTCTTGGACTTAACAACCCTGGTAAATTTGGTAGTGTACTCTTGGTTTTATTGGTCCATTGCCTTCTAGAAAAGGTCACAGTTTTTCTTTGTCTCTTGTCTGTTGTGTCATTTGTCTTGTTCTATGTTCTGAGAGCTTGACTTTATGACCAGTGATTTTATTTTATCTGCTATCCACCATCTAGAAAGTACAGCTATCAATGTGCATTTGGCCATCAGTCAAATAGACTGGGATTCCAAGCAGAAATCCAGATAGCATAACCTGGGCTTGTGACTGGCATCTCTTTGTCTGGCCATGCCAGCTATCAGGGAAGTTTGTCATAAGGGTTCTCAGTCCATAAGGGACCTTTATTTTCTCAAACTTTATTGCTTTGTTAGTGGCACCATCTTTACCACCTGTGTGATGAAATTCTTTGCTTTCATAGGCTATTTTGGGGAGTGAACTTTTTCAATCTTATGAGAGCTGCATCTTTTTGCACTCTCCTTTGGGGATTCCTCTTGCATCCATGGTTAAGCCATAAAAAGGCTTTTTGGTATGTCAATATTAATAAAGGCAATGGCCAGACAATGGATCCTTTGAATTAGAAAAACTTCTAAATTGGTAGATTTTTAGAAAGCTCTCATTGTAAAAGCTCTCATTTCACAAGCTATTTTATTGGTACCTATGGGAAGAACAAATTAAAAGATAGATACAAAGAAATATAACAGCTAACTTTAAGAACTTCCATTAAAAAAAAAAAACTGTTTGGGAAACCTTATCAAGTATGTGGTCTCAGCCTCCTTTCATGGGTCTTAGAGATGCTAGTAAAAACATTAGGTTAATTAAGAAAAGAATGGGAAGAGACCAAGGTGGGAGTCAAGGAGCTCTTCCCAACAGATGAAAGTTTTTGAAGGAGTATTAAGAAATAATGTAAATATGGGACTTCTCTGGCTGTCCAGTGGTTAAGACTCCGCTTCCACTTCAGGGGGCATGGGTTCAATCACTGGTCAGGAAACTAAGAGCATGCTGCATGGCATGGCCAAAAAATAGAAAAAAACAAAGTACTGAAATAATGTAAATAAAGCAAATATTGGAAGAGGCGGAACAAAGAGGAATTGGAAAGGAAGAGTCATGGGACTTGTCCCAGAATGATATAAATCTTTAGATGATTATTAAGAAATGGGATGAGGAGGTGGGGTGGCCAGGTGGGCCTCCCAGCTTCTCTGCAGCAGTGGGAGGCAGTGGGGGGCTCGTGGCCTGCTGGAGGTGCTGCCACATTGTCCTGCTGCCAGCCACCCAAGCTGCCTACCAGGTGAGCACCTCTTTGCAGTCCAGGGCCACCCAGCCTGGGACCCACTTGCTCTGAGCATGCACACTTTTCTTCTGGGCCAGACAGAGGATGCCACCTACTCTGGGCCCTAACATTTTTAATGTTAACATTTTTGAACATTTTCTCCCATCTTTCTGACTTGGAATCATTAAGAACTAAAATTGCCCTTTTTCCAAAGCTATTCAAGCTAAAATTTTACAACTTGTTATAAACTTCAGAGAAATCACCCAATAGACCATATATAGACAATCTTCATGACTGTTGCTATATGGACCACTTAGAATGATTACCAGAGACATTCAAACTGCAAACCAGGAAAATCTGTCAGTCTGCTGCCACCTGACCTCACTCCATCTGATGATGCTTCAAGCCAGATATCCAAAAGTCTTCTCGACTGACTGACTTTAGAACTCAGAAACTAGGACTATAGTTTGTTCTAATTACTAAGCATTGTTTTTCTTTTGTTTCCATAGAAATGCCTCTTATTAAATACCTGATTGCTTGTACCTTATGGGCCTAACTTTGAGAGCCCACCCGCTTTACCTTCTGAAATAAGTTTAACTGCACTGATCTATTGTCAGGATGAAGAGAGGGGCTCAGTGAGATATAAAACAATCTATCAACTCAACTTCTGGAGTGTGAAACTTCTTGGAGAAATTTCAAAGGCAGAACTATACTGGAGCCAAATTTGCCACCCCCAAAATGTATCTTTCAGGCATGCAGATTATTTCAGTCTGAAAACAATCAAGGCTTAAAAGACTCAGGAAGAACCTTTGACATTCCCCCACTGCCTAAAGGAATTTAGACGGAGGACCTGTTCCTAGAAGGGAGCTATCACCATAGATATCTATATTATGATATGAACTAGATAGGGTAGACAGGGAGGAACCTAGCAAAGTCTGTTAAAATTCCCCTCTGTGTCCCTTTGTTTCTTTATGGCCCATCAAACATTTGTTTATCAACATTTGCTCACAGGAGGTAAAACATCTTTCCTCTACCCTTCTAGGTTCTTCTGACTGGTCTAAGAAGTAGATAAATTAACAAGAGAAAAACAAATAAAAGTTTGGGACTTCCTTGGTAGCCCAGTGGTTAAGACTTTGCCTTCCAATGCAGGGGGTGGGGTGTGGGTCCTTCGGGGAGCTAAGATCCCACATTCCTCGGGGCCATAAAACTAAAACATAAAGCAGAAGCAATATTGTAACAAATTCAATAAAGACTTTAAGAATGGTCCACATCAAAAAAAAAACTTTAAAAAAATAAACAAAGTTTTAATAACATGTATACCTTCTGTATATGTTGCAGAAACTCAGAAAAACAGTAATTTTCCAAAATGGCTGAAGTCCTTACCTTAAATACTGTCTTCAGCTAAAGAGAAAAGAGGTTGTTGGGAGTAATAGTTTGGAACTTCAAAGGGGAGTAAGGCAATTGACAAGGAGATGGAAAAACAAATATTTGGTTAACAAATGTTTGCTGGTCCCTGCAGAGACAATGGGACACAGACAGGACTTTGGATTCCAGGCCCTGCTGAGTTCCCATACCACCTGTAGTCCATATTCTTTGTAGATATCTCTGTTGATAGTGCTCCTCCTGGACCAGACTCTTTAACTAAATTCTTTAGATAGCTAAGGGGGAAGTAAAAAGGACGTTTTCCCAAGTCTTCTCTTTATTGAAAATAATCAGCCTAAAATAATCCTCATGCCAAAGAGACATATTTTGGGGTGGCAAATTTTGCTTTCTTACAATTTCCCTTATCAAACTAATTGGTTCAGCTATTTTTTTATATAATCACTGTTTGTATATATATAACATAATTTGAATTTACTTTGATCATATAGGGGTTAATCATTGACAGTTCATTCTGTACTATGATAAGATTTTATGCCAAACAAGTGATACATTTTATAGTTAGCAATTATTTGCTAAAAATAATATATCATAGGTATTTCTCACCAAGTAATATTTCTTCTATTATTTCTATGGTCATGGTCAGGGAAGTTTCCTTACCCTAAGTGAAAAGCGGAAATTTTCATTCTATTTTATCCTCTTAGGAATTTGAAAAAGTGACCATTGATGTAGTCTTTAATTTCCAAATCATTTCTTCCTTAGTTACTTATATATTTCCTGACATCCCTTGTTAAATATTAAAAGCATGAAGTGGAAAAATATTTGTATTAAAAAAAATATTTGTATTGACTGCAGCATATCTTACAGCTTAGGAGGTACAAATAATTTTTCATCAATACTCAGCAATGACTTATAGGTGCCTCTTGTCTCAATATGGGACATTTTAAAATCATAAATATTTCACAGTGCAATTCCAAACATTTATTTAACATTTTGAACTGAATTCAGATGGAATTTTAATGTTTTTTTCACAAGTTATTTAAATATTCTTTTTTAAATTAATTGCTATGTATGGTTAATCCATTTCACTTGTAAGTAAAAAAACAAAAGATTTTGCTTTGACGTATATTTATAGTTTGGTCTTTAATAAAAAGTAATCTGTGAAACTCAATAAAGCAGTTTTTATTACTCAGGGAGGCAAATGAGTATAGATCATAGGTTTAATGTCAGACAGATTTGCACTTTTCCTTTAATTTTGCTAATGAAAACCTGAGAGGTCCCAGAATATTTTAACTTAATATTTCTAATTCCTAAATCCTCATTTACAGAAAAATAGTGGTGCCACTTAATCCACAGATTGTTTTGAATATTAAGGGATGTTATTTGCAAAGCAGTTATAAGAGTTCTGTCATTCAGTAAACACTAAATAGAATGTATCAATTATAAATATTTACATTAATTTGCTGGGTGTGTTTCTTAGATGGAAGACAGGGATTGTGTGGCTTGTGAGATAGCATGTCTAACAAAATTGGATTAAAGATAATATGTTCTTACGTCACACTAACTTATTCAAAATCACTTTGACTTTGCTTTACTGCAGTAGCACTTAGTCCATCAGTTTACTTTAAAGCATACACTATATTACAATTAATTATTGCAGTTTTTTATCTTGATAGAAAGTACGCTTTCACTCATATGTGCATTTATGACTCTTTAGTTAGTGCCCAGTGTTAGCATCTAGGATAAAATGGGAACTCATTTGGAAATAAGGAACTCATTTTGGACTGCTGTGTTTGAGGAATGGGCAAAAGAGTAGTGCAGTAAATAATGTAAACAACTGGAATTTATGTCTGAAGCACCTCTAAGTGGTTGGGGCAAAAAGATAAATTTTATTGCAATTATTAAAGCAACTATAATTAAAGAAATGGAAGTAAATTTTATTTCAGAAGCAATGTGTTCTTTAAGGAGAACAAAGAGAGACGAAGGAATAGCTTTAAGGAATCATACACTTTCAACGGACAAAGGATTAATCTCCAAAATATATAAACAGCTCATGCAGCTCAATATTAAAAGAACAAAAAACCCAATCCAAAAATGGGCAGAAGACCTAAATGGATATTTCTCCAAAAAAGACATACAGATGGCCAAGAAGCACATGAAAAGCTGCTCAACATCACTAATTATTAGAGAAATGCAAATCAAAGCTACAATGAGGTATCATCTCACACCAGTTAGAATGGGCTTCATCAGAAAATCTACAAACAACAAATGCTGGAGAGGGTGTGCAGAAAAGGCAACCCTCTTGCACTGTTGGTCGGAATTTAAACTGATACAGCCACTATGGAGAACAGTATGGAGGTTCCTTAAAAAACTAAAAATAGAATTACCATATGATCCAGCAATCCCACTACTGGGCATATACCCAGAGAAAACCACAATTCAAAAAGACACATGCACCCCAATGTTCATTGCAGCACTATTTACAATAGCCAGGTCATGGAAGCAACCTCAATGCCCATCGACAGACGAATGGATAAAGAAGATGTGGTACATATATACAATGGAATATTATTCAGTCATAAAAAGGAACGAAATTGGGTCATTTGTTGAGACGTGGATGGATCATACAGAGTGTCATACAGAGTGAAGTAAGTCAGAAAGAGAAAAACAAATATTGTATATTAATGCATATATGTGGAACCTAGATAAATGGTACAGATGAACCGGTTTGCAGGGCAGAAATTGAGACACAGATGTAGAGAACAAATGTATGGACACCAAGGGGGAAAAGCCATGGGGGGTGGTGGTGGTGGTGTGATGAATTGGGCGATTGGGATTGACATGTATACACTGATGTGTATAAAATCAATGACTAATAAGAACCTGCTGTATTAAAAAAATAGAAAAAACCTAGTAAGATAAAGGAATCATACACTTAAGGTGTGGGTAGAGAGAGAAATGGAGTGAAAGAGGAAGTAAGAGAAAGACTAAATTTATTAGGGAAAAAGAAGCAAATACAGTGTCACACAAAGCAAGGGAAATTATCTAGGAGAGACTGGTCAGCTCTCTGACATCAGACTTATAATTTCAGTAAGATAAGAAGTTCTAAGAGACAACAAGAATTGGCAAGTAAAAAATTATTGCTGACTCTCTCGAGTCAATTCAGTGGAGTACTATTGAGGAACATCTTTTTAGTAAGACTGGGAAATAATGAAGAGGAGTGAGTAAATATAAATTTTGCTTAAAGTATAGTGGTAAATATAAGGGGAAATTAAGAGGAAAGTAAAGTTGAATGGTGAAGAGACTATGTATATTGATATAACAAGGGAGAAGGCTGATTTACTTATTGAAATTAATTACCATAGCATGACTACAATGTAGAAAGACAAAGAAGGAATTTAGAGCACTTGTTGTTAATTTAATATTGAAAAGTAGCAAGGGCATGAGTTTTGATAGAAAATATATGTGAGGAAGGAGTAATAGGTAGTAATTTCATCATATGCTGACTTAGGAGTAAATCATTCAGGAAATTAGTAACAAAGATTTATGGTCTTTGAGACATTTGAAAGTGAAGAGAATCAGCATAGGATCTGGGTATTGAAAATGTCTGTGTTGAGAACTATAAAAGAATTGAAATATGAAGTAATTTGGATTTGAATCTCAAGATTTACAGGACATATTGAGAAATCTAGATGAAAACAGTAAGATCCTGGAAAAAGTCCTAAATCTTTTATTTATAAAATGTGAATTATAATCTTTACTGTATAAGATTATTGCCAGGATTTTATAAAATATTTTTGAGGTATCCATATTGATTTAATTATGCATGATGGTGAAAGCTCGGCCTCTGGGCACCAGTGCCAAATCAAATCTCGGAGACACAGTTTTGGGTGAAGCAGAAAAGAGTAGCTTCATTGCCTTGCCAGGCAAAGGGGGACACTATAGGCTCCTGTCCTGAATAACTATGTGTCCCAACCTGGGAGGATTTGAGGAGGAGTTTTATAGCAATGATTCGAGGGTGGGGTTGCTAAGATTAGGGTGTGTGCAGGGCCTCTACTTCTCTATTCTGGTCTCAGATAATCGTCTTGATGAGCTTCTCTGGTTCCTTTAATGTAGCCTCAGGTGATCTTTCTCTGGTATGAAGAATGCTGACATCTTAAAGAGCTTAAAGACATTGGTATGTGTATCCCTTGAGGTAGAACCAGAACCCTGCCCCAGGCCTGCACTATTGTTTCCTGGCTGCCACTGCCTTGTCTTTGCATTCCTTCCCTTCCTGGATTAGCAACTGTTCGAATCTGCCCTTTGGAACTCAGGGAAAGTCATGGAGGCTGGAGTCAAGAAAGGGGGGACAGAAAAGCTTCTGTGCCCAGAAGCACGATAGTCTTGCTCAGTTTCATGCAGATTAAATAAACTAAGTATGTAGGAGAAGAAAATGTTTTGTTTCTTTGACCCAAATTATGTGATACATGTTTGTGATAATTCACTGTTAAGTCTAGAATAAAGTCATAAAGGAAAGGGTAAAAAAAATGGAGGAAAAATAAGGTGTCATTGGGATATTGGGTGTGAAATTAGTGCAAGTGAGAAAAAGGAAAAGAAAAAGCAAGATCGGTGGCTGTTGTCATGAAGGGAAAAGTCTAAACAAGATAATTTTTAGAGAAGGCACTTAAGTGTCTGATAATGAGATTTATCATATGGCTCTGTCACTGGGTGGACGTGAGTTATAACAAAATAGCTTCAGCTGAGGAGATCAACGGAAGGCTGGGACCAACAATTTCAGTTCCAGGATAGTAAGCAAAGATGCAAACCACCATGATAGGCTTAAGCACAAAGCAAAGTTTATTTAAGCATGGGTACACTCTCAGAGTGGGAGAGAAAGCGAGCGAGCGAGCGAGAGAGAGAGAGAGAGAGAGAGAGAGAGAGAGAGAGAGAGAGAGAGTTATCTATCACCAGAGATAACTACAGTATGATATGAACTAATTGTGGTAGAGAGGAAGGAACATAGCAAAGTCTGTTTGTTAAAATTCCTCTCTGTGTCCCATTGTTTCTATATGGTGCAGCAAACATTTGTTTACCAAGCATTTGCTTTTCCATCTCCATGTGAATTGTCTTCCTCCCCTTTGAAGTCCCAAGCCACTACCCCAAACATCCTCTTTTGTCTTTAGCTGAAGATGGTATTTATTTGAGGTGAGGGCATCAGTCATTTTGGTAAGTTACTCAATTTTCCTGGGTCTCTCCCATGTATATAGTCATTAAACTTTTGATTTTCTTCTCTTAATATGTCTTATATCAATTTAATTCTTAGACCAGCCAGAAGAACCTAGAAGGGTAGAGGAGTTTTCCTCCCTGACAAAGTAATTCTACCCCACATTCCTTTCACCTCTCAAATGTACTGTGTGTATTCTAATGATCAAGAGCATTTCTGGGACTGGAGAAAACTAAGATGTAAAGAAATTTAAAAGGGAAAATTATGAAAAATCCATGAGAGGAGAAAGTGAGAAGTTTTAGTCATTGCCCTTTAATTTAAAACCCTGAATTAAGTTTTACATACATTAGAACAGAGCTGAATCATTTATGAAAGGATAGCCTGAAAGATAGTTTCAAAGGAGCTTTTTAGCCATTCATAAAATGAGGACTCAGAGCTGGACTAGAGTGATGCCCTCACTACATTCTTCCTCAACCCAGGGCCATGGTATACAAGTACTGTTAACAAGGTTACATAAAAGTTATCTACTACTTATTTGCTGCTAGAGCAGCATTGCCCTATAATTTGATCTGAGATATTTATATATCAAGTCCCTGTAAAGAAAACTACTCAAAGAAAAGTAGATATTCTAAACACTTAACCAAATAGAGTCAATAGATGTAAGTTGTTAAAAACAAGATAACAGGCCCAATATGCAGTCACTTACACTAAGCCCGACATCACCAAACCAAGACTTAATTAGTTTTGGCTTTCCAGAAATGAAATCTTAAACCAGTCAATCAGGTATCATCTGATTAGCACTAGATAGATAATCCATCTAATAGACCTCTGCCATTCCCTAAAGGAAAATAATTTTGCAATAACCAACCTGCTTTTTTGCCTAGTATAACTTTCTTTTTCCCACACCCTTCTGCCTATAGAAGTCTTTCATTTCGTACAGCTCGTCAGAGTTCCTTTCTATCTGCTAGATTGGCTGCTGCCCAATTAGAATCGAGTTTTTCTCAAACTCTTAAAATTTTTAATATGCCTCATTTTATCTCCTAACAAAGTCAATGAGGCATAGAAGGTAATTTTTTCCAGGAGACTTTACTGTGCTTATATTGGTTAGTGACTGTGGTGCTGTACAGATTTCCAATTCCTCTGAATGAAGAATATAAGACAGAAAAAATAATTCCTGGCTCAAAAAGAGAAAGTAATAGTAAGAGGAGAATAGACGTTTTGAGAAGGTCTTAGCTGCTTATTATCTATAATAAGCATAGGTAGAAATATAAAGAGATCATCCATTAAAATATTCAGTACAGTGTCATCAATAATATCTCAATTAATTTTCCTCTTTTTCTTAATTAACAATATTAATATGGTATGAGATATAGGGCATTTATAGATGAAATCATTTTTGCTTTTTGTTGTATTTGAAGGGTAGGAGAATATGCAACCCTAAAATATGTCTCCTTGGCATAAGAATTATTTTACGCTGATTATTTTGAAAAGCAGCAGACTCAGGAGAAGTTCAGAAAACAGAGTAGAAGTTACCCTTTTTGTAACATATATTTATATTTATAAAGGAAAACTCCATTTGTAGTGTTGTTACCCTTTCTGTACCAGAAAAAGAAGGATGCTGTATATCACCAGGAACTCTTATCATAATGGAGGAAGCACAGACTTAATTCTGCACAACAGGCCTTACGCTTATTTTCCTTGCTTTATCTGGTAATATACCATCACTGCACTCTCCCTCCACCACACACACACACACACACACACACACAACTTTTCTTTTGTCTTTAGCTAAAGATGGTATTTAAGGTGGTGGCTTAGGCCACCTGGGAGAGTTATTCATTTTCCTTGGGTATCTTCCATGTATAGATAAAGTATACATGTTAATAAACTTCTGTTTGGTTTTTTCTTTGTTAACCTGTCTTTTATTAAAAGGTCATAGCCAAGAACTCAGAAGGGTAAAGGAAAAATTACTTTTTTCTCTCCTACATATTTTACTACTGCTTTATTTTCTACTTCTCTAGGAGACTGGAAATTGTTTTGTAACAAAGCATATTTCCAAATAATTCTAAAATTACAGGGTTAGGGCTTACCTGCTGTTGCAGTGGTTAAGAATCTGCCTGCCAATGCAGGGTACATGGATTTGATCCCTAGTCCGGGAAGATCCCACCTGCCGGGGAGCAACTAAGATCATGCACCATAACTACTGAGCCTGAGCTCTAGAGCCCGTGAGCCACAACTACTGATCCTGTGTGCCACAACTGCTGAAGCCCGCGTGCCTAGAGCCCATGTTCTGCAACAAGAGAAGCCACGACAATAAGAAGCCCACACACTGCAACGAAGAGCAGCCCCTGATCACCACAACTAGAGAAAGCCTGCATACAGTAATGAAGACCCAACATAGCCAAAAATAAAAACAAATAAATAAATTTTAAAAAATAAAATAAAATTACAGGGTTATATTTCTAGTAGATCCAACTTGTATATTCTTATTTTAACCTTAATATAATGTTGTATATTATCAAAATTGGATATCTTATATCCCTGCTTGTGTAGAGATTTAAAAATGAACAACAGAAATGATTGACATTTTTAACTTCCAGTTATAAAATAAACAAATCAGGACTTCCCTAGTGGTCCAGCGGTAAAGAATCTGCCTTACAATGCAGGAGATGCAGGTTCAATCCCTGGTCAGGGAACTAGGATCCCACATGCTGCGGGGCAACTAAGCCCACACGCCACCACAACTACTGAGCTCATGCGCCTCAACTAGAGAGATGGTGTGCCACAAACTACAGAGCCCATGTGCTCTGGAGCCTGCACACCACAACTAGAGAAAAGAAAACCCACTTGCCACAACTAGAGAGAAGCCCACGCACTGCAACAAAAGATCCTGCACGCCTCAACAAAGATCCCGCATGCCACAACTAAGACCCAACGCAGCCCAAAATAAAATAATATAAATAAATAAATATTTTATAAAGTAAACATAAATAAAATAAATCATGGGGTAAAAAAAAGAAATGATTGACATTTTTGTCCTGCCTATGTATACTTTGGTTGGGAGTTGGCATTGACTCATCAAGATTTAAGGAATGTAGAATGATAAATATTAATGCTGTTTCAAGCACAAATATTCAAGCTGCTTGAATTTTTTCTGTCAGTAGCTTTTTAATGATCTCATCCATGTGGTTTAAAATATTGGAATGATCTAACTCGGAAGGTAATTGCATACCAATCCATTCATTTCAGAGTTAGCTTTTTAAATTGGTCTTGGCACTAATAATTTAACCATAACAAGAGGTTTCTTTGGTAAAATGAAGAGACTGTATGATCTGGGAGGTGGCTACATTAATATAAACTTCAACAATTTTCTCTGGAAATATCTTTTATTTTCTAGATAGTGGGGATTTTAACAATCAATCAATGAAGAATGAACTCTTGAAAGAGATTGATCTCTTGAGAACTAATATCAATAAAGCTTTGAGACAAGTATTACTAGAAAGGGCTTTCAGATTGACTTGTTTTGTTGTTGTTTACGGTTCTTTTGGAAGTAATATTTTAATCTAGATTAAAAGATTTGCTGTGATTTTGATGTAGTTGTAGATGCTTCATCACAAAATGGAATTTTAGTTATATTGTATTATGCTTTTAATCATATTTTATACTAGCCAATTTCTAATAATAAATATTAGAAATAAGTATTGGATCAATAAGATAGCTTAATTATTCTTCTGGCCATGATAGGGCAACCAGTAAGGAGCTATCACTCTCATAGTAAATTAGAGAACCAGATAAAACAAATGAGTCACTAATTTTCAGACATTGTACAACTATCAGCACAGAGCTGTGATCTCTTTTAACAGGAAAATGTTTAAAAAATTAAACAGAAACCTCAGTTAAATAGAGTCAGAAGACCAGAAGGGGAAGCTCTCATGCCCTGCAATGATAGCAGAGCCCAACAGGAAGAAGAAAGATGCCTGTTCTTTCCTGGTAAGGACTTAGCTAATGAAAAGCCATGGACTCTGTTTACTATAGCCCTCCCAACTTCCTTTTCTCCTCTATAAATGTGTTCTCCTTCCCTTACCATACTGGGACTTGCAAGTGGTTTGGAATGGTTGCTGACCCCAAATTGCAGTTCTCTTCTGCTCCTGAATAAACCCATCTTTGCTGGGGAAATATCTGGTAGTCTATTGTTTCAGATCAACACATGCAATATGAGATTTAGGCTTACCCTGGCTTCTGCCTAGAAGTCCAATCAGAATGAAGTGTGAGATTTAATCCAAGTAGAACATAGGAATTCCAGGAGCAGAGTGTGGGTCTGCTCTGGCAATAGGAATTCAAAGGAAAGAGTATCAAAAAGAAGGAAGATACGCAAAGAAGAAATTCCCCAAATGTAATAATATTACCTCGTCTTCAGAAAAATATTAAGCTGTGCTTAAAGTGGCCAAGACTCTATAGTGCTGGCAGAGCACAGTAGCTGTTGATCTCTGAGTTGGATGGAGACTCTAAAGATCATATATGTGTGAGAGACACAGGACTTCTAAGTAGCTAGACAAAAGGAAGCTTATTGCACATCCAGGACAATCAGTTTACATGCTAGAAAGTCATCCTTTATGAGAAGGGCTAGTCTAGCTTTGTATACTTTATATCTGTCTTAAGATAACTTAAAAAAAATCTTTTCATAAAGATGAATCTGGTGTATGAGTTAAGGAACTGCCTGTGAGCTAAAACACAACACATTTTAAGGAGACTAAAATATCCACAATATCTAGCATACAATTAAAAATCAGTAAAAAGAGAAAAAAAAGTTTCTAGTTTCACGTGTAAGGAGATTGGAGGTCACCACTACCTCCTAACAACAAGTAAAAAACTTAACAAACTGAAAAATCAATGCCTCTTCTTGCATCCTTAAGAGAGGGAATATATGGGGCAAACTGCTGGCACCAAGACTGGGGAGATAGGTGAATACTGGGAGTCATGGTTTATTGAAGCAGAGATATATGAGTGGAAACCTCTGCAGGAACCAATGCCTGGGTCGGAAAACCTGAATAGTAATTGATAAATAGCTGGAGGCTTAGTGTGGAAAAGTCTGAGCTAATTCTGCTGAGGTATTATCAGAGTCTGAATGACCTGGGAGAAGAGAAATATCCAACTCATGATAAATACCAAAAAACTACACCTCAGCATATCATTTTCAAATTACAGAAAATCAAAGAAAGAAAAAATCCTGAAAGAAGCCATAGGAAAAAACACCTCACCTATAGAAGAACAAAGGCAACAATTACATTTGACTTCTCAAAAACTATGCAAGCAAGAGGAGAATACAGTGAAATATTTAAATTACCAAGAGAGGAAAACCACCAACCAGGATTTCTGTACCTTGAAAGTATTTTTCAAAAGTAAAAGAGAAATACTCTCTCAGACAAACAAAAACTGAGGGTATTTGTTGCCAGACCTGCTTTTCAATAAACATTAAATGAAATGCTTTAGAAATAAGGAAAATAATATAGGTCAGAAACTCAGGTCCACACACACACAAAAGAGCGTTAGAGAGAAATAGGTGAAGGTAAAATCAAAAATTTTATTTTTCTTAATTGATTTAACAAATAACAGTTGATTAACAGATAAGTTTGTTCAAAATAATAATGGCAACAATGTATTAAAATGTGTACACTTATGTATATATCATATATGTGTGTGTATTTATATACATATATGGTTCTGTATGCTTAATATAAGTGAAATGAATGACAACAATGATGAAAGGAACAAGAGGGAGAAATTAGGGTTATTTTTTTATTATGGGAACACTACTTACGAAGCAATGTAGTGTTATTTGAAAGAGGACTTGAATTACAGTTGACATATGAACAACATGGGTTTGAACTATGTGGGTCCATATATACCCAGATGCTTTTCAATAAATACATACTACAGTAGTCCACAATCCACAGTTGGTTGAATATGCAGATGTAGAACCATGGATATGGAGGACCAACTGCTGATTTTCAACTGTGAGAGGCAGGGGAGGATTGGCTCCCCCTAACCCCCACTTTGTTAAAGGGTCAGTTGTAAATGTATGTTGCAAACTCTAGGGCAACCAGTAAAAAAGTAAAAAATGAAATATAAATCATATGCTGAGAAAGAAGAAAAAATAGAATCATAAAAAGCTCAAATAAAACGACAAAAGGCAGAAAAATAGTGGAACACAAAAGTAGGAACAATGATCAAGGGGAACAAAAAGAAAACAATAACAAATATGGTAGATATTAATTCAATAATATAAGTAATCACACTGAATGTCAGTGGTCTAAATGTAGCATTTAAATGACAGATTCAGAGTGGATAAAAACACAAGCACCAACTGTAAGTTGCCTACAAGAAACCTACTTTAAATATAAAGATAAATATGCATTCAATGTGAATGGATGGAAAAATATACTATGCTAACACAAATCAAAAGAAAGCATGAGTGGCTATAGTAATTTCAGACAAAAGGATGAAAAGTTATTAGATATATGTATGAGCATCATAGAAAGATAAATTCTCCAAAAAAGGCATAGCAATAATCCTTCACATGTATG
The DNA here is from genome assembly GCF_005190385.1 of Monodon monoceros. Taxonomy (NCBI): domain Eukaryota; kingdom Metazoa; phylum Chordata; class Mammalia; order Artiodactyla; family Monodontidae; genus Monodon; species Monodon monoceros. Next base: position 51,319,831 of record NW_021703767.1, read on the forward strand.
TACTTAACAATAGAGTGTCAAATTAAGTGATGCAAAAAATGAAAGAATTGCAAAGAGAGATAAAGTAATCCACTATCATGGTTGGAGACTTCAACACCCCTCTGTTAGAAATGGTCAGATCCATCAGGCAGAAAAACAGTAAGAATGTAGTTGAACTTAACACCAATAATCATTGGATATAATTGACATTTATAGAGTATTCATTCAACAGCATCAAAATACACATTCTTCTCAAACTCACATTGGACATTCACCAAGACAGACCACATTCTCAGCCATAAAACACGCCTTAACAAATTTAAAAGTATAGAAATACAATGTCTGTTCTCAGTCCACAGTAGATTTAAATTAGAAAACCATAACACAAAATAATTAGAAAATACTTGAGGATTAAACAAGACACTTCTAAATAACACATGACCAAAATAGAAATCTCAAAACTTTTTAAAATATTTTGAAATAAATAAGTGAAAATGAAAGCACAACTTACCAAATTTGTGAGATGCAACAAATGCAGTGCTGACCGGGATATTTATAGTATTAAATGCATATATTAACACAGAAAGATCTGTAGTCAATCATCTAAATTCCCACCTTAAGAAACTAGAAAAAGAAGAGCAAATTAAATCCAAAGTAAGCAGAATAAAAGAGATAATAATTAGAGCCGAAATTGAAAACAAAAAAATAGCAAGGTTTCAGGACACAGAGTTAATATGCAAAAATCAATCATTATCCTATATATCAACAATGAACAAGTGGATTTTGAAATTAAAAACACAATACTATTTATGTTAGTAACCCCCGAAATGAAACACTTAGGTATAAATCTGACAAATTACATAGGAGATTTATATGAAGAAAACCACAAAACTCTTAATGAATGAAATCAGAGAAATAGAGAGACACTGCATGTTCATGGGTAGGAAGACTCAATAATGTCAAGATGTCAGTTCTTCCCAACTTGATCTATAGCAACCAATCAAAATCCCAGCAAGTTATTTTATGAATATTGACAAACTGATTTCTAAAGTTTATATGGAGAGGCAAAAGACCCAGAATAGCCAACACAATATTGAAGGAATAGAAAAATATTGAAGTAGAACAATGTCTGAGGACTGATATCACCTGGATTAAAGACATACTATAAAGCTACTGTGATCAAAACAGTGTGGTATTGGCAAAAGAAAAGACAGATCAATGGAACACAATAGTGAGCCTGGAAGTAGACCCCCCTAAATATAATGAGCTGATCTTTGATAAAGAAGCAAAGGCAATACAATAGAGCAAACATAGTCCTTCAACAAATGATGCTGGAGCAACTTGATATCTACATACAAAAAAAGAAAAATGAAAAAAAGAATTTAGACACAGACTTTACACAATTCACAAAAGTTAACTCAAAATGAACTACAGATCTAAATGTAAAATGCAAAACTATAAAACTCTTAGAAGATAACATAGATGAAAACTTAGGTGACCTTGAGTATCATGCTGACTTTTTAAATAAAACACCAAATGCATGATCTATGAAAGAAATAACTGATAAGCTGGACTTCATTAAAATTAAAAACTTCTGCTCTGCAAAAGACAATGTTAAAAGAATGAAAAGACAACCGACAGATTGGGAAAAAAATATTTGCAAAAGACACAGATAAAGGACTATTATCCAAATTATACAAAGAACTCTTAAAACTCTACAGTAAGGAAACAGACAACTTGATTGAAATAGGGGGTCAAAGTCCTTAACAGACACCTCACCAAAGAAGATACAGAAATGGCAAATAACCATATGAAAAGATGTTCTACATCATGGAATTTCAAATTAGAATAGCAATAAAATACTACTATACACTTACCGGAATGACCAAAATCCAGCACACTGAAAACACCAACTGCTTATGAGGATGTGAAGCAACAGAAATTCATTCATTGCTGGTAGGAATCAAAATTATAGCTACTCTGGAAGACATTTAGTGGTTTCTTACAAAATCAAACATACTCTTACCATATGATCCAGCAATCACCGTCTTTCATGTTTATCCAAAGGAGTTGAAAACTTATGTTCACATAAAAGCCTGCATAGAATGTTTATAGCAGCTTTATTCATTATTGCCAAAAACATGGAACTGACATGCACTTTGGTATACAAATGAGTAAATAAACTGTAGTATATCTATGCAATAGAATATTATTCATTGCTTAAAAAAATGAACTATGTATCCATGAAAAGACACGGAGGAATCTTAAATCTAAGTGGAAGAAGCCAACATGAAAAGTTTACATACTATATGATTCCATCTATATGACATTCTGGAAAAGGCAAAACTAGGGAGATAGTAAAAAAATTGTTGATTACCAAGGGTTGGAAGGAAGAGGGATGAATAGGCAGAACATAGGATTTTTAAGCCAGTGAAAGCACTGTGTATGATACTATAATACTGGAAATATGTCATTATACCGGTGTTTCAACCCTTAGTATGTAAAACATCAAGAGTAAACTCTAGTGTAAACTATGCACTTTGGGTGATTATTACATATCAGTGTAAGTTCATGAGTTGGGTAACAAATTTACCAATCTGGTGGGGGTTGTTGATAATGGGGGAAGCTAGGCATGGGTGGTGGCAGTGGACATTTGGGTATTGCCATAACTTTCTCTTAATTTTGCTAGGAACCTACAACTGCCTTAAAAAAGTGAAGTATTTTTAAAAATGGTGGATGTGAGAAGTGGGAAAATAAGATTTATAAGAAGGGAAAATAGAGTCAAGAGAAACAACACTGAGGTAAAGCAGATGTTGAGATTAGTAGTTAAGAAGTTTAAAGCAATTATTTTACATATACCCAATGGCTTAAAAAAACATATTAAACGTATGAAATAAATTGAAACTTGTAGTAAGGCTAAAAACTAGAAAGCTCAATATTGTTAATGTATCAATTCTCACCAAATTAATTTATGGAACCAAAGCAATCCCATTATAATTCCAGTATGCTTTTGGAAAAATATAAATTGCAAAATAGACAAAATGTAGATGATAATGCAAAAAATCTATAGTAGTAAAAGCAGTCTTGAGTAAGGATAACAAAGTTGGAGGATTGTATTTTTTTTGGGGGGGTGCTTATGCGGGCCTCTCACTGTTGTGGCCTCTCCCGTTGCAGAGCACAGGCTCCAGATGTGCGGCTCAGCAGCCATGGCTTACGGGCCCAGCCGCTCCATGGCATGTGGGATCTTCCCGGACTGGGGCAAGAACCCGTGTCCCTTGCATCGGCAGGTGGACTCTCAACCACTGCACCACCAGGGAAGCCCAGAGGATTGTATAATTTAACTTTAAACCACTCTAACACCCTTCTTGAATCTAGACAGATTCATAATGTCATAAAGCATTACACTCAACTGTAACAGGCTTAAAACAATATTCTCAACCTAGACAGCTCCTTCTTTGCTCAGACTGAGAAGATCAAATTCAAGGATCTGAGCTCTTAGGATGGGTAATTTAGAGATAAACCTAAAGAAATATATTCAGTGACAGAATAAAATTATTATGGTGATGTAAAGGCAATGCTGCAGTCATGGTAAGCACCCATTGGGATATTGTTCAGATATTCAAACTACTATCAGACTTGGGGCAATCTCCTCACACAAGTAATAACAGTTTCTTTGCCACATGATTCTTCCTAAATATTTTACCAGGTATGGGACTTGAGTAACAGAAGGTAAATTGAAAAGGAAATCCAGGGAAAAGTTTGTTACCATATTGCTTATGACCTTTCATTTCTTGCAATCTCACTATTCTACATCGTTTTACATGCACCTTTTCAGGTAAATGCATCTATAAAACATTGCCTGAAATGACAGTGATAAATTGAATGGTATTGCTGTTAGGGTGAAATGAACTGACTATAGTGTAATAAATGAACATCTTAGAAACATTAACCAATTCACTATTGATAGATATGAAGTTAAAGATGTGGGATTAAAACAAATCTCCTCATGTATAAGCAATCAGTGTTATGTAAAAGAAAACTGTCTACTTGGAACCAAAAAATGTATGATACTTTAGCCTCAGTAGAAAATCCAAAAGCAAGATGAGTTAAGTAAAAATGACATACAATTTTTTTCAATTAGTCTATTGACTGACAGCTCATGAGAAACTTCTGTTTCTTTCAGTGGTTTTAAAGAAATACAGTTTCCAAATTCCAGCTACTAAGTTGTAGTAAATCACATATGTGATTTATTTTTTCACAAATAACATTCTTTTTTCATCATGTGGCTTGTTCCTTAAGCTTATCATTTAAGTGTGAAGTAATCATAATTGTTGATGGCTGTGTTTTTTGTTTATTTTAAAAAATACATCTATTTGTACTATTTACACATTAGTCATGAGCTACAATTTTAATTTTAACTCATTGCAATTAATCTAATTTGCATCAGTATTGCAATTAAAATGTTCATCAAATAATAACCAGATACATATGTATGCATATATATTTAAATATTTTCTTGAAATAATATTTTCTTATGCAACCTCAAAGACCTTTGGTAAAACAAACATAAATGTAAATAGATTAAATGACTAAATTCAACTATACAGTGCTCCTTGAACTTTGAAACAACACAGGCAACTTAGGTGATATATAAGTTCCATGTGGACACAACACAAATTAAGAGGAAAGTGACATAGATGATTAGAATCACAAGAATTTTAAACATGAGCCAGGAAAGAGACTGTGATGCTTGTGGATTTGTGGGTGGTATTGAGGACCCTTGAATAAAAGAAATTTTAACAAAGTCAATCGTATGTCTCCTTAAAGAACCTGTAAAAATGAAGAAGAGTTTATGTGATAAATTATCACAGAAAATGAATTTAAAAATTGAATGCATTACAGCCTCAACCAGATGTGCACACGAAATTGAAAGCTGAAGTTTGCAAGTACGATCATGAACATAATGGAACAAGATCTGTCTCTGGTCAATACATTCACTTTGTAACCTATGAATAATGTTTATTCAAATTACTTCATCATCACACACAAAGGCCAGTAACAGGACCCATGCTATGGGTTCTAGGGTCAAAACTTTTTGAAAATGAATAGTCCTATCCACAGAAGCATAGACAAGAGCCATGAAGCATCAACCAGCCATAAAATTTTTAATTCCAGTTGGTGATGAAAATGACAAATATAATCTTGACTGTTAACAGGAAAAGTGAAAAACAGGTTGCAGATTTTTTGTTTTGGATTCATTAAGTCTTTTCCACATTCTTTCACTTTTTTGTTGTGTTTGTGTTTCTTGAATGGATCATAAAGTTAAAAATCAAAACCAGATGCAACAAACCATAATTTAAAAAGAGCCATGTGCCACAATGTTCATTGCAGCTCTATTTACAATAGCCAGGACATGGAAGCAATCTAAGTATCCATTGACAGATAAATGCATAAAGAAGATGTGGCACATATATACAATGGAATATTACTCAGCCATAAAAGGAAACGAAATTGAGTTATTTGTAGTGAGGTGGATGGACCTAGAGACTGTCATACAGAGTGAAGTAAGAAAGAGAAAAACAGTTTGCTAACACATATATACGAAATCTAAAACAAAAAGAAAAAAATGATTCTGAAGAACCTAGGAGCAGGACAGGAATAAAGACACAGACACGGAGAATGGACTTGAGGACACAGGGAGGGGAAAGGGTAAGTTGGGACGAAGTGAGAGTGTGGCATGGACATATATACGCTACCAAATGTAAAATAGATAGCTAGTGGGAAGCAGCCACATAGCACAGGGAAATCAGCTCGGTGCTTTGTGACCACCTAGAGGGGTGGGATAGGGAGGGTGGGAGGGAGATGCAAGAGGGAGGAGACATGGGGATGTATGTATATGTTGTGTATGTGTACAGCTGATTCACTTTGTTGTAAAGCAGAAACTGACACAGCATTGTGTGTGTTATACTCCAATAAAGATGTTAAAAAAAAAATGCAAGGACCATTGCTCTGAGTTCCCAAAAAAAAAACCCAGATGCAACTGTTTATTATCATTATCTGCTAATATGACTCAGATATTCACATTTTCTTCTGTTTTCCATAATATTACCACAGATTCTTCTAATAGATATATTTCCCAGTTTATAGTACATGTGTTTTCTAATGACATAAAATGTAAATATGATATTGAGTATTACATTCCTGAAATTTTGGTAGAAGGAGATGGTGTTGTAATGAACCAGTTGAGCTAGCATTAAATGTCTGGGCAGCATAGAGTTTTGTTGAAATAATAGCCTGATATATCAATCTTTGTATCTGTCCTCTCAGATTTAATCTCATATGCTTTTTCTATACATAACCTAAATATACAGTGTTGAATATGGATATACCTGGAAGCAGGAGGTACTAGACAAAGCCCTGAGGGGTCTTTGCTGCTGAGAGGACAGGGTATAAAGACCTGAATTAACATTTCACTTATCTTCTCATAAATTAGGCTAGGACAAATTTGACACAGATAATTAAGAGAGAAAAACAGCCTTTCAATGATCTTATCAATATTAATTGTACCTCTCTTTTTCCAGGTGCTTTTCTATCACATCTTTGTCACATTTCTCCTCTCCAACTCCTTTCCTCTTGTTTCTTCCATCCATCTTCTTATTATAACCTTGAGTCTTGCAAAGTGCAACATAATTATAGTGAAGGAGTGAAGAAAATGCATTCAAATGCCTTGTTTTCTCAACTCAAGCTGAAGCTGAAGCTGAATTTCTGTTACAAGACTTAATGACAAAATATGGTCTTATGTGTAAAATAAAACAAACAAACAAACCAGCAATGCTGGCATTGCTAAATTATGTGTCTCCTCATGGGAGTAAAGAGATGAATGTTTTCTGTGGTGGAGTTTCTTGCCTGTCTCTGCTTAGTTGATCCACAGTTTGCTCAGTGACATTAACTTTATTTATTAAGGTGATTGGTAATAACTTATGTACTTAGCAATGAATGATGAATTCTCAAAAAGTTAACATGTTTTTGTAAACTTAGGAAAATAAGAGGCAGATTAGTGCCATGTTATCAGTTTGAATAAATGACTTTCCTTTACCTACACTGGTACTGTAGGTTGTTTCCATAAGAAAAAATTATAAAGCCTATTTTCAAACATTGCAGTAGAATATGCTCACTGTAAATATCACCTTAGTTTTTGTTTTCCTCTTTATTAACACAGCTTTTTTCAATGAAAGTGTTGAACCCAGGTCTGAAAAATAATTTATAAATAGAAAAAGAGTGTTGTGCTATAAAGGTTTATTATGATTTCAGACACATATTGAAGAGCCTATGAGATAATATTAATCACTAATAATATACTATTAGTGGTTATGTGAGAATGAAAGAGAAGATAGAGATGTGGTGATTTGCAACACTGGAAATTCTGTACATTGAAGCTGACAGTAATATGACTAAGTACTAAATTCAGTGCTCTTGGCAATACAAACACTCTGCCCCATTATGGGTGGAAATTATTGTTTTGAGTTGCAAGAATCATGACCCAAATACAGCAGGGGCAAACTTGATACATTTTGTGTCTTATCATTAGTTCTCCTTTTAATGAAAAACATTTGAAGCAGAGGAAGGGCAAAATTTGTGAATTATTAAAATATTTTATTTCATACTGGGACTTTTGATTGTCTGGTCACCACTGAAAGTAAAATATGCTACCTATTTGGGGTAATTTTTTTTAAAAGGCTAATGAGCTGTTAGTCATATTTTTAAATCATTGAGAAAAATCTTAATTCATTTTCTGGATACAGGTATCATTGTACTTGCCACTAATTCTTCCTTTCTGACATTGGCTACTGAGGTAAAGTGAATTATGATTTTACCCTTGGCATGGTCTTAGTGTAGGTGTGGTACCTTTCTCAGCCTCTTGACTTTAGACTTGGCCATTTGTGGACTGCTTTTACTAAAGGCATGTATGTATGACAGGGTGCCATAGCTGAATCTAAGTGTTCAGAAGCCTCGCATGGTTCTGTGTGTACTTCTGTACTCTTGCTATGAGAAAAGCATGCCCTGGCTGGTCTGCTGATCCAAGGAGGATGAGAGACATGGGAAGCAGACCAGAACCCATAGATCTGCAGCATGGAAAAAAAACTGCCCATCTGAAGTAGATGACGCCCAGCTGACTCTCACATTCATAAGGGAACAGCTCAAAATTAACTGAGCTGCAAAGCTGAGCCCTGCCTTGGTCAGCCACTCATAACTAAGTTTTAAGGGCATGAGTAAGGCTCTCATTCTTGAGTTAGTTTGATACGAAGACATATTTTTCTTTGTTTGTTTCTTTTATTTTGGCAATAACTAATTAATACAGCTACTTTTAAAAACAGATATTCCCATATGTTTCTTCTGCTGCCCTTTTTCTGAAATAGGCAACTGAAATTAGAGTAAGTGTGCCACATGAATTTGCTATAGTGTAAGGAAATCACAGTGTATATTCCTTGAACAGTAGACTAACAAGTCACATATGAATATTTAGGTTCAGTTTATCCCAGATATTCACAAGGGTAGTACTTTGGGAGCTTTAGTATGTGTCTCTTTATTATGTGTCTCTACCTTTCCTTTTAGTTTAATCATTGAAAATATTTTTTTTTCACTTTTCTTTGATGCAGGTATAAATGCCTGGCAATAGCTCAAAAGCATACTCTACAAAGCCACTTAAATCTAAATCTTGAAGTTTCATTCTCCCTTAAAATCTACTTACAACATCTTAGTAACTCTCCTTTCCCTGGACATGTTCTATCTGAAAATTTCTCCTAAATGCTGCTCATTGCTCTCAAGACATCTGTAACTGGTCAACATTATCCTCTTAAAAGTGAAGATGCTACTGAGTCATCTTTAGCACTGACATTCCCATAAAGTTTGCCCTTGTCTTTACTTTGTCATGGGAAATGTTTATGAGATTGTTGACTGGAGCTGCTAGTTCAGTGTGTATCCAAAGTATAAATACCATAAAGAATCAGATCTGTATTCTTTCATCAGTAAAGCAAGTCTGCCTGGGAACCCAGAAGTCACCTGATTGAGACAGAATTGGTATCTCAGTGGCAAAAGAAACCAAATTACTTAAGTCATAAATAAACAGTATCAGGGTAGCAAAAAATGAGATAATATTGCATATATTTTTTGAATATCTAGTGAGGCAAAATACCAAAGACAAACTTGGATATAAAACCAATATAGGATGTCCCTGGTGGCACAGTGGTTAAGTAACTGCCTGACAATGCAGGGGACACAGGTTCGATCCCTGGTCCTGGAAGATCCCACATGCTGCAGAGCAACTAATCCCATGTGCCACAACTACTAAGCCCATGTGCCACAACTACTGAAGCCCACACGCCTAGAGCCCATTATCCGCAACAAGAGAAGCCACTGCAATGAGGAGCCTGCATACCGCAATGAAGAGTAGCCCCCGCTCGCCACAACTAGAGAAAGCCTGAGCGCAACAACAAAGACCCAGTGCAGCCAAAAATTAAATAAATAAATAATTAAATTATAAAAAAAACAAAACAACAACAAAAAACGATGTAAAACTGGTTTCACTATCCCAGACAAGAATTTAATCATGCAGCATAAAAAGAAAGACTGTTTGCAGTTCTACTGTGCACAACTCTCATTACTATTGATTAGAATAACTAGATTTAGACACGTTGCTGAAGGAATAGACTTAAAATAATACAGTTTTAATGGCGTTTCTATTGTAGAAGGACTCTGTGAAAGATACAATCAAGAACATCACTTTTAAGTAGCTAGGATTTCATGAATCCCTGCAAAAAATTACATTTTCTAACAGAAATGAAAATTGAAAAGGCTATAACAAAGAAGGTATATGTGCAATATAATAAACTGTAGTATGCGTATATAACAACACATTATTCCATTATTCTTGCCATCCACCTATAAGTCATGGAAGAACTAAAATTATTATGTATGGTAGGATTTACATTATAAATGCCAGAGACCTAATTTCAGTTATTGGGTCAGAATGCCCTATTCGGATGTAATTGAGTAACTTTATCTGCCAAGTGTCTTCCAAGGACTGGTAGTATGTTGGTTATGCCAACTGAATCATACTTCTTGTGCCAGTCAGATATGACTTAGCATGAGACCCATCATACGCAAATTTCAATTTTTATTTCATATGAAGACTCAACACCAAAAAGTGGAGCTTATAAAGTGAGGTGTCAAAACCATTTAGACTACAAATTAATTATGATAAAGGAAACACTATGGGCATCTTATAGTATAGACCCCAAATCAGGAGAATAACAGATTTTTGAAGGTGATAAATTTTAAATGCTTTTTAAAAAAAGAAAAAACAGAACTAGACTGACTATCTAGTTATTGTTGAAAACCATTGTTCTTAAAAAAAAAAAAAAAAAAAAACAACTGGGGTTCAAGGAGGTCTAGAGGTCCAGAGTATGTGTTCAAGAAATACACTGGCCTCAGTTATTGGCTCCTGCACTCAATTTTGTCAAGAAGATTTTAAACATGCCCATGGAATTAATGGACTTACCAAGTACCTCATTACCAAAAAGTGGCTGGTCTAAAGCAATGGGTTACTGAAGACTCAAGCATGGCATTAGTTGGGAGACAGTATATTGAAAGGATGGGGATCTCCCTTACAGGATGCATTTTATGCTTTGATATGTATGATTGTATGATTCTTTCACCCCTTAGACAGAATACAGGAATCAGGAAATCAAGGAGTGATCAAGTGATTGTCTTCTCTCACTATTATTCCTAATAAATTACTCAATGACTTTTCACCTTTTGTCTGGCAACTTTAAGCTCTACTTGTAAAATAGACTTAATTCTTAAGGGGGAAATGCTTCCTTTGTGAGAGGGCAACACTGGTACTATTGAATTGGAAAACAAGTTTGCCACCCACAATTTGAGCTCCATATCCACTGAACTAATATGCAGAAAAACGTTACTCTAAATGGCTGAGGTGATTAATACTGATTACCACTAGATAAAGGTTTTGCTTCCACACCATAGGAACACAGAGGACTTTTAAGACTTTTATACACAGTAGTAAAGGTAATTGGAAAACTAGAGCATCCATAGAAAGGAGAACTATTGAGGACTCAAATCCTGCAGAAATGAAGGGTTTGAGTTATCACATCTGGTAAAGAACACCAACTAACTGATGTTCTGGCTGAAAGCAAATAAAATATGGAATAAGTAACAGGAGAATAATTTGCAGATATCAAATATAGCCTCATAGTCAATTACAGGAGTGAGGACTGGTAGCTTTGCCTATAATTTTTTTACTTATTATGTATATATATTTATTTCTATATGCATATTACCTATTTTCATCTCTCTCTTTCCTCTTATTGTTAAATATAAAAATCATTGAAAGTTAAACTTGTATTTTTTTTAGGTAACAAATATTCAGTGAAATGGTGACTGGATTGGAGTTGTAACTAATATAGCCAGTGGTGGGACCCAGTGTCAAGATTTTGTGTCCCTTCACTTTGGGGGAGGGTGACAATTTCATCCTTTGTACAAAGAATAACTACATCTTGTTAGGTAGAAACATGAAGTTGTTTTTGTTGTTTTATGGAAGTTCAAACATTTGTATAAAGATGTATATGGAATGTGAATAGCCATCAGCATAGACTGCAACAGTTATCAATTTATTGACTGCCAGCTGCAGATCAGTCCTTTCTTCTCCTGCATTGCTATACTAGACCTGGACATTACTCTTTGGACAAGTGATTTTGATGTTCAATTTTGTCAAGAGAGAGTACTCGATAGAGATTGCAAAACTAAGGCAGGATGAAGGGGATGAGCTGTTTTCCGTCTGACAGGCAGTAGATTAGAATGTTGGTGTTGGAATGTTGGTGAAATGTCCTGGTAGCGTTAACCTCAGAGGCCCTCGTGAACTAGCTGAAACCCAAACACTCTGATGGGTTTCTTTGCCACCCAGTGGCACTGCTGTGGACCAGCTACAGCTCACACAGTTGCACAAGTTTCTTCGCCACTTGGAGGGTTGCCCACACCCTTCAGCAAGTTTACTTGCCACAAGAGTCTGAGTGTTCCTTTCCCATACTTTATCCAAAGAGGTCTGAATCCTAGCCTTGAGTCTGTCCCTATCATAAGTTTTTAAGTTCCTTTCTTATTTACTTTCCCTCAGCCCTAGAGGTAGGAACAAATTTATACATCTGCTATTTCTGTACTCCTTAAAGTCTTCTTTATCTTATTTAGTAATCAACTCATATTAGTTAACAGTTCTTAATATTAAATTCTCCCTGCTCACATCATTGATACAATTTATGTCTTCTGACTTGACCCTGACATACAACTATACTTCTTGTTGCGCCTCTAGTTTCTATTTCTCCTGACATTTCTTTTGCCTTCCTTCTTTCTATTTCTATTATCCCAATACAATTATTGTCTTTAAGATAACATTTAAAAACTTGGGCAGTAATAATATTTATTAAGTATTGTGTTTTTAATTTTTGAAGCAAAATAAATTGAGTCTTTTTTTATTCCTCTAAGGAAAAATTGTATTTTAAAAACTCCAGATGAGTTTCATCAGCTATCTCCCATACATATAATACATGTAAATGAATATCAGAGTATGAAACTATTAATTCATATGCTTTTAAAAAATAAAATTTAGCTCAGTGCAATAAATTATTTATGGGTAAGCTGAGGAAGAAGAAATATTAAGCTATAAATACAATTTGGAATGGGAGGTAAAGGAGGAACACCTCACTGGTCATGTGAGTCTTATGATCAACTCCACTTTTCAGCAAATAGAAGAGGTCCAAACAACAGCCCTAACCCTCAAATGCAGTCAAAAATCTAAAGACAGACAAAACTGTCACTGAATAATAACTAGCTCTTTCATATTCATTTTCTATATATGTGATTTTTGTTTTGGTTCATACATCTATTCTCTATTTATTACAATCAGCCAAAAAGTTTAGTCTTCTAAAAATGTTAGAATTTCACAATGGAATGATCAAGGCAGGAAAATATGCTATATTATAGGAAAGAATCTCCTTAAATATCTGAAAGTGAATTTTACTTTCACTGTTTTTCCATTGAAGAAGCAAGAGAGAAAATTAAGCAAAAATACACAGATTTATCAACTAGAGAGAATATTGCTAATATTAACTTTAACCAATGAGGTTGGCTTTGATTTGGAATGGTAGTCAGCCTTTACATTATAATAGCATAAGTAGGAGCATTTTAAAATTAATTTGATAAGTAACAGGCTTTATTAAATTTTTAATAACAGTAAATGTGAAAAATTCCTTTTTCCCTTTATCAAACTAATTCATTTTTAGATTACTCCTTTTAGATCTCAAGATGAAGATATTTTACTTCCTTTTAGATGCAACCAAATTAAGTCCTGTAGAACAGATGGAGAGCACAACCTGGGATGGAGCCTTATGGAGACAGATTTGTCATCAAATTTCTACAAATCACATTTTACCACTTCATGTGGTGTACACCTGGCTGCTTGATAATGTAGTTTGCTGCCACACAAGAGACACTGTAGCCTTGTAAATGCCTATTTTTTTGTCTCTATAATGTGCCTTGAAACAATAGCAAAAGAAAGGGACTGGAGTGTCATAGGGAGATAATGTCCACAGGAGGTGCATAAGATGCTTTAACGAGTCTTATTCCTGCCAAAATTCCTATGTGTTGTATTCTAGCCCCATGTTCCCTCTGGGGTAAAAATGGGAGTTTACCATTAAAGATTGATTTTTTGTTTCTTATGATTATAAACACACCTGTTCAAAATAACTTTGTGATGATAGACTGAAGAAATTTTGTACTGTTTCTTCTCACATGCCCTGTATTTTGCCTAGAACAGGAGTTGGTGTTTTGAAAACTGACTCTCAAAACAGCAAGTTTCAAGGGGTGAAATTTGTAATATTTCATAAACATAGAGTCTCAATTTACTTATTGTAACATTGAATCTTTGAAAGAGCCCACCCATGCCTAGGTGCTTTTATGTTTTAAGGACAATCTGAACTCTGAATATTAAAATATTATATTTAAGCATACTTTATGTTACCCACTGTATCTTGTACATGTAAATAATGGGACTCTTGGTCTACTTTTACTGTATTTCAGGTCAGTGCAACTGTAAATCCTCAATTCATTATCCATAAGAATAAAAATGGTGACAATACTTAACAAACTAGGTCCACGTACTCTGTGAAGTTTTCTCAGTATTCAAATGAAACTGAGTAATAACTTTGCATTTCTAAAATGTAAAAACAGTAGAACATTTTAAGAAATACAACAGATTTTTTCAAAGTTTGATGCACATAAAAATGCCCCAAAATGTAAGTTAGAAAAATAACCATAAAAGGCTTAAATTTCAAACAGATTTTGAAATAAAAAGTATTAAGGCAATTGGTAGTTTAGTATCAAAAAGTAATTTGAATAAGCTCTATTTCAGTTCACAGAAGAGATCAGTTGAAACAGTAGAAGTGTACAAACCCATCTTAAAGAATGGAAAACCTAGTCTCTCTTTGTGGTTTTAAAGATCTCTAAAACTGCTGATTTCTGTATTCTAGCTCTCTGTGTGTCATTTTATTTTTGTTATTCTACAGACAAACTCTTTTGGTTCTACTTGCACATGGTTTAATTTGCCCCTCCCACCCCCCGCACCAAACACGCATCCCATGCCAAATGGCAGCCATAGCCCTTGATCCCTACGTTGACTCTGAACTTTCTCAGTTAACTAATGGCAGTTTCTCTTTATCTAAATTCTGAATCCCCAGAAAACAGCATTTCACTTGTCCAGTTTGGGAAACTAGGATGGCAGTTTTCACATGCCTCTTTTAGATTATTGCATATTTTTTAAAAGTGGAAATCAGAAATGAAATAATAATAACCATCTAATAAAGTGTTGACATTTGGTAAGAATTGGGTAAATTAATGGGGTAGATTTATGACAGCTAGATTTTTGTTTAGTAGAATGTAAAAACAACTTTTGTGTTTACTCCTATAAACTAGCCTTTATTCTTTGCTGTCAGGCCAATTTCTTTTCTCACAATTCACCCAACATTTCATATTGAATTCTGTTTCCAATGAAATTTGTCATTCTTCATTTCTTACCTCTTTCTGGAAGCTTCTCTAATGAACTCATCAAGTGTCAGTATATCTGTAACACAATCAACATTTTAATATGACATTCAGTTTTCTAATTGTGTCACATTTACTATTTACCATATATTCATGTGTGCATCTGATCACACCTACACAATTGTAGAATTCTTAAATTTACACTGTTTCTTATACATATTTCTCCAATACCACATCCACATTATCTATTGTGAAATTCTTTAATTAGAGCCTGCTCCTAGCCTCTTGTGGCCAGAGGTCATACACTATTCCTCTTTGAAATCCCAGAGAGAACGTAGGGCTAGAACTATAGTTATGGTCCAATAAAAATGTGTGGTTAAATTACAGTAAGATATGCTGGTCCCAGAAAGGTTTGTTGAGTATTTACTTTCATACCTTCACTGATAAAACATGTGAAAGATCAGATCCTTTGACCTATAATTTATTGAGGGCTCACATATAAAAATAAATTGATCATGGGTAAAAAGCAAACTTCTAACTGAAAATTCAGCTTTAAATTTCGTTTACTTGGATAGAATGACCTTAGTTTTCAGATATGCAAAAATGTAAATTAATCTGAGGTTAAGTTCTTCATTATTTTTCAAATGGAAATGGAGTAATCAGAGATCTTCTGACTTATAACCATTAGACCTCACAATATTTAGACATGAGTTGGAAAGAAAATAAGGAAAAACATGAAAGAACTTTTTTTTTTTTTTAAGAAGATATTGGGGGTAGGAGTTTATTTACTTATTTATTTTTGCTGTGTTGGGTCTTCGTTTCTGTGTGAGGGCTTTCTCTAGTTGCGGCGAGCAGGGGCCACTCTTCATCGCGGTGCGCGGGCCTCTCATTGTCGCGGCCTCTCTTGTTGCGGAGCACAGGCTCCAGACGCGCAGGCTCAGTAATTGTGGCTCACGGGCCCAGTTGCTCCGCGGCATGTGGGGTCTTCCCGGACTAGGACTCGAACCTGTGTCCCCTGCATTAGCAGGCAGATTCTAAACCACTGTGCCACCAGGGAAGCCCGAAAGAACATTTTTATTATAACTTGTATAATTGTGGAAAGTAATTAGGATATGAATGATTAGAAAGTAAATAGACTTTTCTAGATGAAAATTGGACTAACAAATATTTAACTATTACCTTGTGGTACAATTCAGAAATGAGTATAATAATAAAAATTTGAAGAAGTAAAATTCAGGTTTGATCCATTTTGTTAGGTTATAATTGTTCAAATAAGAAGTAAATACATACAAAAATCAATAAATATTGTTATATTTTTCATACTGCTTTTCTAATAAGGAATTTTAACATTTGTTAAAATACAATATCTGTTTCATAAATGGACTTGTAGGCAGTGTTATTCAATGTGAAGTCAATAGACCAGCTGCCAGATCACAAACTGTTACTATACTAGGATTAAAAAAAAAACACACTGTCTTCTTCATTGAGAATGTCTTGCTATTAAAAAAAAAAGAATATCATTATGTGAGCTTAATAATAAAGGTGATTTACTTTTTGGCACAAACTCCTTTGTCAAGTTGTAAATTAGCTCTTTGTACTTATTAATTCTGTTGAAGATGGATAGCTATACACAAATACCTAAACTATATATATATGTGTGTGTGTGTGTGTGTGTGTGTGTGTGTGTATAGTACAATTTGTAGTAAAGCAGATATAAAAAGAAACACGGCTTTGCTTGTATATTCAAAATCTGTTTCTATAGTTTTATGAGTCAGAAGTACAGTCAGCCCTCATTATCCTTGAGTTTTGCATCCAAGGATTCAACCAACAAAGACTCAACCAATTGTGAATTGAAATTTTGATCCCCTATTCGTTGAATCCTAGGATGCAAAACCCATAGATATAGAGGTCTGACTGTATTCATTGTACTACACCATTTTATATAAGAGACTTGAGTATCTGAAGATTTTGGTATCCATGGGGGCTCCTGGAACCAATTTCCTTAAGATACTGGGGACAACTGTACTAACAAGTAATGCTTTTCTTTTTTTGTTTGTCAGTGAGTATGTTTCCTTCATTTTGAAGGACAGTTTTACTGGTTATAGAATTCTTGGTTGACTTTATTTTCCTTTTAGCATTTTGTCATTCCATTGCTGCCTGTCTTTTTTTCTGATGAGAAGTTAGTGGTAAATCATATTATTGCTAACCTACAAGTTGAATCATCTTTCTCTTACTGCTTTGATATTTTCCTCTTTGTCTTTCAGCAGTTTGTTATTGATGATCTAGCTATGAATATCCTTTTGTTTGTCCTATCTGAAGTTAAATGGAATCAAATTTGGAAGTGCTTCAATATTTTTTTTGTGTTCTTTCTCCTCTCACTCCCTGGGAATCCATTATATATTCATCCGTATACTTTTTGTTATCTCACTTATCTCTGTTTATTTAATCTTTTTGCAATCTGCTCTTTATATTGGGTAATTTCTATTGATATATTTCAAATTAACTGATGCTTGCTTCTGCCATTTCTGTTCTGCTTTTGAATTCGTCTAGTCACTTTTTTTTAATTTTTATTGTCACATACTTGAACTCTAGAATTTTTTTTCATATAGTTTTTGTTTCTCTACTGGAACCCCTGTTTGACAAATCACTGTTATCATATTTTCCTTTAACTTTTTAAGTGTAGTTTTCTTTCAGTCTTTTAACATATTTATAAAAGCATCTTTGAATTCCTTGCTAAATCCAACACAGGGACCCATTTAGAGAGTTTCCACTGACTATTTTCTTCTTGAGCATGTGTCACACTTTCCTGTGTCTTTGTATGCCTTGTAATTTTTTTGTTTTTGTTGAAAATTGTATTTGTTAGATAACATAGTGTAACAATTCCAGATAGTTTTTCTGTCTTAAAGGTTTTTTTTTTGTTTTGTTTTGGTAACTTGCATTTATTTAATCTTTCTCCTCATGGAATACAGGTATTAATGTCCCTGATCATTTTTTTTTCTTATTTTTATCTTTAAACTGGTTAGTTAGAAGTTACCCTAGTGCCTTAGTAGATTATTGGTCAGCCAATAGCTGAGTAGTTTTTTTTCCTCAAATATCTTGAGGAATGGATTTGTGTGTAGATTGGAGTATATGATCTTATGATCAATTTCAAGTCTGTCTCAGCTTTTACTTTCCACTGTGTTTTCTTTGTTCCTGTGCAGAGTTCCCAAATTAGTGAGAGATGTATGAAGAGCTTACCCAGGCTTCTTTATCTTTCATATTTTTACTATGTCTCTATTACATTTTTGGAGCTTTTTGTTTTGTTTTGTTTTTGCCACTCAGGTTATAGAGACTTATGCTTTACCACATACCACTTACTAAGATTGAAATATGGAAAACAGATTGCTTATTCAACTTTTAACAGATGTTTTTGATAACATTAAAAAACATACTTATATCTCAGTTTTTTAGGTCAGTAATAATCTCATTTTACTCTCAAGCTTCAAGGACATTTGGGGGGAAAAAAAAAAGGCATGAATAGATTGGAATAGCCTAAGCCTTGATTTAGAAAGAGCTAACCTTTCTAAATCTTGTATCTTGGCTGCTAAACTTACTTGATGTATGGAAACAGTCCCCTGGCCCCAGTTTCCTTTTGCATATGTCAGTGATTTACAAAGCCTGGCTATTAGGGCATAAGTGAAGCTTAAATTAAATGGTTTATGTAAAATAGTTATCAGATTTCTAAGAAACAATGCTATACCACCACCACCCCCTTTTGACACATCATCATGAGCAAGCATATGAGGTTTGCTGATTCCATTTGGAGTGCAGGCTTACTGAATTACATGCATAAATTACATGAAATTTTTATCATAGCATGGTACAATTATAAACTTTCTGTTTTACCTCTCCCCAGTATTGTTTCTAAATGTCTCATTACATCAACAACCAAGGTTCTTGAATCTTCCATGGTTGTTCACACGTTCACATTCAAGAATTCCCGTGTTAATTAGACTACGGAAATACTTCTCATGTTTCTTTCACCTAGGAATCACCTATCACCTAGAGGTTTGTTAACATGTTCCAATATCATCTCCAAATCCTCTGGGGTCATCTTAGTTTGAGCAGTCTCTTCCAAGGCTCCTGAAGGACACTTCTCCTAAAAGATTATTGACTTCTTACTACCCTTTTACATGAAACAAGCTGAACTTTATTTTTTCTTTAAGATGAAGCCATAATTTACTTGCATAATATATCCTTTTTTATATAGGTGTTAAAGACAATTTTATCTGAAAGATAGAGGTATAATTCTCTCCATTGGTTGGGTTGCATTTTTTTCTTTTTTTGGCTCAATGAGTAAGTGAAGCAAATTTCTACTGAAACAATTATTAAAGGATCTCATTACTGATATGCCTTAGTTTTCTCTGATTTCATGAAAAATCTACACTTTTCTCCTAATTTTATGTTTGACAAATCATTCTTCATAGGTGTTCTTCCTTTTAAGAGTCTTACGTATTAAGGTCCAGAAACTTCTTCTATTATTGTGTTGCATTTTGATTTCAAGTACTTACTAGAGAAATATACCAAATATCTGAGAAAATAATATGATTAGGAGAACACTGGACTTCCTTTGTCATACATCAATATCTCCATAGAAACCCAAAGCATCTTTTGAGTATATTTTCTAAATCGTGTATCAGTCTTAATTCTTTGTCTTAAAAGCTTATCTTCCTTATTGAAAAAAATATACAACAAAAGGAACACAAATTCTGATGTTAGGTTTAGTCTTTTTTTTTTTTAATATTTATTTATTTATTTAGGCTACACTGGGTCTTAGTTGTGGTACATGGGATCTTCATTGTGGCATGTGGACTTCTTAGATGCAGCATGAGAACTCTTTAGTTGTGGCATATGGGATCTAGTTCCATGACCAGGGATTGAACCCCAGCCCCCTGCATTGGGAGTGCAGAATCCACTGGACCACCAGGGAAGTCCCTAGGTTTAGTCTTTTGAATTTTATTTTTAAAACTTGGTTGCAAAGACTAATAAATGTCTTAAAACAATAATTTAGTTATTGTTTTGGAAGAAATGTGTTTAATAATACATATAACATGTAGGAGTAATAGCTAACATGTATTAAGCACTTATTCATTGTCCAGGTCTTTATATTCACCATTTAAGTAAATCCTCAAGGTAGATTAAATCCTATAAGGTAGATAGCCCTGTTTTATGAACACGGCCATTAAGATTTACACAGATTAAGTAATTTGCCTTAAAGCAACAGAGTTTAGTACTTAAATACAAGCAGTCTAACTCCAGAGTCTACACTGTTTAAACTCAAAGCAATATTATCTCCCTACATTGGGCTGACATTCCTGAGTTAGTACATTTTTAAATAATACTGATTTAGTAGTTATTACATATAGTCTCAAATTATCTTTTGGGGAGAAATCTATTAAGGAAATTCTGCCATAACTTTTCTAATTGTGCAAGTATTCCAGATATTATCTGGATCCCCATTGATCTTGTTTTGATATCACACATGACAAAATCATAAGGTTCCAGCCAAGTGGAAAGATACTGGTTTGGCAATCTGAAAATCTGAATCTGATCCTTACCTCTAATTAACTTTTCCAGAACCTTGGGTAAATTTTTTCAATGTGCTGAATTGTAACATCAGGATAATATCTTCTATTCCATACCTACTTCACAGAGATGTTGCAAGTTAAATTATTCATGCTAAGGTTTTAGGAGGACACTGTCAAGACAAATTCTTTGGTCTTTTCACAGTATGATTGAAGAGGAGACACTACTCTCTTGAGAAAACTAGTATTTTGATCAGTATGTTTAACTTTCGGGGCTGGAATCTTAGTCTTAGCATTTATTTTTAGTCCACGTATCTTCCTTAATACCAAACTTATCCATGGATCAGTTACCATTTATTAATTTTGAAGAGCTTAAGAAAAATGAGAATCAAAATAAATTATTATTATTATTTTGTTAAATGTGTGCTGAGCACTTTACATATATCACATCTGTGAAAAATAATTTATATTCATTTCCTCATCTAGGAGATAAAAACATAACAAGAACACAGTTAAAGAGGTTCCTCAACCTGTCCAAAGTCACATATTTAGCATGTCTTAGAAGTAGAGTTTGAATTAGAATCTCTTTTAATGCAGAACCCAAGAATTAAGCAAGGGCATTGCTACTTCTTGAATGAGAAATTAGTTGAAAATCAATTCTGAGAAAAGTGAAAGTGGCAAAGGGTCAGTGGACAAGAACAGTTTAGTATTCAAGAAGTCAAAATTCCCATTTTGCTCTACTTTTGATTCATACTGTTTTCTTATTGTTCTTACACCTGAGGAGTTGGCAGAACTTGTACCTTCTTTCATTTAAGAACTCACTGGTATGTAGTTTTGCTTTGTCTAAGATACAGTTTTCCCAATGGTATGTTGGTCTTTGTTAACTCTCAGTTGGAAAACTAGTACACATGACACTTTTCTTGAAAAACCTCCAGATGTTTCACACTGTGCAAAATACAGCAGCATAACTCCTGAACATAATGAACAACTTTGACATTTTGCAGTGCTAGGACATTTTGCTACACACTGGCAATCTGACCCCAATATAATTTACAATTATTTTTCTCAATTCTTTCCAATGGGAGTGCTCTACTTTTGTTGTACTAAGCTTTTTATTACCATTGATTTTTCTTGTCTCTTTTTTACCTACCATATCTTACACATATAGCCTAGTAGGTAGTATAGAATAAAGGTTAAGGATTTGAACTCAGGTGTAGGACCACCAGTGTTCAAATCTCAGTTCCATCTTTCTAGTTATGTACCTTTGGAAGCTGATAACTCTCTATCTAACTCTGTATCTCTGTGTCTGTCTCTCTCCATCTCTCCTTTTCCTCCCCCTCTTCATCTGTGTGTCTGTCTGTCTCTCTCTCACCTTTACTTTCTTTAATTCCTAAGCGTTATTGTGAGTTTCAACAAATTTGACATATGATAATTTTTCTATAAATTTTTAACAATTTATAAGAAAGCTCAGATCAATTCTGACCTGCTTAATGAAAGTGTTCTGCTTTCCTTAATGGAGAGTTGTAATTTCCTCCTTTGACCATTTATTATCTGCACCACTCATAGAGCACACAACTATAGATTGTCTCAGATTTTATTGTAATAAGTAGAAGTGTCATTGCTTGAATGTTTTCAGATTCAGTAAACTCATCAAATCACAACGTAGACTGTACTATTTTTAGGCACTTCCAATGATTAGAAATTCATTTTTATAATTAAAAATTGGGCTTTTTACTCAGCCATTAAAAGGAACAAAATTGGGTCATTTGTAGAGATGTGGATGGACCTAGAAACAGACATACAGAGTGAAGTAAGTCAGAAAGAGAAAAACAAATATCATATATTAACACATATATGTGGAATCTAGAAAAATGGTACAAACGAACTAATGAGAACCTTCTGTATAGCTAGCACAGGGAATTTTACTCAGTGCTCTGTGGTGACCTAAATGGGAAGGAAATACAAAAAATAGGGGATATATGTATACATATAGCTGATTCACTTCCCTGTACAGCAGAAACTAATACAACATTGTAAAGCAACTATATCCCAATTTAAAAAAAATTGGGCTTTTATTTTAATTTGAGCTTTGCATATTTGGAATCTAAATTTAATAATTCTAATTCATTTTTATAAAACATAACTACCAGTTATCATCATCTTGTTTTTCTTTTTTTTCTTTTCATGTTAAACACTCCCGTTTCTTTAATCAATGTGGGTAGGTCATAGAGCAAATAATGACCAATAAGCTTAGAAAAGTTTATGTAGTTTCAAAAAGTTCTAGGTTTGCCCTCAGTAAATATAATAAAATAAGCATTAAATATTATAACAGATGCCATAGGTTTAATTTAATATAAACCCCCCCCCAGAATTCTCTTCTTTATTGTCCTTACTAATAATGAATTACCCAAGTGTTGTGTTTTACATAACTTTCATTTAAAAAGGAGATCTATGTTTTCCACTGGAACCTAAGTTGTTCATTATTATTATTATTATCATAATCATTATTAAACCATTTGTTATGCAAAAATGAGAAAACATGAATTGTTCTTTACGTTCCTCTTTTCTCAGTATGCATGTTGGTCTTTGTTACTATCTTTAATAGCTTATGTTTAAGAATTTGGCTTAGACTATCACAAGCATATTCACATATCTTGTTATATACATACTGTTTCTTCCACTTAACTTATCATTCCATTGAGGACACTTCCTTTCTTATATGTCTTCATAGTCTACTTAGCTCCTAAACCATGACAAAATATTTGGTATGAAGTAAGAGTTTGCCAAGTTTTGTGCATGAAAGCCTCTGTAGAATGAAGTGGTTGTTTCCTCACAAATAGCTTGTAAATTAGTTGAAAGGGAAAACTATTTTTAAAAATTAGAAAATAACAACTTCTAAACTATATGACATAGATAATAAATAAAACTGAAGTTGATAAAATAAAAATTCCAAAGCAGACTGAGAGAAGACCAGATTTTGAAAGAAAATGAGAATGAGTTTAAGAATCAAAAATGGAAGTTACTCCATATGGCAGAAGAACAGAGTAAACCATAAGTAGAATATATGTAATATATGTAGAGATGTA
Organism: Monodon monoceros; assembly: GCF_005190385.1. Classification (NCBI taxonomy): domain Eukaryota; kingdom Metazoa; phylum Chordata; class Mammalia; order Artiodactyla; family Monodontidae; genus Monodon; species Monodon monoceros. The sequence continues at coordinate 51,343,565 of NW_021703767.1, forward strand.
GTTGGCATAAAAACAGGAGGTAGATTCCATATATACGTGTTAGCATACAGTATTTGTTTTTCTCTTTCTGACTTACTTCACTCTGTATGACAGACTCTAGGTCCATCCATCTCACTACAAATAACTCAATTTCATTCTCTTTATAGCTGAGTAATATTCCATTGTATATATGTGCCACATCTCCTTTATCCATTCATCTGTCAATGGACACTTAGATTGCTTCTGTGCCCTGGCTATTGTAAATAGAGCTGCAATGAACATTTTGGTACATGACTCTTTTAGAATTATGGTTTTCCCAGGGTATATGCCCAGTAGTGGGATTGCTGGATCGTATGGTAGTTCTATTTTTAGTTTCTTAAGGAACCTCCATGCTGTTCTCCATAGTGGCTGTATCAATTTACATTCCCACCAACAGTGCAAGAGGGTTCTCTTTTCTCCACACCCTCTCCAGCATTTATTGTTTGTAGATTTTTTGATGATGGCCATTCTGACTGGTGTGAGGTGATAACCTCATTGTAGTTTTGATTTGCATTTCTTTGATGATTAGTGATGTTGAGCATCCTTTCATGTGTTTGTTGGCAATCTGTATATCTTCTTTGGAGAAATGTCTATTTAAGTCTTCTGCCCATTTTTGGATTCGGTTGTTTGCTTTTTTGATATTGAGCTGCATGAGCTGCTTGTAAATTTTGGAGATTAATCCTTTGTCAGTTGCTTCATTTGCAAATATTTTCTCCCATTCTGAGGGTTGTCTTTTTATCTTATTTATGGTTTCCATGCTGTGCAAAAGCTTTTAAGTTTCATTAGGTCCCGAACCTAAGGACAGGACAGGAATAAACACACAGATGTAGAGAATTGACTTGACATGGGGAGGGGGAAGGGTAAGCTGGGACGAAGTGGGAGAGTGGCATGGATGTATATACACAACCAAACGTAAAATAGATTGCTAGTGGGAAGCAGCCGCATAGCACAGGGAGATCAGCTTGGTGCTTTGTGACCACCTAGAGGGGTGGAATAGGGAGGGTGGGAGGGAGACACGAGAGGGAGGAGATATGGGGATATATGTTTATGTATAGCTGATTCACGTTGTTATAAAGCAGAAACTAACACAACATTATAAATCAATTATACTCCAATAAGATGTTAAAAATAAATAAATAAAAATAAAGTATATACATAAAATTACAAAAAAAAAACCAGGGAGTAGGGTTTCGGTAGGTAAAGGGAGAACAACTTTCAGAATATTTTGAAATTCAAGAAACATTTACACTAGACTCAGTAGGTCATAGGATGTTATTGTAAGTTATTGAGAGGTTAGTGCCATCATACTTACTGCTATTTCGGCAGATTGGTCTGGCAGATGTATAAAGTAGGGGGCGACAAAAAAAGGCAAGCAGATCTGGGCAAAGAGACTGACCAAAAGACCTGCTGCAGATATCAGAGATGATGAGAGTCTGGACTAAGATCAGGTGTTTACAAAAATCTCAATTGAATGAATGAACACATTTGTACATTTGAAATAGGGTGCTAGATTTCTATTTTTTTTTTTACAGGTTTTAGTTTGAAAGCACTAAATTTTCAAAGCATAGATTTACCATATATGTCTAATAAGTCAAATTTGATTACTTTTTTCTCATTCTTAATCTTCCACTCCACAAAACAAATAAAAAGTTATTACCAATTAAGGACATTCAGATTTTTCTCTTGCAATTTTTTAAACTTTAGCTCTTGTTTCTTTCAAGTCATCATGTTTTCAACTCATTAAGTTACACTTCATATTATCAAAATTTTTGCTAGTAAATTTGAACTGGTTATTTATATAACTGAGGTAAACTTAGCTAAGATATTTTGAGAATATGTGTTTTTATTATCGGATTACTGTCAATGTGCTTCATGTAGAATGCTTCATTTGCTATTGTGAGAGGAACAGAGAATAGCTATTATACATGGGGACTATAGTTTGAGAAAAAGGGAAGCAATAAAAACTTTTTAGTATAGTTATTTGCAGTATGTGAAAATAAAAACTTCCCTAGGAAATGTTGAGTTCCCCAGCATCAAAAATATCTATTCAGGTATAAAGACTGGGTAGAAATCCCTTTATGCTGGACAGATAATTAGAATTTAGGATTAAACTAGACGCCCACTGAGATGAAAACCAAACAATGAGTATGCCTTGACATGAACAGAGTAAGTTAGTCAGAGATGAATTCCCAAGGTTTTGCAACTTGTTCCTCTGCCTTTCAAGAGAAATTTATTATTCTGTAATTAGGTCTATGATTTATTTAATATACAAAAATGGTGCTTTATTTTCCTGATTCACTATCTTAAGACTGGATTCAAAAGTATAGTATTCCCAACCATTCTACAAATGAACATTCTGATTGGTTCAAATAATAAACATGGTTCTTGACTAGCCACAATCAATTTGATTTGATAAGAAAATGCTTACACTTACAGTTTTGCCATAGTCCTTAATAGTAGCACACTGTCTTAGTTGGCTCAACTAAGATTGGTTGCTTAAACAATAGAAATGTATTTTCTCACAGTTCTAAAGGCAGAGATCAGAATGTCAACATGGTAGGATTCTGGTGAGTGCTTTCTTCCTGCCTTCAGACAGCTGTCTTCTACCTGTGCCCTCACCTGGCTGAGAGAGAAAGCTATAGTTTCTCTTCCTCTTCTTATAAGGGCACTGTTCCTATCATGAGGGTCTCACACTTAGCTCATGGTCTTATCTAAACCTGTTTATTTCCCAGAGGTCTCATCTCCTAATACCATCACACTAGGGGTTTGGGCTTTAACATATGTATTTTGAGGGGACACAATTCTGTCCATAGCATTCTCCAAAATTCATGTCCTTCTCACATGTAAACTATTTTCATTCCATTCTAACATTTCCAAAATTCTTAACTTATTTCAGCGTCAACTCTAAAGTCTAAAGTCCACAGTCTTATATAAATATCATCTAAATCAAATATGAGTGAGACTTGAGATATGATTCACCCTAAGGCAAAGTTCTTCTCTAGCAGTGAACCCGTGAAACCAGATGTCTTAGTCCATTTGAGCTGCTATAACAAAATACCACAGACTGGGTGGCTTATAAACAATAAAAATTTAGTTCTTATGGTCCTGATGACTGGAAATCCAAGATCAGGGTACAAGCATGGTCAGGTTCTGAAGAGAGCCCTCTTTCAGGATTGGAAAATAGATGACAAGAAAATTTGGGGAGGAGGTATGTGAATAGACCTATCTGAACAGTCAGATAATGTGAAGATATTTGTGTCCCATGCTAATGTTCACCAGAGTGACCTCAGCAGAGGAGGACTTTAATAATCAAGTAGATAGCATGACTAATTCTGTGGATATAAGTCAACTTCTTTCCCCAGCCACTTCTGTTACATGCAATGGACTCATGAACAAAGTGACTATGATGGCAGGGATGGAGGTTATGCATGGGCTTGGCATCACTGACTTTTTACCAAGGCTCACCTGGCTACAACCACTACTCTGACCTTGTTGTTACCTTTATTTGGAGATTAAATAGGCTTTAAGGAGATGTGTATGGGTGCCAAATTGACAAGAGGTGGATTTGCAATGGTTAATTTTATGTGTCAACTTGACTGGGCCACAGGGTGCCCAGATATTGGGTCTGTCTATTAGGGTGTTTCTGGATAAGATTAACATTTGAAGTGGTAGAATGAGAAAAGCAAATTGCCCTCCCTAATGTGGGTGGACCTCATCTAATCTGTTGAATGTCTAACTAGAACAAAAAAAGCTAAATGAGATAAAGTTCCTCTCTCTCTGCTTGTCTTCATTTTTTTGTTAAAAAAATATTTAATTATGGTTTTGGGGGATATTCAAAACTTGTGAAATATAATAGTCAATATGATAGTTGTGATCTGAGCTCTACAGAGTGCACATTCTAACAGGGGAGCCAGATCAAACAAGCATGATTAAGAGGTTAATTTCAAGTGGTAATACTGCTATAGAGGGCTGGCTTCATGGGCTTACAATCTGTGCAGTCACACAGGAACCTAGAAGGGCCATGCACTTGGTTTAATGCTCTGCTCTCACTGTCTTAAAATTCTTAATAGTTTTTGAACAGGGGGGTCTCATATTTTTATTTTTTACTGGACCCTGCAAATAATGTAACCAGACATGGTGGTATGAAGAAAACCAAACAAAATAACAACGAGAGATAGTCTGAGGGGAAATGGGGCTATTTTAATTAGTGAGGTTGGGGAAAATCTCTCTGGAAAGGTCTTATTTGAATTCAGGTATCAACAAGGTATCCATGTGAGCAGAACATTCTAGACTGAGAAAATAAGAAATGTAAAAGTACTGAGTGTGCTGTGATTTAGCTGTTGTTGAGTATGAGAAAGCAAACTGGTATGACTGGATGGTGAGGCAGGTGACAAATGGTAGGAGATGAGGTGAGACAGGTGATGGGACCTAGGGTATGTATAATAATTTGGTATAAAAAGGAGTTCAATTTCTTTTATGTTTGCAATAGGCATTCACTAGGATGATAAAGGAAGAAGACAAATACAATAATAATTTGGGCTTTACGTTTGATGGTCCTACATGAGAAAAGCTTCTTATTGTTATTATATTATTTCCAGGTAAACATAATGAACATATTTGTTGAAAATTGGACAGTGCTGTTAGAAAAGGAAACATTTCAGATTTAGGTGACAGAAATAAAAATATCTAATCCCATTCTATTTTCTTCATTTTCTAATTTACTATTTGTCATCTATTTCTGAATCTTTTGTGGGGGCTGCCCTCATTCTTAAATAGTCATTCTTAAGACCACATTCTGGACAAAATAGCAGTCCAATGCATACAATCATTTTACAGGAGGAAAATATGTACCTGTTAATTCTCTGGGCAATTAATGTTGTACATCCTAATACAAGATCAGAATTCTTGTACCAAGCCATTTTTTTTTTTCTCCTGAAATAATTCTTCAGTGTAAGTTACAACTAAGGATGAATGAAACCAGAGCAGTTTCTATTGATTAGGTACAGGGAGACCTTCGTTTAATTAGATTCTTTGAATGTATTCTAAAACATCATCACCTTTTAAAACTCTAGTCATTGTTTTAGTTAATATGATCACATTATTCATTTTAACCACCATAGGTGTCACATTCCCCTTGAATTTGGAAAATGTTGCTTCTAGTTCCATTATAATAAAGACAATGTACAAAATGATGTATAAAAGCTGCAGTTCATTCTTTAAAACACCACTTTTAGGCCTTGTAAATTTTAAAAAATATGTGTTTGTGTATAAAGATTGTCCCAAATACTTCTTTTATTTCTTTAGAGTCATTCATCTCTAGAAACAGTTTGAACAAAGGACATGTACAGTATGTAGTTACATAAAAAGTAAAGTGCCCTTACACTTTGTCATAATACTCTAACAGTCTCAATAAATGAGAGGTCAAGTTTAGAACTCATCATGATATTTTTGAAAATTTATTAAATATCATGGAAACCCACAATTTAGCTAGGAGAAATAGATCTTTCCTCTTCTTGATCATATTTTACCCTTGGTAATTCTTATAGTTCAAGATGAGTATTATGTGGTACTATAATTATATTTTATGTTCTTGACATAAACAGAAATTTTATAATTCCCTAATTTGGCAGAATAAGAACAGCTCCTTATATTATAATTTCAGTGTTAATGTTAACCTTATCTGGGAAGCCAAGAAATAGAGATACAATTATTAATATGTGTTTTTGCAATCTAATGTCCTTCACATTTTATTTTTATTATTTATCTGTCGGTATAAACGTTACCTGTTCCAACAGATTAAAGCCAAATCTTAACTCATATTATTCTTTGTATCTGTATCATTTTTCTCTTGCTCATGAGAAAGGTATTCCATAGTAAAAGCATCATCATTTTTGAGTGTTAATATAATTCTATCAGATATCTGAACACTCTTTAATATAGCTGTGGTCAGCAAAGTTCACAAGAGATATGGATGGTCACATAGAGCCTTAAGGCTAGACTCCAAATTTCCCCGGCTGTTTTTTTTACTGTAAACTTTTGGGCACACTAGAGCTTCTAATGTTTGCCCAAGGATAATGTAGAAAATCTAGAGATAGAGAATTGACAGAAGATTGGACCACAGCACCTCATGAATGAAGCACTGCAATAGAAAGTACACGGGTGATAGTCATGCAGTCTTCTGGCTTTAGGAATTAAAGACTGAGTGACAAGTCACTTCAACTCTCTGAGGCTATTTCCTATACACAGAATGGGGAGCACCCTGTAAAATGCAAAATAATGGACCCTCAAAGATGCTCATGTTTTTATCCTTAGAACTTATGAATATGTTACCTTACATGGCAAATGGACTTAGAAGACATGATTGATGAAAATTTTGAAATGGGGAGAGTATCATGGATTATCTGTTGGGCACATGTAATCACAGGGGTCCTTATAAGTTAAAGAGGGAGGTAAGAGAAGCAGGGTCAGAGAAGGAGTTGTGAACAACAGAAGTAGAGGTTGGAGTGATTTGACACACCTTTGTGAGCATTAAAGACAGAAAAGGACCATGTGCCAAAGAATGTGGGTGGCCTCTAAAAGCTGAAAAAGTCAAGAAATCGATTCTTCCCTAGAACCTCCAGGATGGCAGTCCTGCCAACACCTTGATTTTAGCCAAGAAGACCCATTTCATACTTGTGATCACCAGAAGTGTAAGACAACAAATTTTTAAGCCAGAAGACTTATCGTAATTTGTTACAGCAGCAATAGGAAACTAATGCACTCCCCATTATAAGATTTTGTGAGGGTTACATTTTCTTAGCCCAGACTTGGGCCTCAAGAAGCATTATATTATGCAAGGTGCAAAGGGAACTTGAGCAGAGATTTGCTGAGAACTGTGTGGGTATGCTCCTTTCCAACTTCTGTTACCCAAGCAAAAATGGTTACAATTACTTTAGGGAGATTAAAGGGCTTGGGCCCAGGAAGAAATATGTTTGTTTTTTCTTAGCATGAGCAGTTTCAGTGTGCTGAACAGTAATGCTACCTGGCCTTAAAAGTATGGTTAAAGTTTTCCTGTGTGCTGTGCATTACAGCTGAATAGTGAATTGCTGTAGTTCACTTGCCCTGTGTTTTCCTTCTGCCACCACCACATTATCCAGTGTATCTTTTTCCCTTTGCCCTGTGGAGTTCAATCATAGGTTAGAAGTTACAATTGTTTTATTGCTTCAAGGCACATTTAGATTCTTTTGAGTTAACCAAGAAATCTAACCTGACAGAATGAGAAACAAACAACTCTATCTCTTGGAATGTGTATGATTATGTGTTACTGGTTAGTACTTTACTCCCGGTTTCAGAGCAAGAAACTGCCATGAAGGTCATAACTTCTTGTACAGCTGCAGAACATTCCAGGTGACTTTGATGTTTTTAGTTGCCATAAAAAAACACGCACATATCCCAATTTGTGTACATTTCCTTACCCAGAGTCTGGGTCTTAAACCACCCCCTTCCTCCAAAGAGTGAATGACCTCAACCAGAAAGTGAAACAGATTTTATTCTACAGATTTAAAGGAGCTATATGGAACTTTACACCATTTTTATCTGCTATTCTGTGACATGTGCTTTTAATTATTTTAGACACATTTAAATATAACAAATGTCTCAGAGACCTAAGATACAAGAGAGTTACAGTTACAATTTGTATTCATTTTTGGATGATCTGACAGCTTAGAGGTAGATATGACTCTTGAGGCCCTGGAATTTAAAACAAAAGTAGATGTTTAATTAGAAAATAAATTAACCCTCTACATTTATATTTTTAATATATTACATGACTCATTCAATACAATTTCACCTGGAGATGTACATATTTTAATTGCCTTTTAAAATAGTAATCACCTTTCTTTTGCTCTCTGGCACTAAAATATAATTTGAATGAGTTTTTTGTTTCTTTGTTTTTATCCAAGAGCAATGTAGATCCAACATATTTTCTTAGATTCTTTTAAATCCATTAATGCATATTAAAATAATTAAGGTCAGCTACACCAGATTTGACCTGTTGCATTATCAGGATATTTAATTTAACAGGGCATTTATGTAGAAGGGCTTTCTTAACAGTAATGTTATTCAAAGTTCTGGGGAGGTGAGCCCTTCATGGAGAGAAGCAGCCACCAGCAGTTGGAGGACAAGCTGTAAGGGAAGTTATTGGTGGGGGAGTGACTTAAATGACATATACTGTTTGATAGTGTATAATCATCTTCCTGTAGAAATAAAAATAAAGCCAGGAAACAGTAAATAAATTAATTAGATATAAAGGAAAAGAGAAAAAATGGAAAGAAAAGGATAATACCTTCTATTTTTGCCCAACCATTGGGTTTCAAACAGAATTTGGACAAAGGATTATGAAAATTTATTTAAAGTGGAAAATTAACATATCAGATACTAGATCCCACGTATCCTTTTGGCATTCCCATTCACTACACTACTCTGTTTCTCTTGCATACCACCTCCTCAGCTCCTGCAGTAAGGCTACAAATCTTAATGTAAGAAGTACAGACTCAGAGGAAAATTCAGCACTCTCAGTGGCTTATAAAACCCTCAGGATTTACTTCACCCTGGAATTAGGTGGGAGTAAGAAGAACAGCTCTGTTCACAACAACAAACATTAGCAACATGACACAAGCATGTCTTGAAAAATGAAAACTGTAAGTAATGCAGAGAACAAAATTATTTTTCCAAAATTTGATATAGATTGGAACCATAAAGACTTCCTTACTATGTATAAATTTGTTTCTATATATAAATTGGTTACTATAATATAATTATAACTGTGTAACATATACAATATTTTGTAATAATATAATTCGCTACTGTATATAAATGTTTATGAAATTTCTGTACTATAGGGAAATATTTTAACAAAATAATAAAAAAACTCAGAATGAAAGTTTTGATAATGTCTATAATATAACTTTGAAATTTATATCATTAGAATGTATCCACTTGGGAAATCATTGCAAGAAAAAAAAGATAGACGAAGGGTTGACAACTTTAATGTCAATAAAAGAGCTCATACACTTCAATAAGAAAAAAGCTAAAATTCAAAACAACAAACAGACAAAGTGAGTAAGCAGACAATTAACAAAAGAAGAAAAATATATTGCTCTAACAACAAATATGTTATAACAATTAATGTCATTTATAAGCAAATAAATTGGGCATTAAAACTGATATACCATATTGGACCATCAAATCTCCATTTGTTTAATGAGAATAATTACTGGTGACATAATCACAATAAAAAGAGGTATAAAATGATTGAAAACACCTACAATATCACTGACTCTAATACTTCTGTTAAAGATGGGCTGAGACAAAACCAACCCACCTTCATCTTGAGCTTCAACCTTATTTAATGTCCCTTCTTTCTCAGAATTTCTTTACCAACATATTTTTCTATGAAATTACATATTCTAAATAACTAAAGAGGTGTGAATTCAAAGCCTTTTCTAGAATGTTGCAGAATCTGCCAGCTTTGCAAGGTCATATTTGAAGAACAGCTATAGAGCAGAAACATCCCAGAGCAATAGATAATGAATGCCTTCTTCAAGACTGCTAATTTAAAAGATACCAGTGTAATAAAGGGTATATTCACTTGCCTTTTATCTTCCCCCTAATCAAGCAGAATTATTCCATGATTCAAGGTTCAAGAATCAGAAGATAGAGTATGAAACAGAACTAAGTATTCCACCACCTGTTTTTTAAATTTATACACCTGGTGAGGAAATGATGTAAAATACACCTTCCAATGCTAAGTAGATGAAAATATGCTTTTACATCTAAATGACTTAATGGCAATAACTGAAGAAACTTTTTGTTAACTTTTATTGCAAGTCAATGAATAAGGAACAAAGAAAACAAAAGACTTGAAAATATACAAATTAATTTAAAAGTACAGTAAAGACAAACATGATTCATACTGAATATTCTGTTGGTCTTTAAGTTCATTAATCACTGTCACTTTTCCAGTTAGGAGCAGTCCTCTTCAATAATTTTTAAAAAATTGAATAGTATGAAGAAATGCCTTCATCTGAAAAGGTAAAAGATATGGGAAGAAAATGAAGAAGAAACAAGCAGAGAAAGGGATAAGAACTGATTCTGAAGGCTATTAACCCATTCTCCATTTTTTTCATTAAGTTCACATGAGACTGAGTTCAAAAAGCTCCCAGGTTCTTTCCATTTTTCAGTCAAGCTGATTATCAACAATATCTGAAAGAGACAAAAGTATAAGCAAATCAATATAGCTTATGTTATTTAATGTGATAATTAGAGAAATTGGAATTTCTCTTTCCATATTCTTATTCTCCAGAGACTCACCAATTGAAAATGCATAGTATAACTGGAAATGAAGCAAGGAAAATAACTCCTGAATGTTATACTTCTATTACTATTTCTTATTTTATTCATAAGTGTACCTCGAAAAATATTTATTTTTACTTTCTAAGGAACTTTAATAACAACCTCCAGTTTTCAGATCCTCCTTCAGAATATTGTATAATTAACCTTAAACAAAATAGTTAAATTTCAAAATAAACATTGCAAATGAGAATTTAGTCAACAAATCAATGTCAAAATATGTTCTAGGGCTTCCCTGGTGGCGCAGTGGTTGAGAGTCCGCCTGCCGATGCAGGGGACATGGGTTCGTGCCCCGGTCCGGGAGGATCCCACATGCCGAGGAGCGGCTGCGCCCGTGAGCCATGGCCGCTGAGCCTGCGCGTCCGGAGCCTGTTGCTCCACGGCGGGAGAGGCCACAACAGTGAGAGGCCTGCGTACCAAAAAAAAAAAAAAAAAAAAAAAGAAAAGAAAAGAAAAGAAAAAAATGCTAAAAAATATATGTATATATGTTCTAGAACCAATAAAAATTTATTACAGCTTCCAGTTTTTTCTATTGCTATTATACTATACCATAAGATAGATGAGTCTACACTAAAAGATACTTAAAAATTATTTGAAAGATAATTGATTCTTCTACTACATTATATCATTTTCTTTGTAATGATTCTGCCTTCACCATTATTCCAGTTCATTGTCATCTCCTACATCATTTACTACAAACATTTTCAGTAATTCTATTCATCCACTTCTAACCCCACCTTTTCATACATATAGTTGGCATTAGTTCTTAAATTTCTTAGATGGAAGCCATTTAACATGAGCCTCCTTAAATTTAATTTTGTAAATTTTTATCTTTTTTAAATTAATTAATTAACTTTTGGCTGTGTTGGGTCTTTGTTTCTGTGCGAGGGCTTTCTCTAGTTGCGGCAAGCGGGGGCCACTCTTCATCGTGGTGCGTGGGGCTCTCACTATCGAGGCCTCTCCTGTTGCGGAGCACAGGCTCCAGACGTGCAGGCTAAATTGTGGCTCACGGGCCTAGTTGCTCCACAGCATGTGGGATATTCCCAGACCAGGGCTCGAACCCGTGTCCCCTGCATTGGCAGGCAGATTTTCAACCACTGTGCCACCTGGGAAGCCCCTAAATTTTTATCTTTATCGTCTGTTGTTCTGCTTTCCTGCATCATGAGAAAACAACTCGATTCTATTGGTTTAGCTCTGATTGATTCTAAAATTTTACACACACCTACCTTGCTCCATCAATTACTACACTCTTTTTTCTCTTCTATTTTATTTTTTTCCTCTTCACTGTATCTGTTCTCTCACTTACAGGTTTTCCCCCCCGAAATCTGGCCATAAAATGCTCCAATTTCTCTTATTAAAAAAAAAAAAGCAAAGAAAAGGAAAAACTCAGAAGTCCTATCAGTCACTCCATTTAAGGAGAGAGATAAGTATTTATTGAAAGCATTGTAGTTGATATAATAGTTCAAGTTTTATTGATGAGTTAATTAAGGTCTAGAGGGTTAAGGGTTAATTGATTTGCCCAATGCCACAAGTAAGTGGTAGAACTGGGATTAGATATAACTCTACCTGATTCCACATCACACTGTCACATTTATTATTTTTATAGTAGTAAGATTATTCCCTACACTACCTTTATACAATATGTGCCTCACGATATTTGCAATCTGACTTCTGCTTCCACGTTTCTTTTTTAAACTCCTTTCTTGATGGTAGCAAAGGATATGTTTGTCACTAAAGGCTACAATTTCTTTCAGAACCTTATATTCTTTAAAAATTCTGGAATTATTACTTATGACCTCTCCCTTGTTCTTATAATTATCTGTAATCTTGGCTTTCATGAACCATATTCCCCTAATTCATTTTCATTCTTTATGGCTGACCTTTTTCTCTTCCTTTGCCTTTTCTTTTTGTCCCCATTCTCAAAGTTCTGTCATTTGCTTCTCTATTCAATAATCTCTCACTTAGACTTGTATTATTATATCGCAACTGAGCTATTATAAGGGCTGAGCAATTGATAATTTTCTCTCTTTTCATTTTTTAAAAGACCAAGACTGAGCCTCTCTGTAGAATGTCTGTTTAGTCAGCTAGAAGTGAAAGACTGAAGATGAAATAAACCTAATTTAAAAATATTTTTTAGAGAAAACATACCAACTATTATATCTAAAAAAGTAAACTAACAGTGATAAATGGTATTCTAAATGTAAATCACCATAGATAATTCAACAAAGAAAAAATAATTTGTAGCAATAATAGTAGGTAGCTCATAGAATTATTGGAATAAGGAACCTGACTTGGAATGTGGGCATAAGTGGATGCTAGGTAGCCAGAACAACAGCCCAGTCAAGCACAGAAGCAGGGCAGTAGGGACTTCTGTCAAAGCTACAGGGCAATAGACCACAGCTTCATCCACCACTGCTCCTGGCACTGGATCTAGGATCCCATTGGTATAATCATATAATGATGTAATGGTGATTAAAGAAAACAAAGGAAATAAAAAGTTTTTAAAATGTACTGCTAGGGAGTGGTGAATAGAAGTGAGGGATAGGATAAAAGAGCTATGAAGATGAGTTCATTCTCATATTAAGTATTATATTAGTCCTAGATTGGGTAAATAATAAATTAACAGCATAAGCAAAATATGTGGGAAATTGAAGGAACACAATAGAAAAACTGTTGAGAAAGTTATAACTGGAGATTGAGACTGAGCATGTGGAGGTTACAGCTAGGAGCTGTTGATTTTTATTATAAAACTTTTTAGACAAGCACAAGTACTTCTTAAATTAAAACATACAAAGTAAAAAAAAAAACAACTGTAAACTATAAGTGTCTCCATAGTTAAATTTTTCTTTTTCTACTGAACAGATCTACTTTCTCTAATTGCCACATCAACTTTTTTTAGAACTATAAAAGATTCTTATTGGATTGGGCTCCTCATTCCATATTAATATGAAAAAAGACACTTCCCAACAGTGTTTCATGGTTTTCTTGTCAATAAGTTCTATTTATATTTATACTTTTAAATTATTGTAGCTAATTTTTTTACATTTTTATTTTAATTCTGTCTTGTCACTTTCTAAAGATATTTTTTTATATATATACAATCTGCCAGGTATGGAAGTACAGTCTCTAAGTGGCAACATGTTGATGAAAATGCTACTGTCTCTTCCTCAAAGTGGAATTTCCATTCGAGGGAAAGACACATTTGTCACTGGATTGGAGTGATCATGTGATTTTGTATATGTATCAGAGCCTCTAGGCTAAATTCTGAAAAACTCTTTAAAACTCAGTAAATTATACACTTACATATGTAGAAGAGTTATAGTTATACCTTTACAAAATCAGTAAATTTACATACTCCCCTCTGTATATTCATTAATAAACTATCATTTGAGAAGGCATTACATTCAGATTCTGTCATTCAGACTCCCAAATCATTCCCTGTGAGTGCACGTATGTGTTTCCCAAATGGGCAGAGTTGAGCTCTAGGTCAAATTAATAGCTGTTACCAAAACACTTGACCTACAAAGTATATTGGAATATCAGTAGTCAGGAAGGTATTTGGCTAAAATGTAAAATTGACTTTGACATTTGCACAGTGAATTTCTTGAAGAGAACAGACCATCCATAATGACATGAAAGTTAGCAGCGCATTTGAAAGATGCTTGGAAAAATCCACACAGTTTAGATTAGATTAGCCATACTGAAGAAACTTTCAAGATGGGGATTGTGACATTAGAGACACACTAAATTTTTACAATTCCCTGTATTTTCACTTTCTATTTTCTCTATCAAGGAGGCTCTTTGCCCTGTCTGGCAAACTCCCACTCATTCTTGAAAACAATTTGAATGTCATTTTATCTGTGAAGCCTGCTTCCAACAGAATGAGTTTTACCTCCTCTGGTTCCTTAGCCGTTTAATTCATATGACCTTCTGAATTTTCACATTTTAGTACTAGATGGATAGAAAAATATATGGTAAATAGATAGATGTTAAGGTGTGTGTGTGTGTGTGTGTGTGTGTGTGTATCAACAAACTAGACTATGATACTTGAAGGGTGGAAATTGTGCCTTAGTCATTTATGTATTCCTAGTTCTTGACACAAAACATTTCACATAACAAGTTTAATAATAATCTATAGAATTAAATTAAATTATAAGTAATTTGATTATGTTAATATTAAGGTTTCATCATGCCACCAGGAAGTCATTTAAAGACATTATGTAATTAATATTAAACGTATGTTAATCTTAGTACATGTAGCAAGTTATGAAAGTATTTTGAAATGGCAGAGTGTCATGATAAACAACACAGATATTTTATCAGTTTGACAGATTTTTCTCTATAGCAAACACATGACTTTGGTCTGATTTATCACCATTTCCACATTAATCATGAAAATACTTTTGTAAATCTTGATCTATTTCAAAGCATTTTGATATCCATTATCTTATTTGATTGAATTGGTTCGATATCCATAATAAGATTGTGTGACAGTTTGAGCAAACATTATTTCCCCAATATATAAATCTAAAATAAAATAACTTTCACAGAGTTGCAGAACAAACTAGTGTCATAGTCATAACTAATTCCCACTCTATGCTCTCTGTACCTTGTCATTCTGCCTTTCTGATTTGTAATCTGATTTGTAATCCTAAAATAGTGTCTCAAAAAGTTTTCTCCATTTTTCAAATACTTCTATGGGAATAGTCCTTGGGCAAGAGGCAGAGTTCATCTTACAATAATATACAATGAATTAGGCCATTATAAATCCTTTTTAAACTGTAAACTCCTTTCAAAATACTTACATTTGTTGAACAAAGAGCAATCTTGCATTTGTTTCCTTATTGCTAAGTGTGATGCTTGGTACATTTTGGTAACTGTTCCATGTATTTTTAGTAAATTAATAATATTTTGAATACTTCCAAAACTCAGGCCTTATTCTATTAAACTCTGATTTATTTTTAAAGCTTCCCAAGTGATTTTAATGTGTAGGGAGGGTTGCATACCGTTCATTTGGTACAGATGACTGAACACACTAGAGTAGTGGTTCTCAACCATGTTTACACATTAGAATTACCTCAGAAACTTCAAAAAGATCCCATGGACAGACTCCAACCCAGGCCATTTAGATCAAAATCCCTGGGGTTTGACCTAGACATCTGTAGTTTTAATGCTTCCCAGGTGAATCCAATGCAAATCTAAGTTTGGGAACCAATGCAATAGAGATTACCCTTATTGCTTTAACTAATTTACCATTATTTGAGGATTTCATAATAAATTATGTCATTATGTGGATAACAAACACACATTACAGCAAAATAGCTATGACATGGACAGATCCCTTTATATATGTACTTTTCCTAAGAAAACTCCAGTTATCTTTTTGCCTTTGAGCTATACTCAGTATGCCATCTATTGTCTGGATGTATGTTTCCTTCAAGAGCTAGCTCTTTCTGTCTTCCCATCTCCATAGCATTCACTGAGACACTGCTAATACAGAAGTGCAGACTAATTAATTAGCTCAGTTAGACCCATGACACTACAAGCTGCCACTCCATTTATCTTTTGCACTTCTTTTCCAGGCTGAGCAGTCGTTCTAAGTACAATGTGTCATAAGAAATGCTGCAGCTAATGGTGTCCACATCTAGTACTCACCATGCTAAATTATGCTGCCATCCCACACCATTCTTCTGCTTCCTGAAGAGATCCATTTATTAAAACAGATCCTTATGTGGCACACACCAATTATTTTTGCAAAGAACAAACTGGAAACAGGTTCCATAATTACATGCTAGTCAACCAGTCATGTCTGTAAACAAAATCACTCACTCACTTATTATCTCTTTTACCTTCGTCTATAATTCTCTGTCTGTTGACTGAAGATATTTTCTTATGCTTGATTTTCTTTTTAATTCATGAATAGCAGTACACTTTCAGTCCAAACATCCTAAAACCTTAGAAATTGCTTAGGATGTTTCCATACTTCATGCTTGCTTGCGTACACTGAGAGTTAATGTAGGAAAGCCATTACTGGGACAATGAACATCAGGCCCGAATTATGTTGCTAATTAGCAGTTTCAGATGCTGCTAAGAAAGTCAGCTTTTTTCTTTACTACTGAAATGAGTGGGAGGGAATCAGAGCAGTTATTCCCAACAGAACCACATCTTTCTTTTATTACTCTCCCTTGCTATCAGTCTGTCTCCATTGGTTCTCTGTGTTCTTATTTCATATATAGCAGGTTAATTTTATCTGATACATATAGACTCTGCAAGTTAAAGTTCTGACTTTATTAAGTAAACTGTGGTAACTTATATTGCTTCATTTCTGATTTTTCTCCTGGCATCGCCTTGTGGTCATTGTATATGCTTTGTATTTTAGAATGTGTATGTACCTTGATTTTGAACTGTATTCATGACTTTTACCTCATCCCCTCCCTGCTCCTTATCCAAATTCTATTTGTTACACTTTCTGAGTTCAAAATTCACTGTAAGTTAACAACAACAGACATGGCTTTTCTGCTCTAAGTGTGAAGTCTCCCAAGTCTTGCAACTGCAGGGACAAAGGCTAATTATTGGCTCTCTCTCTGGAGATCTCCCTTTTTTTCTTAACTGAAAAACTCAACAAAACACAAAATCACTCATTTATGGCCCTTCCTGTTGCTCCCTATTCATCACATCCATTTGAAAAATCTAATCAAGGGACCATGCTGAGGACTGCTCTAAGACAGTCCAAACACAGGAGTTAGTTCCCTGCTTTACCAGGTTCTTAGAATGTTGAGTATTTTCTGGGCCATAAAAGTGACGATTGAGGGGATGGAACAACCTCTGATTAAGATTTATGACTTCTTTACACTGTCTTCGGATAAAGAGAAGATAAATTATGGCACAATGTATGAATACTAAAGGTCAATTCTGGGAGGGATAATGCGTGTTTGAAAACCATCACTTCCTCTGAAGTCAAATTTCATCATCATTATTCCAGATTGAGTTAATATTTTTCAGGAACTTTAAAATTCACATAAAATATTTATTTCTAAACCATTTTTGGCAGTGTGAATTTCCATATTCTGGCATTTAGATGTTTTAATATTTTATATTGAAATTTATTTTTGTTATAATTAGCCATCAGCCAAGCCAAAGTACTCTTAGTGGTATCTGTATCTTTTCATGATTATTGTCAGTTTATTTAAAATGTCCTGTAACCTTTCAAGAACCAGATTAACTAAAACAGGTCTAGTCACCATCTCCCTATAGTGGGTTGAATGGTGGTCTTAAAACAATGTGTGAGGGACTTCCTTGGTGGCGCAGTGGTTAAGAATCTGCCTGCCAATGCAGGGGACACGGGTGCAAGCACTGGTCCAGGAAGATCCTACATGCCACAGAGCAGCTAAGCCTGCGAGCCACAACTACTGAGCCCGTGTGCCACAACTACTGAAGCCCACACACCAAGAGCCTGTGCTCCGCAACAAGAGAAGCCACTGCAGTGAGAAGCCCATGCTTGCTTCTCACAACAAAGAGTAGCCCCTGCTCGCTACAACTAGAGAAAGCCCACACACAGCAACGAAGACCCAACACAGCCAAAAATAAATAAATAAATTTATTTTTTAAAAAAAGAAAAAACAATCTGTGAATGTCCTATCCCTTAGAACCTTGAATGTCACCTTAATTAGAAAAAGAATCTCTGTAGATGTAGTTAAGAGGATTGATATGAGATCATTCTGGGTTACACAAGTGGGCCCTAAATCTAATGATGTGTCCTTTTTTTTTTTTTTATGAGGAAGATTTTATATTTACCACCTTAGACAGGAAACAGTTCACTAATATTTAAGAATACTTTTCTTTTAACCAAATAACTTACTTACTTAGATTAGGAAAAATATAATAATAAGACGAACAAAGAATACTTATATTGAGTCGCTGCTTTAGAATCTCTGTAAACACTCAAAAACCCATTGAGGCATGAGCTAATTAGAGGACAATCTACAGTATTGAAAACAGCATTAAAAATGATAGATACTAATTATTGATCATTTACTATGTGGCAGATCCTATTCTGAAATCTAAGATGATATTTCTATCATCATATTTATTTTTACCAAGAGCTCATGAAAGAGGTAGTATTATGACTGATACTAAAAGTAAGGAAGTTCATGATAAGAGAGATAAAAGCACTAAGTGTAGGGACCAGGATTTGGTCCCAGATATAAGACTGACTTCCATGTCCTTCTCTTAATCAATGTTATATTGCAAAGACACTCAAAAACTTTATTTTATAGCTTAATGCTCTAGATCTACCCCGACTTGGAAAATGATGTGCTAGATGTCAGTAGACATGCCAGAAATTGAAATTTATTGCCAGTAAAATCCTGTTTTAAATAGTACTTTATTTTTCTCTTATGAAAGGGCAAAGTAATTCAATAAGTTAATAATGTTTATTTTATAGGTAAAGAGATTGAATGAACTTGGTACTTTGAAAAAAATATACAAGTGCTGAACTTTTTTGTGATTTTCATGTCTATGTAACAGAATCAGGTTTTGAAATGAAGGAAATAGACATTTCCCTTGTTTTATTCTGGAAAGGAATCAAGTGTGTTTTTCTTTTTTTTTTTCTTTAGGCAGACTTAGGCTCTCTTCTAGATCCTGAAATTTAGATGAGGGATAACTTTTTTCCATCTTTGGGCCTGTGATAAGTTTGTGTCAGTGAGACTCCAAGTAATGGAAAGGCCTGGAACATTTACTGGGAGGATGTGTGGGATGAAGTGAGTTATCTGAGTTTTAGGGTTTCTGGGAGCCAGAATGTAAAAGACTGGGCCTTTGGATAGAATGTAGGACACATGTAGTATTATAACTGTTTCCTGTTTCATACTTCCTTTTTGCTATCCACGTCTTTACTAAAGACCTGTTAACTGTTAAGCTCTATCCACACATGTCATGGGAATTAGGGAAGGCCTGTACTCACCCTTGGAGGGAAATTATTCAGTGCGAGCAATTTCAAAAAGCAGTTACTTTCTCATTTATTGTTAAAATGGCACCTTTACCCTGGACAGATTGTGTTTATTTTCTTAAAACACTGCTATGTAGCAAATTAATGACAGTTATTGTCATCAGAGAAAAGATCAGCAAATTTGGAAATGCATAATTCATCATATATTCAATAACTCTTTTAAAAACTTTGCCACAAGATCATTAACATACCACTGTGTGATACAAACAGTGTTCATTAGTACTGCCCTTCTTTTATTTCAAAATATTGTAATGAATATATGTTTTAAGGTCTTATTTTATAAAATTAACCATCTTGTGAAGTCATATACCACTTTTTGCACATCTGAGCCTTGATCCCACATTCCCACCCAAGTACTCCCTTATTTATTTTCTTATTTTTATAGAACAGATTCTTGAAAGTACTGTATACCTTAACTGTTTCCAGGCTTTCTTCCTTGGAATTTTCATAGGCCCACCTGATCAGCTTTTTGAATTCATCAAATTACTGAAACTGCTTTTCTCAAAGTCACTGATGACATTGAAATGATTAAATCGTATGGTCATTTCTTAGCATCCATTTTACTTGACCTGTCAATAGCATTATACACAATCGATTAACCTCTCCTCCTTGAAATACTTTATCCTTTTGTGTCTAGGAGAGCACACATTCTGTGCCTTCTCAATTTCTTTCACTGGTATTTTTTCCCTCTCAAACCTCTAAATATTGGAATGCTCTAGGGCTTGTTCCCATACCTCTTCTTTCTTCTGTTTACACTCTGCCTCTTGGCAAGCCTATCCAGGTGCATGGATTTAAACACCATTTATAAGCCAGCCGCTGCCATCTTGGGCTGTGGTGGTGTACACAGTGCTTCTCCACACAGGAGCCAAGGTGTGTCCCTGCAGAAGTTCTGTGCTGAGAAAGCCAATCCAACATGTCAGGTGCAAGGCCTCTGCACATGGGCCCCTACCAACCAAGGTGCAGAAGCTCCTGGGGCGGCTACGCCAACCACTGATGCACAGCTGTGGAGCCCCAATCCCAAGTCGGCCAATATCCAAGGGCCAGAAACCTGATTCCTTTCTGACTTGCCTATCCTCCAGCCCTGTGGCTGACAGGGTCTTGGTGCTCCAGCCGGGTGTCAGGCCTAAATCTCTGAGGTGACTGAGCCAAGTTCAGGACATTGGACCATCAGAGACCTCCCGGTCCCATGTAATATCAATGGGCAAGAGCTCTCCCAGAGATCTCCGTCTCAACCCTAAGACACAGCTCCACTCAATGACCAACAAGTACAGTGCTGGACACCCCATGCCAAACAACTAGCAAGACAGGAATACAACCCCACCCATTAGCAGAGAGGCTGCCAAAATCATAATAAGTTCACAGACACCCCAAAACACACCACCACACACAATCCTGCCCACCAGAAAGACAAGATCCAGCCTCATCCACCAGAACACAGGCACCAGCCCCTCCACCTACAGTGGGAAGCCTACACAGCCCACTGAACCAGCCTTACCCACAGGGGGCAGACACCAAAAACAACGGAAACTATGAACCTCCAGCCTGTGAAAAGGAGAACCCAACCACAGTAAGTTAAGCAAAATGAGAAGACAGAGAAGTAGGCAGCAGATGAAGGAGCAAAGTAAAAACCCACCAGATCAAACAAATGAAGAGGAAAAATACGCTGTCTACCTGAAAAAGAATTCAGAGTAATAAGAGTAAAGATGATCCAAAATCTTGGAAATAGAATGAAGAAAATACAAGAAACATTTAACAAGAACCTAGAAGAAATAAAGAGCAAACAAACAGTGATGAACAACACAATAAATGAAATTTAAAATTTTCTAGAAGATATCAATAGCAGAATAACTGAGGCAGAAGAATGGATAAATGACCTGGAAGATAAAATAGTGGAGAAAACTACCACAAAGCAGAATAAAGAAAAAAGAATGAAAAGAATTCAGGACAGTGTCAGAGACCTCTGGGACAACATTAAATGCACCAACATTCAAATTATAGGGGTCCCAAAAGAAGAAGAGAAAAAGAAAGGGACTGAGAAAATATATGAAGAGATTATAGTTGAAAATTTCCCTAATATGGGAAAGGAAGTAGTCAGCCAAGTCCAGGAAGTGCACAGAGTCCCATACAGGATAAATCCAAGGAGAAACATGCAAAGACACATATTAATGAAACTATCAAAAATTAAATCCAAAGAAAAACTATTAAAAGCAGCAAGGGAAAAGCAACAAATAACATGCATGGGAATCCCCATAAGGTTAACAGCTGATCTTTCAGCAGAAACTCTACAAGCCAGAAGGGAGTGGCAGCAATATTTAAAGTGATAAAAGGGATAAAACTACAACCAAGATTACTCTAGCCAGCAAGGATCTCATTCAGATTCGATGGAGAAATTAAAACCCTTACAGACAAGCAAAAGCTAAGAGAATTCAGCACCACCAAACCAGCTTTACAACAAATGCTAAAGGAAATTCTCTAGGCAGGAAATACAAGAGAAGGAAAAGAAGGAAAAGACCTACAATAACAAATCCAAAGCTATTAACAAAATGGTAATAGGAACATACAAATCAGTAATTACCTTAAGTATAAATGGATTAAATGCTCCAACCAAAAGATATAGACTGGCTGAATGGTTACAAAAACAAGATGCATATATATACTGCCTACAAGAGACCCACTTCAGACCTAGGGACACATACAGACTGAAACTGATGGGATAGAAAAAGATATTCCATGCAAATGGAAATCAAAAGAAAGCTGGAATAATAATTCTCATATCAGACAAAATAGACTTTAAAATAAAGACTATTACAGGAGACAAAGAAGGACACTACTTAATGATCAAGGGATCAATCCAAGAAGATATAACAACTGTAAATATTTATGCACCCAACATAGGAGCACCTCAGTGCATAAAGCAAATGCTAACAGCCATAAAATAGGAAATTGGAAGTAACACAAAAATAGTAGGGGACCTTAACACCACACTTTCACCAATGGACAGATCATCCAAAATGAAAATAAATAAGAAACACAAGTTTTAAATAACACATTAAACAAGATGGACTTAATTGTTATTTATAAGACATTACATCCAAAGACAACAGTATACTTTCTTCTCAAGTGCTCATGGAAGATTCTCCAGGATAGATCATATCTTGGGTCACTAATCAAGCCTTGGGAAATTTAAGAAAATTGAAATCATATCAAGTATCTTTTCCAACCAAAATTCTATGAGACTAGATATCAAATACAGGAAAACATCTGTAAAAAATACACATGGAGGTTAAACAATACACTACTTAATAACCAAGAGATCAGTGAAGAAATCAAAAAATACCTAGAAACAAATGAGAATGAAAACACAATGACCCAAATCCTATGGGATTCAGCAAAAGCAGTTCTAAGAGGGAACTTTATAGCAATACAGTTCTACCTCAAGAAACAAGAAAAATCTCAAATAAACAACCTAACCTTACACCTAAAGCAATTAGAGAAAGAAGAACAAAAAGATACCCAAAGTTAGCAGAAGGAAAGAAATCATAAAAATCAGATCAGATATAAATGAAAAAGAAATGAAGGAAACAATAGCAAAGATCAATAAAACTAAAAGCTGCTTCTTTGAGAAGATAAAAAAATTGATAAACCATTAGCCAGACTCATCAAGAAAAAAAAGGAAAAGATTCAAATCACAGAATTAGAAATGAAAAAAGAGAAGTAACAACTGACACTGCAGAATTACAAAGGATCATGAGCGATTACTACAAGCAACCATATGCCAATAAAAAGGACAACCTGGAAGAAATGGACAAATTATTAGAAAAGCACAACCTTCTGAGACTGCACCAGGAAGAAACAGAAAATAGAAACATACCAGTCACAAGCACTGAGATTGAAACTGTGTTAAACATCTTCCAACTAACAAAAGCTCAGGACCCAATGGCTTCACAGGTGAATTCTATCAAACATTTAAAGAAGAGCTATCACCAATTTTTCTCAAACTCTTCCAAAATATAGCAGAAGGAGGAAAACTCCCAAACTCATACTAGGAGGCCACCATCATCCTGATACCAAAACCAAAGAATATCACAAAAAACGAAAACTACAGGCCAATATCACTAATGAACATAAATGCAAAAATTTTCAACAAAATACTAGCAAACAGAATCCAAAAGCACATTAAAAGGATCATACAGGGGCTTCCCTGGTGGCACAGTGGTTGAGAATCCGCCTGCTGATGCAGGGGACAGGGGTTTGTGCCCCAGTCCGGGAAGATCCCACATGCCGCGGAGCGGCTGGGCCTGTTAACCATGACTGCTGAGCCTGCGCGTCCAGAGCCTGTGCTCCGCAATGGGAGAGGCCGCAACAGTGAGAGGCCTGCATACTGCAAAAAAAAAAAAAAAAAATCATACATCATGATCAAGTGGTGTTTATCCCAGGAATGCAAGGATTGTTCAGTATATGCAAATCAATGTGATACACCATATTAACAAACTGAAGGATAAAAACCATATGATCATCTCAATAGATGCAGAAAAAGGTTTTGACAAAATTCAATACCCATTTATGATAAAAACCCTCCAGAAAGTAGGCTTAGAGGGCACTTACCTCAACATAATAAAGGCCATATATGACAAATGCACAGCCAATATCATTGTCTATGGTGAAAAACTGAAACCATTTCCACTAAGATCAGGAACAAGACAAGGTTGCCCACTCTCATCACTATTACTGAACATAGTTTTGGAAGGTTAGCCACAGCAATCAGAGAAGAAGAAGAAAAAAAATGAAATCCAAATTGGAAAAGAAGAATAAAACTGTCACTGTTTGCAGATGACATGATACTATATAGAGAGAATTCTCAAGATGCTACAAGAAAACTACTAGAGCTAATCAATGAATTTGGTAAAGTAGCAGGATACAAAATTAATGCACAGAAATCTCCTACCTTCTTATACACTAATGATGAAAAATCTGAAAGAGAAATTAAGGAAACACTCCCATTTACCATTGCAACTAAAAGAATAAAATATCTAGGAATAAACCTACCTAAGGAGACAAAAGTCCTGTATGCAGAAAACTATAAGACCCTGATGAAAGAAATTAAAGATGATGGAGACATATACCATGTTCTTGGAGTGGAAGAATCAACATTGTGAAAATGACTATACTACCCAAAGTAATCTACAGATTCAATATGCAATCCCTATCAAATTACCAATGGTATTTTTCACAGGACTAGAACATAAAATTTCACTATTTGTATGGAAACACAAAAGACCCTGAATAGCCAAAGCAATCTTGAGAAAGAAAAACAGAGCTGGAGGAATCAGACTCCTGGACTTCAGACTATATTACAAATCTACAGTAATCAAGACAGTATGGTACTGGCACAAAATCATAAATACAGATCAATGGAACAAGATAGAAAGCCCAGAGATAAATCCATGCACCTATGGTCATCTTATCTTTGATAAAGAAGTCAAGAATATACAATGGAGTAAAGACAGCCTCTTCAATAAGTGGTGCTGGGAAAACTGGACAGCTACATGTAAAACAATGAAATTAGAACACTCTGTAACACCATATGCAAAAATAAACTCAAAATGGATTAAAGACCTAACTGTAAGGCCAGACATATAAAACTCTTAGAGGAAAACATAGGCAGAACACTCTCTGATATAAATCACAAAAACATCCTTTTTGATCCACCTCCTAGAGAAATGGAAATAAAAAGAAAAATAAACAAATGGGACCTAATGAAACTTAAAAGCTTTTGCACAGCAAAGGAAACCATAAACAAGATGAAAATACAACACTCAGGATGGGAGAAAATATTTTCAAATGAGGCAACTGACAAAGGATTAATCTCCAAAATATACAAGCAGCTCATGCAGCTCAATATCAAAAACACAAACAACCAAATCCAAAAATGGGCAGAAGACCTAAGTAGACATTTCTCCAAAGAAGATATACAGATTGCCAACAAACACATGAAAGGATGCTCAACATCATTAATCATCAAAGAAATGCAAATCAAAACTACAATGAGATGTCATCTCACTCCGGGCAGAATGGCCATCATCAAAAAATCTAGAAACAATAAATGCTGGAGAGGGTGTTGAGAAAAGGGAACACTCTTGCACTTTTGGTGGGAATGTAAATTGATACAGCCACTATGGAGAACAGTATGGAGATTCCTTAAGAAACTAAAAATAGAACTACCATACGACCCAGCAATCCCACTACTTGGCATATACCCTGAGAAAACCATAACTCAAAAGGGTCATGTACCACAATGTTCATTGCAGCTCTGTTTACAATAGCCAGGACACGGAAGCAATCTAAGTGTCCATCGACAGATGAATGGATGAATATGTAGCACATATATACAATGTAATATTACTCAGCCATAAAAATAAACAAAACTGAGTTATTTGTAGTGAGGTGGATGGACCTAGAATCTGTCCTATAGAGTGAAGTCAGAAAGAGAAAAACAAATACCGTATGCTAACACATATATATGAAAAAAAAAAAAATGTTGTTCTAATGAACCTAGGTGCAGGACAGGAATAAAGACGCAGATGTAGAGAATGGATTTGAGGATGCAGGGTGGGGGGAAGGGTAAGCTGGAATGAAGTGAGAGAGTGGCATTGATATATATACACTACCAAATGTAAAATAGATAGCTAGTGGGAAGCAGCTGCATAGCACGGGGAGATCAGCTCCGTGCTTTGTGACCACCTAGAGGCGTGAGATAGGGACGATGGGTGGGAGGGGATATGGGAATATATGTATATATTTAGCTGATTCACTTTGTTATAGAGCAGAAAGTAACACAACATTGTAAGCAATTATACTCCAATGAAGATGTTAAAAATAAAAGAAAAGAAAATAAATACCATTTATGCTCATGAATTCTTAATGTATAACTTCATCCCAGAACTATCTCCTGAAATCTAGATATATAGATATATGTCTATGGTATATATATATAAACACACACACACACACACACACACACACACACACAATTGCCTCTTTGATATCTTCACTTCAATATATAATAGAAATCTCCAGTTTAACATGTTCAAACTGAACTTCTGCTTTCCCCTTGCATAACTAACCAGTACCTTCTTAGGTCTTACACATTTCAGCTTATAGCAGCAAGATTCCTCCAGTTACTTAGACCAAAATCTTTGTCATCTTTTACTCCTCTTTTTCTTTTCTTCAACCTCCACACCTATGTATTCCTACAGATTCTGTCATCTCTACCTTCAAAATATATCCAAGTTGTTGTTTAATATTTACAGAGTTTCAACTTTGCAAGGTGAAAAGAGCTCTGGAGGTTGGTTGCACAACAGTGTGAATGAAGTACTACCAAACTGTATATTTTTAAATGTTTGAAATGGTAAATTTTATGTTATGTGTATTTCAGTACAATTAAAAGTAATTTAAAAAAAACCTCAGCAAGTACCAAAGAAGTCCAGAATTTGACCACTCCGAAGTGCTGGCACTCTAAATACCCTAAGCCAGATCACTATCACATGTTGCTAGGATTCCTACAATAGTTTTCTAATAGGTCTCTCTGCTTCTGCCCCTGTTTCCTTGCAATTTCTTTTTCAACAGCCAAAGTGCTCTTATTAAAATGTGTCAGATCATGACTTTCCTCTAATGGTCTCCCCTCTCACTTAGGGTAAAATCTAAAGTCATTGGTATGACCTATAATGTTCCACGTGATCTGGCCTTGGTACTTCCTTTATCTCATCTTCTCTGACTCACCTGTTTACTCCCTCTGCTTCAGCCACCCTGTCCTCTTTGCAGTTTATCTGACACTCCCACTTAAGATCTTTGTGCTTCTTTTCCTACTACCTGATACCTATAAGGCTAATTCCCTTACTTCCTTAAGACCTTTACTTTAAAATTTATCAGCTCAGTGAGTTAAGTTTTAACATCAACATCTGTGAGTGGCTGACATTTTCTTTCTCTTTCTCTCCTTTATGTATTATCCTTAGCTCTATGTAAATCCAAACAGAGTAACTGTTGTAATAGAAACAAAATAAAACAAAAAACCCAAAGAGTTGCTGTGGCTTATCTCAATAAAAATGTATTCTCATGAATATCAGAGACCAGTGTGAATCAGCGGAGTGGGATCCTTCCAATTTTGTTCTCATCTGTATTCACATAGGTAATAGGGAAAGAGAATACTATTTTCAAAAACAACAACAATTTCTCCCATCCTATATGCTCTTCTTGAAAAGTGATATTGACACTTCTTCACTCAGAGGTGGATCTATGTTCCCTTCCTTTGAACTGGGTGTACTTATTAGTATGAAATAAGTGACATAATGTGACTTTCGAAGTTAGGTCTTGTTCACTTGGGATGCTCCAACATCTGTGCTGTGAGGAAGCCAAGTGTACATGGACAGATAATGTTTTAGTCTTCTGGTACAGAAGTCCAGATAAATTCCCAAATTACAGCCAGTATTAGCCAGTATCAGACAAGTGAGTGAAGTAGTTTCTGCATTGAGATCCCAGACGTAGAATCATCTCCAGCCTCCTGGTATTACCAACTAAGAACACAGACTTGCAGAGACAAGCCATCCCTGATCTTCCTTGTCCACATTTCTAATCTGTAGACTCCATGAGCATAATAAAATTGTTTCAGACCATTAAATTTGGGAGTGATTTGTTTTGCAGCATTAGATAACTGGAACAGAGCAAGAACTTAAAGAAAGCACATCTACTTTTAGCCATTTTGGCTGAGACCACATCATTTCTACTTTCATTCATTTGATCAAATTCAGTCATTTGGCTCCATTTAACCACTAGGGATCCAGCCACATTGGAAGTCTGGAAAATGTAGTCTCATGGTGTGGCTAAGAATGTGATGAAGATGTTGTTATGCACTGTCAGCCTTCCCATAGCCCTTCACAATTTACCATACTGTATGTTATTTATTTATCTTTATTTTCTGACTTCTAAAGCAGAAGATAAGCAGCATGCTCATTAGATTGTTTTCTGATTTGCCCACTTTTTCCTGGCACATAGTGGGTGTATATTAAGTGATTGTTAGATTGAAGGGAATTTTTGATGCAAAAGTTAGCTTTTGAATGATAGAGTGAATGGATTTCTGGTTGATGCATTTTCTGTAAATTTACCCTGCAGCCCCCTTCATATCTCAATCAAAGAAACCACACCAACCTTACTTACATTTAGATAGTTTTTACTTATAACGTTACTTTTATTTAAAATGATATCTATTTTTAAGGATTAGGAATTATCCAAGGCATATACACTAGAAGACAGCAATCTTGGGGTCAGTTTCAGACTTCTGCCTACCAAGATGCCAAAAGATAACCAAAAAAATTAATGGCACCATTGCCCCCTCAATGTTACAGAACTGCCCTCATCCCATAAGAAATCTGAGGGCATGTGACCTGTGACTGAATGAAGTTGCTAGCATCAATTCTTATTGGTGGTAAGTAACAAAAATTCAACTGAGTAAATTTGAAGGTCTAATAGGCTTTATTAAATGATTCATGAATTGGGCAGCACCCCATCTAGCCATAGAAAAAAGCTCTACCAAGCTGCAGAAAAAAAAAAAAAAAAAGGTTTAAAGGCAGAGAGGAAGTGGAAAAAAGAAAATCATTAGCAAAGAATGCATTGTTTTAGGCAAGACCGCCCTCCTACGGGGAATGGAAAGTGTCTATCAGTCTATCTCAGTGCCGACCAGGACATTTCAGGTTGTCTAGTCATATTTCTGAGGAAGGTTTAAACTGTAATTATGTTAGGCATTATGTCTTGGTGGGACCTAGCCTAAGTGACTCCATTTTGGGCCTGTTGTTTCTTTTTTAACATTAGTTACAGGTAAAACTTTTCTTATTATTTAAATTAAAACAATACAAACAGAAGCTCTAATGTTTTGTTCCCATATACAATGGACCAGCATGTGTATATTTTAGCATATAATCACTTTAATTTTGATTCCATCCATAAAAGGTATGTACACATCAAAAATTCAAAATTGTTTTGGTGGATGCCATGGTCTCTATAGATACAAGCATGTTAGATGGGTCCTGGTATGTTGTATCTGAACAGTACCCAGGATGTAGTAAATCCTCAGTAGAAAGTTATTGGATCAATAAATAAGGAATTGAGGAGATTGTGAGGAGAAGCTTGCCTTAAGAGAAAAAAGTAGTGGCTATAAGCTTAGGACCAAAGCAAGGGCTTGTCTGTTAAAAGAAATTTAACACTAGAGGATTGCACAGGAGCACATTACTAAAAATCTCATTAGATATGCCTCCCTCCTCTCATCCACTATTTTTTTTTGGAAAACAGGTATCATTTGAATTAACAAGAAAGAGTAAGGTTATTAGAATCTCTGTATGATACAAAGAACAGAGGACAGCATAATTTTATGGTCAATGTAATTTTCTGTATCACCCATTAAGTGGTAAAATGACTGTTAAGAGGAAAAATTAAACAATGGAAATAGCCAAGTCACAAAGGATCACAAAGAGTAGTATACAAAAAAAGTCAAGAGACCAGAGCAGCTAAAACCAGAGCAAATGTAGGCATTGCAAGTTACAAGACCAGCTTCTGAAGCTGGAAAAAAGGATTATCAAGGAATACAGAAACTCAGCCTAAGCTAAAAAACTGTTGTTATTAATCTGTTGTGCTCCCCTTCTGGCCGTTGAAGCCTGGGGATACAGCTAGAAAAATAAATAACAAGCTCTAGAAAAGTGACCTTCTCTAGTCAACCTTTGAGCATGACTTAAAGCCTCTTGTGCCTTTCAGACAATAATCTTTTTGTTTTATTAGAACAGAAACTGGGAGGGAGGATATTTTTCATTGGGGTTTATGTCTTTCAGAGGCCAGGGACTACTTATCTCGAAGAGAGACAATTCATGATTTTGAAGCTTGATCTCTCTCTCTCTCTCTCTCTCTCTCTCTCTCTCTCTCTCTCT
>NW_021703767.1:52784412-52980290 GCF_005190385.1 Monodon monoceros
ATATATATATATATATATATATATATATATATATTCCTACTAAAAGAAACATAAATCAGAAACATAGATCAAAAATTTATGTCTTGTTACAGTGTACCAAGAATAGTACATTATTATGAATTATGATCATTTATCGAATGTAAGTTTTGCATAAACACAGTGGCCACTGAACATTATCAGAAAATTGAACATAGATGAAAGAAAAATCCAATTCGAAATATGCTATACCATCACAGAAGCTAATAAACTTTATTTTAGAATTGAATTTAGGACAGTGACAAAATTTACTTGGACACTTAAAACACAGAGTTGCCTCATTGTAATCAGTTAGCATTATGCAGTCTGTCATCATCTATGGAAATCTACACACAACCAAAATTTATAAAGATTCCACCATGATATGCTCCCACATAAAAAGCCAAAAAAATCTGAATTTATTTATGAAATGGTAGTTATAAGACATTTCCTGAGTTAGAAATGTTTCAAGTTTCTAAAAAAGATGTAAAAGTGAGATACAAGTTTACCCCATCATATATTACTACATCCAATTGAAACACATGACTCAAATTCCTAGTCCTAGAAGTTACACACCTTCTCACTGATCTAATAACCTAAAAAGTAAAATTTCATGGATTACATTGCTATATCAAGAAGAATCTCAGGGCTACCAAATGTGAGAAAGAAGTGTAAAGATGTTTCTAAAACAAGTTAGTTTTATTAGATCTACGTTAAAACTACAAGGCGAAAATACAGTTTTAAACAGAAACATCTGGCTTCCCATAACCTTGGCCATTCTTGGGAAGTCTATAAGAAGAAGCAATCACTATGATATTTCTATTCCTTACTTCTGGAACCTTGTGGCAATTCAAAATGCCCATTAACAGTCCTGGAGAGAGTCTTAGAGCTTGGAGCTAAAAGGCAGCTAACTAGAAGGGTCACCACCCTCAAGATGTATAAACTGTGGTCCAAGAATATTAAGTGATGAGCCCATAGTTACATAATTGGTTAGATTCCTATGATTATGTTAGGATTCATCACTAATTTAGAGAGCAAATGATAAATAAGGAAACATTTATGCCATTTTACCTTTGGCAGAGGGTTTTACAATGCTTGAATTTGACGGTTTTACTCACTCTGGGTATTTCTTTGGCTGCTATTTACAAACAACTTCAGAGTCTATATACCTAGATAACTGAATTTTCTGTTACACAATCCTATGTTTCATTAGACTATATGAGACTACTGTTTCTGACCTGAAACATTAGAGATTTCTTAGAGGTTTTTCCTATATCTAAGAAAACTAAAATCCAGAGACCTTAAGAGTCTTAAACTAAAATTCACCTCAACTACGTTAAGACATTATATAATTTAATTAATATTTATTTTCCAGTCTGGAAATCTAAATAGACTATCACTATCGGTGAATATTCTAGATAGAACTTAAATGTCCCAGAAGTGGAAAACTCTATTATTTGCTCTATTTAGTTTAAGATAGATCATGAAATTTAACACTGAAATAGCCAAACAACAAACTTCAATGAAGAATCTCTAAGTCAAAAATCCTGGCTATAAAATGAGGATTCAGTTGATGTCACTTCATTCATCACTGCCCCTGCTTCTCACTTAATAGTCAAAGTATAGGAACTGAAGTTACATCTCCCACCCACATCTTGCACACCTCCACCTCCAATCAAGACTACGTCCTGAAGACACTGTCCAACACCAAATGCTGGTGGAATGGAGCAACAGGAACTCTCACTGCTGGTGGGAATGCAAACAGTACAGCCACTTTGGAAAACAGTTTGGGAGTTTCTTACAAAACCAAACATAGGCTTATCATAATATCAAGAAATCATGCTCCTAAATATTTGCTCAAATGAGCTGAAATCTTATGTCCACACAAAATCCTACACACCAATATTTATAGCAGCTTTATTCATAAGTGCCAAAAATTGGAAGCAACCAAGATGTCCTTCAATAGGTGAGTGGATAAACAAACTGTGCTACATCCATGTAATGGAGTATCATTCGGTAATAAAAAAAAAATCAACTATCAAGCTATGAAAAGACATGGGACAACTTTAAAGGCATACTGTTAAGTAAAAGAAGCCAGTCTGAAAATGTTACATATTATATGATTTCAACTATATGACATTCTGAAGAAAGCAAAAACTATAGAGACTTTAAAAAGATGAGTGGTTGCCAGGGCTTCAAGAGGTGTATGGTGGAGGCAGTGGGGGAGGGAAGCAATGAATAGGTGGGACACAGGGCATTTTTAGTGCAGTGAAACTATTCTACATGATACCATAATGGTAGATATATGACATTATTATACATTTGTGGAAACTCTGAGAACCGTGCAATACAAAGAGTGAACCCTAATACAGACTATGAACTTTAGTTAATAAAACTGTATCAATACTGGTTCATCACTGTAACAAAAGTACCACCTTTTGCAAGCTTTTAATAATCGACGAAACGGCAAATGGCGGGAGGGAGTATACGGGAGCTCTGCTTTCTGAGTCATTTTTCTGCAACCCTAAAACTGCTCTAAAAAATAAAGCTATTAAAACAAAATAAGAACGCTGTCTCATGAACTAGCTATTGACACAGAGAAATTTGTGTAAACCTTGTGTAAAACTACAAGGTTTAAATAATATGAAAAGCAAATACACAAATGCAATGATATTTCCCCCAAAACAAACACATGGTAACATTCATCCTAACTGTGAAACAAAAAGCAACATAAATGACCTTAACCCTGCGAAAAATAAAATCTGAAATATTCTTACCTGTCCTGCGACTGCTCTTCGTACATCCTCTCCTTGCCTTCTTTAAAGAGTCTTATTGCTCTTTTTGACTTTTTCATTAGACTATCAATGTAGATTTTAAAATATTCATTCTCACTGAGTTGGGCAAGTTTCTGGTTGTCGTCATATTTACTCAATATAAGTCTCAAATGCTGATATGTATCAGGTAAAATATCAAGTATATACGGTGGGCTATTCTTCAACTGGAGTTTGGGATTTTGGCACAGTCTGACCTAAAAGAAACAAAGACAGAAATAAAACACTTTCATGTGAACTGCAACACTTTCTTTCACAGAAGAGCTGAGAAAATTATCAAACTATGTACTATTTCTTTGCCTTGCATAATATACATTTTGATTTTAAAATTATCATCAGCAATCTACAAAGAATCTACATTCCCATCTGTTTTCGTACAATTAAATACTATTCTCTTCTCTTCTCATTCAGTTTTTCTATGTCAGACCTTAACTTTCAACCCCAAAAGTTTTCATTCTCTCTTCAACATCCCATTGTTCACGGCTTAACAGAACATCTATGTGCTAATTATTATATAGCACTAACAGTCTCTTTTTTAAACAAAAATGAGGTTATGGGCCTCATCTGCTGGCCCATTTTAACATCTCACATTCAGAGATTATTTTCCCAGCTAAAGCTCTTTGATAGATTTTAATTTACGTTTTGGTGTATTGTTCCCAAACCCTGAGAAAACTAAACACAGGTGCTCTTTTAATAACTGAATTATTAAGTAGTAAATGGGTGTCAGGTCAGAACAAGTCTTTTCCACCTCTTCACATTACATCCCAGGCCTAGAAACACATGTTACATAACGGTTCAGTCATTTCATCAGGTGCCACCCAACGGCTGGGGCGTTCAGGGCTGCCTGCATAACCATACCTTCTGCTAGCACGAAAAGGTAGTAATTCTACTACTACATTCACTTCTTTCTACATGTTCATGTGATTTAGTCATAAGTAATTTTACCCATCTCTCATTCTTACCCCTCCAATCACAGCATAAAGAACCATCCAATTAAACGACTGTTTAAATAAACTCATTGGGAATTGCACAAGTGTGTACATAGTGTAAAGGCACACACTCTTACAAAAGGCAATATGTACACATCAAAGCAGAGTTACTGAGAAGCTCATGAAGCATAAGCTTGAGGGTCCCTCAGACACTTGGCCCTCTTCTAAAGGTCTCGTCATACATTTTTTTTGTGAAGTTTTCAAGAGCAAGATATTTTACACACAATTAGTTAAGATTTCTGTCTTTTTCCCAGTGCAACATCCCTTCTGTCAAACTTAACCTTCTGCTGGGTGGCACTGAAGGAGCTGGGGGCATTTCTGGAGTCTGGCTAATGGGAATTTGAGTTGAAATACACTTAGTTTGGCTTTAGTGGAAGGTACATGTAAGGAACGCAGTCACTTCTGGAACTAGTTAAATCACTGTCAGCAATTGTGATGAAAGAATGGCTTCGGGAATATTTCAAGTGTTCATGGTGCTGACCAGCCCAGCACAGGAGCAGGAAGGTCACGTTTAAATTTCGTAATTTGAATGTGTCCAATGGTACCCAGAATTGGAGGCATACGTGGGCAACGGAAGAGAATCAAAGTGCAAAGTGTACAGAGGGCTTCCCTGGTGGCGCAGTGGTTGAGAGTCTGCCTGCCAATGCAGGGGACACGGGTTCGTGCCCCGGTCTGGGAAGATCTCACATGCCGCGGAGCGGCTGGGCCCGTGAGCCATGGCCGCTGGGCCTGCGCGTCCGGAGCCTGTGCTCCGCGGCGGGAGAGGCCACAACAGTGAGAGGCCCGCGTACCGCAAAAAAAAAAAAAAAAAAAAAAAAAAAAAGAATCTGCCTGCCAATGCAGGGGACACAGTTTCGAGCCCTGGTGCAGGAAGATCCCACATGCCGCGAAGCAACTAAGCCCGTGCGTCACAACTACTGAGCCTGCGCTCTAGAGCCCGAGAACCACCACAACTGAAGCCCGCGCACCTAGAGCCCGTGCTCTGCAACAATGAGTAGCCCCCACTCACGGCAACTAGAGAAAGCCCACGCCCAGCAACGAACACCCAATGAAGCCAAAAATAAATAAATAAATAAAATAAATTTTAAAAAAGAATAAGTGTACAGAGTCTAGATTATTTCTCTGATGTTTGTGGACTTAACCATTTCTTTTAATGGTCTTTCTTTTCATACCCAATTTTGTATTTGTACTTTTTTCTTTAAAAGGACCACTCCAAATTTCAGGTTCCACAAAAACATGGATCCACTTTTGGGTACTCATAAAAGCGCCCCGGCCAAATGAAAAAGAGTTGAACGTTAATAATTTCAAGAACCACAAACACAATAAATCAAGGAAATGACAAATGAAAAA
Source organism: Monodon monoceros (assembly GCF_005190385.1). Classification (NCBI taxonomy): domain Eukaryota; kingdom Metazoa; phylum Chordata; class Mammalia; order Artiodactyla; family Monodontidae; genus Monodon; species Monodon monoceros. The sequence goes on from NW_021703767.1 coordinate 52,789,598, forward strand.
GTACTCTTAAACTTACTTTCTCACTTGCTTCCTTTGAGAAATGACCATATCTTTTGTGGGGGAAAAAAGTCTGGCTCAAACTATCAAGCATCAGCCCCTAATTTAAGACAACCATTTCTCACATTAACTAAGGGTGCATTTCTCACATTAACAATGTGTACTCCACTTCGTACACAGTGCCTAAAGCAGAACTGTCTAGCATACAGTACAGAACTAATAAATGGATGTATAGATGGTTGGTTGATTGATTCTGAAAGTCTTTATATGTATTTTTACACACAGATGTTATTATATTACTTCCTTATTTTCATGATTGAACTATATAATAGTATTTTCTCCCCTAAAGACAGATGAAGTCCCAAATATATCAATGATTTAACAAATCTTGCTTGAAACAAGATGGTTTTTCAATTCTTAAAACTAAAAGATAATATCGCGAGTACACACAAATTTCAAAAGTATCACCACCAACATCCTACAGCAGGCAGTTTAATTTCAGCAACATAAAACTTGGTACAACATGTCGCAGACTGATAAATTATTAACTTGTAGTTAGGGGGCTAGGCAACTTTAAATTCATTTCCTCCAACTGGTGAATTTTTTAACTGATAAATAAAAAAATTTTTCAGACATTCCAAATCACTGTTCTTTAATAGATTCTTTTAAACGGTACAGATTTTTAATTTACTATATGCTACCTGGCCTTTTTCTCATTTGTTTTATTTACATTATAATTCTATCTGAGTATTGATTTATTCAGTAAAATTGTTTGAATAACTACTATATACCAGGTACTGAGCTTAGTGCCAGGAAATTATAGATGACTAGAGCATACTTCATGCCTCAAGGACTCTGGCAGAAGAGACCTAGTTCTCTATAATTAACTTAGGAGCAATGTAATTCTTGCTCTAAGGGATCTTAGTGAAGATCCTGTCCAATCCATTCATTTTTCAGATAAAGAAACTAAGAACTACAAAGATTACGGCGACTATTGAAAAATCATTAATCCAACACAAGAGTCTGCATCTTATGAATCTCAGCCTGATCTTCCTTCTAACTATATCACAATTTAATTAGAATTAGGCATATAACTAATGATCCCTGGCTAAACTCATTTACATTTTTATTTTACTCCATTTGCAAATTTACAGGAACTTGAGGACCCATTTGTTAATTCTACAAACGTTTATATGTCAGGCATTGTTTCGGGCCCTATGGAGTACAGCAATGAATAAATCACACACCTGTCCTCAAGGAGTGTTCTAGTGAAAAAGACTGGTGGCTTAGAAAAGAATGACAGGAGAATCAGAGTGCTATAATGGAGGAGACTACGAAGTGCTAGAGGAGGAATGAAGCAGACACATCTACGTGGCAGGGCCATGAAAGGCATACCTAAATTTGCAAAAGGAATATTCCAGGCAAAGGGATGTGCAGAGGCTTGAGAGGCCCCAGAGAGTAGGGTGTGTGAAGAGTAGTCAGTGCAGTCATTCTAAAAGGTGGGGGCATAGGAGCCCCTGGGTGAGTGGAATGAGGAGATCTTCAATAGGCTAGAGTCAGTTCATCAAGGCCTTTGTAGGCCACACAGTTTTTCTAAATCTGCACTTGGGCAAGTGCAATATAAAATGCTGAACTACTACTGCACGCCGCTGACTGTGCAGTTCATCAGTTGGATTAGTATTAAACTGTGATTTATGTCAACTCTTGCCGAAAATTGCCGAAAATGAATAACCCTATGCCAGGACTATGACTTCCTAGCAGGTCAAATTCAATTCAATTCAATAAATATTTATTGAGTGCCTGCTATGTGCAAGGAACTGCAAAAGCCAGGGCGAGAAAAATTGCTTTTCTAAAACCAGTATTTTAAGGAGAAAAATCAAGCTCACCATTTAAGGTTCAAGTTCAGATTCGAATGAGTCAGACTTCTAGAAATATCGAAGTCACTCCCTAGAATGAAAGCGGGTCCCAACACAGGAGAGCTTTCACAAAGAACACATCTACAGTCACATTATACGCTGATGGAATTTTTAGGGCACCAACTGGTACATTAAAGGATTGGTTCATTACTCTTTGCTTTTGAACTAAAAGGTAAAACATCTAATATTGGAATTGGGCTAAAAATTCCATTATAGTCATTGGCTCAAAGGATTTTAGAGTTAAAGAGGACCCTGGAGGTCACCAAGACCAACTCCTTACTTGTTACATAACAATACTTAAACACAGAAATGGAACCTAGTTAAGTTTACTGCTCAGAACCCTGCTGTCTGGACTTACAAGTCATGCACTCTCTCCATAACAGTAGACAACTGCCTGATGTATTTCTTGAAAATGTATTTAAAGATTTTTAGGGCTTCCCTGGTGGCGCAGTGGTTGTGAGTACGCCTGCCGATGCAGGGGACGTGGGTTCGTGCCCCGGTCTGGGAGGATCCCACATGTCGCGGAGCGGCTGGGCCCGTGAGCCATGGCTGCTGAGCCTGCAAGTCCGGAGCCTGTGCTCCGCAACGGGAGAGGCCACAACGGTGGGAGGCCCGCGTACAGCAAAAAAAAAAAAAAAAAAAAGATTTTTAAGTAGACCTCTCTGTATATGTCTATATATGCATCGTCTCACATACATAAAAAATATATATTTTATATTTAATATGGCACTACATGTGTATTTCAGTAAATACATATTCACATACATAAAATATATATTCAACCATATCAAAGCAAAGGCACAAATATAAACACAGGATTTACTAGGGCTACAAGAATCTTCAAAGCCATTAATTATTCTGGAACACTCTTGCATTTAAACAGTTTCCTGAATGTGCTTTAATTAAAATTTCCAGCCAAAAGGTAACAAAGAAGTATTAGGTCAGCTAACATATTTTCTGCAAACAAGGTTCAAACCAGACCCTGAAACCTATGAAAGAAATTCTACTGAAGCAAATGGAAACTTCAACAGTAAGGAATTGTGCGCATACCATAAAAGACTTTTCATTATAAAACACACCTCACCTCATGGAGCATTCAGTTATATTAAATCATGTATTGTATCTGTGAAATGAAATATCCCATTTTTTTAAAGACAGTATGGGAAGCCTGAAAGAATCCCTTGTTTGTGCTCCTCAGGTAACTGCTGTAAGAGATTCCTTATTGCAGTTACTTAAAAATATGTCATTATGACAAAAAGTATCTGTGAGTTCTTTGGGTTCTTTACAGTTTAGTTCAGCAAATCACACCACTAAGTATATAAAAGCATAAAAACTTATACAGCATAAAATTTAAAAAATATAAAAATAAAGCAGAACTCTTTCTACATAGAATATTAATTGGGCAAAACAAGAACGTTAGCATATAACTGGTTATGAGTCTAGAAATTAATCATAGCAAGATTTGGGGGGAACTACCAATTCTTTTATGGTTTTCAAAGAAGGTTTCTTTAGAAAGACACCTTTAACCTTTATAACCTTTTATAACCTTTATAACCTTTATAACCTCTTTATAACAGTTTTATTGTTATAAGAAGCACCATTAAATAACTGACTAGCTGTAATTAAGATGTCAATTGTGTATTCATTTATTCACATATCTATCTTACTGGTCTACCTCCATCACCTAACGTAGGATCTTGCATATAGTAGATGCGCAATAAATATTTGATGGAGGAAAGGAGAAAAGGAACAAGTTAAGGAGGAACCTCTCAGAAGCAAAGTAATATTACAAACAGGATTCCACACCTATATTGAATAAACCTGTCTACAAATGAATACAACGCTTGGGAAAGAACTTGATCATTTCAAATATAGGGGGTAAAGATCCTTTTGATTTACTTCTCTTGGAAAGAGGAAGATTCAAGCAGCGTGCTTGAATCTTCATACTATAAACATAGGCATCAGAACCAAACAAACCTGGGATCTAGCCCTGCCAGTTACTAGCTTTACAACCGTGGGCCAGTTTCTTCTTCTGGAAACCATGAAAACTTCTAAAGATGTTACAAATTCTCAGAAGAGGAAATGTAAAGTGCTCTGCACAATACCTGACACATACTGGGCACTGGCAACTTTTTAGGATATCTTCGCCTTCCATATTATACCACAACATGGCAAAATCCCTGCAGGTTTTGCAAAGATGTGAGAATTAGACCAAGGGCACTGGCCGCCTTGTTGGAGATCATTAAGAGTTCTTTTATTTAGCTCCTAAAGTTTGTTATACTACCTGAAATCCTTAAAAAGTCTCCTGTTTTGTACAGAATAGGAGCAGATAAGGCTAATAAGCCCAGGTCACTACTCCTGATTTGGAATCAGTACCTAGGTACTCAGCTGATCTGGAATCATTTGAAAGGTAGAATACTTAAGAACTATTTTTTGTAATTCCTATTAGAAAACAGTGTGAGCTTAACAATTATTTAAATGTTAATATGTTAAAAAGCTAAAAATTTAGCCGGATATTTTCAAAATGCTTCTTTAAGTACTAGGAGAAAATCAGCACTTACAAATACATTTAAAAATATCTTAAATATATGCCCAAGCAGAGTAGATAAAAACAGCATTGTGGCATCATCTAAGTCACAGCATGTTTTAAAGGTGATCTTAATATAAAGGCTCAGGACTGATTTCCATTTCAATTTTTTACTTATTTATGCACTTAATTGCTATAAAACTAGTTTAAATATATATTGTTTATTCTATAATACACAATTTTAAAACATGATTTAGACATTACGAATGTTACAAGTTAAATCACTTCTTGACAACCCAACATAAAATTTAAAAATTCCCCAAAACTTCTCTGTATATTTCCTTACTTCCCTCTTATCTAAGTGGAAGTTTCAGTTATCTACCAAGGATTACCCTTCTACTTGTTCTTAGCCTCTCCTTCTCACATTGTAATCCAGGATGCCACTTCATCAATTATTTCTTCTTCCCTTACATCTTAAATCACTCCCTACCTACATTCCTTCCCCTAAATCCGTGAACTTCTCCAATAGCACCTACACACAAAGTTATGCTCTGATCAAACCCTCAAGCTATCTATCAGACCTTTCTTTCTTTATACTAGTTGTCCCAGTTCTAGAACAATTTTTAAATAATCCACATACTCGTTTTCATCTAGCTGTCACATAAGCAAAACTACACTGAAAGATCAACAATGGACTCGACTCAGGACATTCAATGACTTCTTGAACTTTCATTCGGCTTGGTTTTCTCCATTTGAACTTGGTTTTCTCAGAATTTGAAACTAGATCCTCATTAAAGCTATCTCTACTTAGGAAATCAGTATGCTCTCATTCTTTTCCTATCTGTCTCATCACTGTTCTTTGCAGGATTCCCTTTCCTTCACTGCCATCTAATTATAGATACACACCCGATACAGCCGAGAATTCCAATCTCTAACTTTTTCTCCACCTCTCACCTTCTATTCTGCCCTCCAACTCTCTTGTTGTTCTATAGCTTGAAATGCTTCTTCTATGGGCATATCTACCAAACATATGTCTCCAGTTTCAACTTCTCTCTTTAACTGCACATTCAATTTTCTGACTTCAAAATGGATTTCACTCTGGCAAGTCAAACTCGACATGGCCAAAAAACAAACTTATCATGCACCAGCCCCCAAGCTTCCTCTTTTTCTTCCTATGTACCTTATCTCATTAAGGGCATCACTGCCTTTAGAGTCAACTAAGCTGAAAACCTCAAGAATCACTTTCACTTCAACTTCTTGTTCATCCTCTATCTCTGAAGGGTCACCAGGACCTTAGATTTTACTCCAAAATACCTCCCACGTTTGAACCAACACTTGCTTAATCTACTGTCAATTCTCTAGCTCAGCCCTTCATTATTTCTTGCCCAGTCTGTTTTAATTCCTCTTGATCATTATTCCTACTTTTAAGGGTTTCTTTTTGTCTCTTAATTCATCCTTTCTAGAGTCAAGACAGTAATTTATCACAGCATAGCCTTGACTTTCTCTCACTCTGCTCAAACATCTCAGTGTTTTTCGGCCTACCAAATAAAGTCCAAATTACTTGACAAAACAGTCAAAGCCTCTTCATCTTTCTCTAACTAACCTTCTTTCACTCAGCAATCTCCCTTTACTCATCATTCCTTCTGTCTGATGTGTCCTCACTTCACTGGAATCCAAAGCATCCTCTAAAAAATAGCTGGATAATACCTCCACTATGCTGCATTCTACACCAACTTTTCACCCCAGCAAGCAACACTCACATCTACCAGACGCTGTGTTACAGCACTTTATTTACACCGTATTACAGCACTTAACTACACCCTACAGGATAACATGGTTATCTATGATTCTCTATCTTTCCATACTTAGGACATGATAAATGAATGATGAAATAAATAGATAGCATAGAAAGCAACTCTGAAAGAAAGTGAGAAGTTGATTCAAAATCTGAATGGTTAAAATTCTATAGGATTTAAAAGATAATAGCTGATTAAGGCTTCTGCTAAATGTGTGCTCCATATCACACAGATAAAAACCCAGGGAACTCTTGGGAGGATTCCTTTCAATCTTTTGCTTTATCCAAAAGCTTTACCTAGAAGTGATAAGAGGCAAACTTTGGGATCACTCCATTTATCTAAGCACAAATCAGAATCTAACTCAGCAGTAAACAAAATAAGCCAGACACGTAATGTGTTACCATATCAAAGTCTACTAGGGCCCATGATTCTGCTAATATAGAACAACCTAACTAAGGAAAAAGAAATATGTGAAGAATAATTCAAATAAATGATATTCCCTGTTCCAAGGGCCCAAGGACAGTGATATTCTCAAACCGAACAAACATAAACAATAGGCATCCTAAACCTAAATGTTATTCCACATGCAATATTTCTCAGAGGTGTGAGTAATTCAACTCAGAAGAGAATACTTACTCTTATTTTTTAATAGCTGCATATAATTTAAGCATTTTTGATTGACAAACTTTAAAATATATTATGGTTGAAGTGACATTATAAAGATAGAGAATAAATTATATTCCAAGCTTGGCAAATGTACTAAATGTACTGACGGTTAAAAGCAGGAAAAGGCTGTTTGGTATCATCACTTTTTAAATGTTTTTAAAACTCTTTCGGTAATGTAATTTCAAATGAATGACAAGGACAGCAAGACAAAAACGTAGGCAGGTACTCAACTTGCTTTGCTCTTTAGCATCAATTAATTACTCTTTAGTTTCCTGAACATCCATGTACGCTCAGTACATTTAGTACCTATTAGATGGAAAACCGTTTCTTCCACTTTCCATCACCTGGCTAAGATGCTTGTGAAAACCATGTGCAGGAACCTCACATTAATAAATCATCATTCCTACCATACTGATTAGCAATCATTTCCTTACCCTCACCACAGCATTTCCAACAAGAGTACAATAATGCTATTCCTAAAGGCAGTGGCCAGCAGAATCCAGACAGACAACAGTCTGAGCAGTGGCCAGAAAAACAAGACATGTTCTCGACTGCTCCCACTGTACTTTGTATAGGTCTGTATTACAGCCCCTTCCATACTACATGGCAATTATCCACTTACATGCCTGGCTCTGATGCTGGTCTCTGAGCTCCATGACAGGTCAAGGGCAAAGTTATATCTTGTATAGCTTTGCATCCCCAGGTAATAAGCACTTCATAGAAACACAGTAGGTCCTCAAGAAATGTTTAAGTGTTTAAGAACCTCCATCTCTGTAAGAGCTTTGGAACAGACTCCACATTTCAGGTGTATTTGAACCTTGCTGTGTATTCATGAGTAATAGTTCTGTCACTATATCAAACAGGCAACTACTGACCTGAAGAGTTTGGGATCAGCTATTGACTTACACTGACATGTAGAACTAAAACCAGAAAATATGTCTAAATGAGATGCTTTGGGATATGCTACTATTCTTTTTCTCAATAAATGCACTCTGCTAAGTCTGTGCCACTGATGTTTTCTTACAAAACACTTTACATCTTACAAGGAACACAGCTGAGCAATTACTCCCTCCCACTCTCAGTGACCTTGTATAGAAAGCCTGCCCTCTGAAAACATAACAATTAGTTGGAACTGGAATTTCAGTTGACTGTTTTAAATTCTAGAGGCCAGGGAATGGTGTAACTACACATTTCCCCTACAGTCTAAGACTGTTTCACTGCCCTGTGAGATGTTGTTTTACTTTATAAGTGGCTGAGACGACATACTCTACTTGGAGTTTGTTTACAATTTTACACTTCTAAGATTTGACCTTGTTGCAGAGGCTTCATAAAGAAAAAATGCCAAATGCTTAACCTTGCCTTTTACATAACTACCAGTTAGATTTGAAAGTTACTATTTTCTGTTATTCAGAAGCTAAACTCCTACTATTGCAGTTATTTTACAAAACAGGTAATGTGTCAAGTGATTCACTTTTGGACTAATAATAAAGTTCCTGATGTAATCACCAGGACAGTGTTGATATCATGAACCACTTCCTTCACCACTGACAAGGAAGGAAAGACAAACACATGTGGGTGATCCTTCTGCATTACACAATTAAATAAAATAGACTTTCCAAATAGTAATTATCAATGCTTTTTTATTACTGTGAGATAGAGTAGCGATAAACATACTGAACTCTTCTAAAATGATTTATATGGTTTCCCTCCACAAAGCCCACGAATGCATTCATAAATGAACACAACAATTTTCAGCCTTGACAAATAATGAAGACAAATAGGGAAAGCCACACAATGCACCTCTGGCCAACACCGATACCCGCATTCCACTAAGCAGAGACTTTAGGTAGTAGATTTCCTTGTGAGTCAAGTTTCTCAATTGGAGAGGCTAAACACAAACCCATGAAAGGGTTAACAAAACAAACAATGGCAGAAGCTTAACTATCAAATAACCATCTATTTTACCATAACCCATGGTGAAATAATTAAAAGAGGAGAAAACTTAGGTTAACAATCGGTTACAGACCAAAATTACACACACATTTTTTAATGTTTCAAAAATAATGACTCTATATTACCTACAGTTTACCACTTCTTATATAAATCTTTTTCATTTGATGTTCTAACATTTACTCACAATTGTACAAATTCTGACAACTCAAAGGGGTGGGGAGAGAGGAGCAGCTCCCTGGTAGAATCTGACCCATTTTTGCCCACTCATATAACAGATAAGTTAAAGAAAAACCTTGAATCTCCTTCTCTTATGCCCAACTAATGGTTCAGGCATGAGAGTGACCTTAAATTGCTTACTCCTTAGAAAAGCAAAGACAGCTAGTATTGTGCCTGTCAAATATATACAATTTTTCCAACTGCATGCCCCTCATTCTTAAGTATCCAATGTTAAAATCAAAACCTGACCTCAAGCAGCAAGTTGCAATGTTCTGACACTATGACATCATTCTGTCTGGAGCACTTTAATATCACAATTTGAATAAATTGGCAGAAGCTTAAATAGGTCACACTGAATCCTAAAACTAAGGATATTTATCTAACAAAAATATTCTGGCTCTGCCTTTAGCATCACCAGCCATATAATGCCAGGTCTATTGTTCATCTACCCATCTGTACTTCTCATAAGGAGAAATGAAAATAAAGTAAATCTTATCCCCTTCCTGTATTGCTAATACCACTGACAGTGGCTTTTTGCGGCAAATATTTGAACACTGTTACAAACCAAAGTAGACTGCTACCATATGACTTTGTGAAGGCTTTAGCACACACCTACAAAGAAATATTTTTTTAAACCTCCATTTCTGCAGTTATAAAGACATCAAGAGCCCTGCATCAACTAACTTTATAATTAGCCCCAAATATGTATGAAATAAAACCATAAGGCGCTACATTTACCAATATATAGGGTACAGTACTACTGCTTCAAGAGCAAAACTATTAATTTTGCACAGCAGCATGCTACATCTTAATTATATTTATTTCATAATCCTACTTAGTAAAATAGGACACAGCTACAGTTTTCTCCATAGACCCCTGTGAAGTATTCAGGTTGCCTAGACTTCTCTGGGCACTGACAGCCAGCATTATTTCTTCTTGTAACATTGTAGTTCATCTGAAAGCAACATGCAGAAACCACAGAAGTTTCTGATACTCTCAGTCCCACCACCTCCATCATAAATTTTCCTTTCACAATAAACAATGTGCAATCAAAAAGGTTTCCTGTTTCAAAATGGAATAGATGAAAGAAACTGTAACTCTATCATTAACAACAGCAAAAAAGTTCCTTAATGAAGATGAATTCTCAAAGATGAAAATGGAAACTCTCAAACACTGCTTCCTCACTTAAGGACTAATCTGGTTCTTTCCCCAGTTATCATTCTCAGCATCATACACTGTGCTTGTCATGAGTGGTCCATCAGAGACTTTTCTTAAATTACTTGTATACAGTCTTTTGTTATCTAACAGCAAGACAACCTTACATAAAATGTAACAAACACATCCAAACTATTCTATGCCATGCACCAACAAAGAGCAGCCAACAGTAAAAACTTTGCATGTCTGAGTCATGTAGAGGAACTTTGAACCTTGAAGAGTAGGACAAAAGGTAAAAAACAAGTCTTAGCTCTGAACCCAACTTTTCTAAACACCCAGAGCAGATATAAGAAAGATGGTCAATCCAAAGCAAAAGATTGTTGCTACAACAATAATTAGTATTAAGTAACAGTACAAATAAAACTGGAGAAACCAGCCACATCCAGGGTCAACCCAGCTGTGTGCAGACACGGTCAGACAAAACTTACCACTTTGTCCATGAGTTTCCAAGTTTTCTCCACAGTCCTGCGATCTGCTGCTGCTTGCTTAGGGGGTCCAACTGCATCTTGAATAGCATCAATAATACCCAAAATTCGTCCTTTTCGGGGGTTTCCTCCTCGACCACCAGGGTTTCTGCCATTCATAGAATTTGCCATCTGGAATCTTAGTTCTCTGAAAGGGAAATTTAAAAAAAAAAAAAAAAAAGTTAGTTGGTCATGAAAATATTTACCCAACAGAAAACAGGTTAACTTGTACACACTACATACTCCTCCATCAGTGAGAACAAAATCCAGGGCCCCAGATTCAACTTTTCAATAGCGTGTGAATTTACACTCTCAATCTTTACACACAACAAACAGGTTTAGTAGCAATGACCTTAGATTTGTTTTTGGAACACTAAGAGTTAAAGATGCAAGTAATGAAGGCTTGATTAATACCAAACTCATAACAATAAAAACTTATATAGATTTCCTCCAACTAGATAAGAATACACTGTTCTGTTTTTCCCCTCCCTGCCTTAATCCCAATTCAAAAGACTAGAACTGAAGCCCCCAGAAAATATTTTGGGAGCCTCCCTCAAAAACCGCACTTTCACTCTGTTAGATTTCGTCAAGTTATATAAACGTAAAGATACTTCTACAGGAGCTTAAGGGACACGTCTGCTGTCAACAAAGGCTTAGGACTTGGATTTTACCCGCTAAAACCACCAACTACGGACTCATGAACATGGACACACGAACACACAGTTCTTCAGCCAACGCGGTTGAGGAGTTGCGCCCAAGTTAAGAGCCATATAAACCAACACACAAATAACCCATTTTAAAAGAGAGTGAGAAACTGACAAGAGCGGGCACAGAAAGGAGGAGAGAGTTCACTTCTTTCGCTCCTCGCCTCTGGTCTCATCCAAGTGGGGTGGGGGTAAGGGGTCCAAAGCTTTGTTTCGGGACATCTGTGCCTCCTCCCGGCTCAGGCCCCTCCCCTGCCACTCTCGGATCACAGCTGGGGGAGGAAGGTGGACAGAGAAAGGACAAAGTATCGCCTCGCGCCTACAGCGCCCACAGCCCAGTCCGTCTCGGGCGCTCTGCGCTCGGCTCCCCGGGTTGCCTGCAATCCCAGCCGCCCGTCTCCCTTTACTCCCTCTTCCTCCCTCCGTGGCCCTGCCCAGGTCCGGGCTTTAAATACCCCTCTTCAAACTGTGACGGCGGCGGCGACAGCAGCTGGAAGCCGGGGCTGTCCCCTCTTCCTCTGTGGCCCGCGCCTGGCTGCCCCTGGGCCCCCAAGGCGGAAAGCAGCGTCGAGCCTCCCCCGCGCCCCCTTCCCTCCAGGCCTCTCGGCGCAGTAGCTGCCCAGAGACACGCGTGTGCGCGGGTCTGACTCTACGCGCACGAGCCCAGGGTGCGTGGGCAGCCCGGGCAGGGAGTGTGTAATTGCCGTGAAAACCCCGCTCCAGAGGAAGGAGTGACCCAGAGCACCATCGAGACAGGGAAACGCAACAATTACCGTCAAGACCAGTCCACGCCCGCTTTCCCCTCCCGCCCGACTCTCGGGGAGGCCGCGGGACGCCGCAGCAGCACTAGCCGGAGGGAAGAGACCACTCGCTGGCCACCCCACCCCTGTAGGATACACACACAGAGAGCCAGGGGCGGGGCGGGGCCGGGGCGGGGCCTCGCGCTACGGGACCAATCCCGAGCACCCGTGCCCTACCCGACAGCGGGCGGTGCCAATGGGCGAGAGGCGCCCGTCCTCCTCGCACTACCACCCGGTCCACGTCTCCCACAGTACACGATGGCCCCAGAGGAAGGCCGGTTCGCCGCACGTCCCAGATGGAAAGGGATTCGGAGGGAAATGGCGGGACTGGACTCACCCGAGAACGAAAGTGGAAAAGGGAAAGGAAATGAAAGAAAGGATGCAAGGCACTAGGGAATTGACCAATAAGGAGTGGGCGGGTGGGCGTGAGCGTTGGGAACCGGAGCCAAAGCGGACTCCGGCTAAAAGGCGGGACTTCCTGCTTCGCTCACTTTCCTAGTCTTTTGTTTCATAGCAACAGAGTAGTGGTTGAGAGGGTGTTGCTTCTTTACTCTGGGCGGATCCGAGGCTGAAGAATTCATCTCCCTAGGGCTGCCAAACTCTTCTACCCAGGACAGCAGCCAAACAGGTCTAAGGCATGGCTTCTTGTTGACTGTCGAAAACAGAGCAAACAGTCACTCAGCTTCTAAGATGAAGTATAAGGCTTTCATAGAATAGACTGGACTAGGGTTGACACCTGATTGCCAATCAAAACTTCCTAAATTTCTGAGTGTGTTTCCCTTTTACTGTTAGTTTTAAAGAATTGCTGATCAAACATCAGGTTGATGAAAAAGTAAATAGTTGACACCGCTGGCCAAATTGTCTCTACTAATCGTGCCAGGGCAGTGAAAGAACCAGACTATGTGGGTTGCTAATGTATACAATGTACCTTTTTATTTAGTGCAAGTTGTGTATAAATGACTGAAAAGGAAACAGCTTTTGTATTTTGTCAGTCACCTTTACTCTTGTGTCTGCCATTCTCTCCCAGCATTTGTAATCTCTCTGTGGCTCCATCCTTATGTCTTTAGAAACGTCCACATCTGGCTAATCTTAAAAGGAGAAAGCTACTGTGCTGGGATCCTTCTTTCAGCAAGATCGTATATTAAACAAATGCCTTCTATTTCTTTCTATTTAACTTCAGCCCCACCACAGGTGCTACTAACAATTGCTCTAGATTGTCATGCTTTGGAATTTTCTTTCCACCTCAGTTGGTAGTGTTGAATACACTTTACACCTTGGGCTTCTCAGGTGTCATAATATTTTGTATTCAAAAAATATTTTTTTAAATTCTTTCTCTAACCAGTTAACCCGATAAAATGTTTCTTAATGATTCTAACCACTTTCTACCTAAATAACCATTTTAGTACTGTGGTAATTACTGTCAAGGATCATGAGCTGTTATAAACATTATTTACAGCCCTAAATTCAGGTGGTTAAGATTTTCATTTGATTAAAACAGGCAAAACGTGCTCTTTGCAACTAGTCAGGTGATAAAATGTGGTTCAGGAAGCAATTTTGTTTCTTTGCCATTTTTTCTATGCCAATAATTAAAGAGTAGGTCCTTGTTTTCACATTGCATTTATCTGCATAAGTACTGGCCTCTCCATATCTCCTCCACCCATGCCTATCTCTTTTACTCATAGTAACAGTAGCTAAATTTACTAAAGGAAGACTGCAAAAGGAAAAAACGTATTGGGTCACCTTTTATATAAATCCAAAAAGAATATATGTATAGAAGGTTTTTCAGCATGTAGGAAAAGAGTAGCTTAAGGAAACATTACAACTAAGTACATTACTCATATTCATATCTAGATAAATGCAGAATAAGTAAAATACATGTTATAGCGTGTGGCATTCCTTTGATATTAGTTTTGCAACTGAAAGAGATGACTTAATGAAAAAATAGCACTGCCTATGGTATCAAGCGTATCATATTGAAACAAATTACAAGTTTTGTGGGATATAGTTTTATATATATGTGTGTATATATATATATTATACACACACAACACACATACGTATATATATAATACCAAGAATTTACAGCTTAATTCTCCACTAGCTATTTTATCAAAGCCATCTTGAATCCAAGTCAAGTTGTGGTGTAGTAGAGTTCCCATTTGAACCCTACTAGGATTCAGGATTTGCTTATGTCTGATGAACTGAGGGAGTAGTAGCCCTCCCTGCAAACTATTAGCATGAGTTGATGTGTGTGGGAGAAAAAATACCTGTTGGGATGAACCTTCATATCCCAGATGCTTCCAATGAAGACACAAGATATAAAACATAATAAAGGACTGCATGCTGAGGGCTATAAATAAAAGCGCAAAGAAGTGTTTTCATAGGGGACTTTGTGATACTCAGAGCATAAGTAGTAGTACTTCAAGGTGACAGAGTTGGCTAGAGAAATACTCTCCTCATTTCTGCATAGAACAAGTCAATCTCCAACATGGTGCAGTTTAAGGTGAATGCAGTATCCTTCAGCAGCATGGTGATTTGTAACCTAGAGGGAACTTGGGTACGACACCTTTATAGGAGAGGAGTGTTCTCCTGGAAGATCCTGGCATGAGGGAGAATGGTGAGACTCCTAACAAAGAGCTTTCCAACCACCATAACAGCCAGTAAGTGAATAATATAAACAAACTGATTATAAGTTTATGTGAGACCCCTCCCTTAGGACTCCCAGAAAAAACTGGGAGACATTGTGGCAGGGGTACTGAGAAATTCTGTAATGGCATATATGGACGCTTGTCATCTGAGCATTAATATTAGACCTTAATATATGTAGTCACAGGCTGGTGCCATTTGAGAAAATGCAGATTAGAGTCCTGTCTTTAAACACAGGAAAATTTTTTTGAAAAGAAGACACCTATTTGGGCAAATATTTATACTTTTTTCATTCAGTTCAATTTTTCTTCTTTTCTTTTTTCTACTTTCTCCAAATTCACAGGTAACCCATGTGATATTAGACTAGTTGACTAAATAACAAAACCTTCCTGTAACTTATTTGATCTATAAATAGCCACTCAAAAAATATTTGTTGAATGAATGAATTGACTGTTTGAGGATATTGTATAGGAAGTATAAGGTTGTCCCTGTTTCTGTGCAATGGAGTGTCCACTTTATTCACAATTTCAAGCAAGATGTTACTTTTCCTACCAGGTAGATTTACAATGCCCCTCTAACTCAAAATCAGAATGACACAACACAAAACACTAATCTCCCAGGGAGACTGTGGACACAAATTCACAGGTTAGAGATAAATAAGTGGATTATTACCTAGTCATATTGGGATATAACAAGTCATCCCTTATTAAGGGTAATAGATTTCCATCTTTCCTTAACAACACATACCAATAGCTAGCAGTGAGGCATGCTGATCTATGCATTCACCAGATAGAACCAGAATCTAAGTACTAGTTTGGGATCAACTGGAATTCTTGCTTAACAACAAAAGCAACAATAAATAACAATGCCTTAAACAAGATAGACTCTTATTTCTCTCACACGTAGAAAAAGTCTGAAAGTAGAAATTACAGGTAAGAATGGTGGCTTCACAATTTTTTCAAGTCCTTTTTCAACGACTTTTTTCAAAGAGTTCCTATCTTTCCTCTGTATCATCCCGGCACCTTTTTTCTCACCCTCAGATCACCTTATGTTCCAAGATAGCTATTGGTGCTGCAGCTATCATCACTTATTTTCAGGTTAAAAGCTAAGAGGAAGGGTAGAAAGGTATTACAAACTTCTCCCTGAATCAATTTCCTTTAAGTAATTTTCAAAGAACTCCCACAAATATTTCTCTTAATAGCTCAAGGCCAGGACTCAGTCTCATGGTCAAGCTTAGCTGCTAAAATATCTGGAAAGCAATGTGCTTTTTATTATAGGAAGCAATATAACCAGCTAAAAATTTGAGTTTTGTTTCTAAAGAGAAAGAGGTGAATAGATGTTTGGCAAGAAACCAGCCAATACTATCACAAAGGTCTTGTTCAAGAATTAAACTTATGATTAATAAATCAGTCCTTGAAACAGAAACTAGAGATTGCAGGTGGTACGAGATAACAAAAATTTGAAATACCAGATACCAGATAATATAGATATGTTTTAATTTATTTATTTATATATGAGATATTTATATATATGAGTTACATATATGTATGTGTGTGTGTGTGTATATACACACACACACACACACACACACACCCCTATATATATATATTCCTTAGAAGAAACCAGCATCTGCTATTTGCTATTACTGGACACAAATATCATTAAAGTTTATTATATGTAAATAAACATAGTAAATTCTCATTACAACATGTGAGTCCAGTAATCCTGAACGATTTCAATATCGCAGGGTGCAGAATGAGCAAAATTAAGTAAGCAGCTTCCTTAATACATTTCTATCCTAAAGTTTATATCAGATTAAATAGTTGCATATTTGGAAAAAATAACATCTGCAAAATCACTTCCTTGTGATTTTCTTTCCCAGGCTATTGATTCTCAGATTAATTATTTTCCAGACTGTGATTTATTTAGCAGTTATTCTTTGTAATAAAATGGGTTTATACCAAAGTGTTAAATATAGCTACTTTAAAACTTGGAATAAACCTACTACTTTGTCTCAGTTCTGTATTCTTTTGTACCCCCGTTGCATTCTTTTTATTTCACAGTACATTTTCCATGTTCCCTAACATGCCTTGATTCAGAAATATATTGATAATTTTCTTTTCCCTCGAGAGTTTGTGTGAAGAATGTAAAATGTGATAGAATTTGTCACAATAATTTATCTATAGTCCCTACACATTTTGATTTATGCCACATTAATACAACATTGAATTTTTATTTTTCAATTAAACAAAATGTAAATTCAGAATTTCAAGGCTGAAGGGCATCTCATTATTGATCACATCACTCAGTTTGGCAGATCTGGAAACTGAAAATTTATTCAAGGTGATTGGACCCTAAAAAAATATAGACAATAAACTCAAATTCACAGGAGATTAATGTGTAGTATAAAAACCATGTAATTATGTGAGAAATATAACTGCTAATCAGACCAGTATTAATATAGACCAGTTATATATTCATTTTTCTTCTCAAGAAGCCAAATTAAGACCAGAAAGTTCCAAAATGAATGTATAAATCAGAAGCAAATTACCTGCAGGAGTAAGTCTAATAATGTCAATAAAGATCTAATATATTCTAGACCTACAGAAGGTCTTCTCTACTGGTTTCACAGTTTCCCATTCTCAAGGTACAGTAATTATCCTTTTTTATTTTAAATCTCTTGATTGTTTCAGGACACGACATTTATTAGTATCCATTTTTATTTTATCAGCTATGACGTCTAACTGCTCATTCACTCATTTATTCAACAAACCTTTTCTGAGCATCTAATATATGCCAAGCATTATGCTAGACACCAGAGAGTACAAAGATGACCAAGCACCAGTCATTGTTTCCAAAAAGAGGGCAGGCATATAAAAGATCATTATAAACTTAAGTGGTAAAAACAGTAATTTCTTTAGGCAGAAATCATTATGAGAAACTGAGGAAAGGCATTTAACCCAGCTTGGAAAAAGTGACTACAAAGCCGAGACTTATGAAATGAATAGGATTAACAGTTAAACACGAAAGGGTCATTCTAGTCAGAGGTGACCTCATGAGCAGGGGCACAAAAGAAAGAAAACAAATATGTATGTACAGGGAATAAGTGGGTCCATTTTGTGGGAAGCAGAGAAAGGTAAATAAAAGGCAAAAAGTGGCAAGTGATGAGTAAATTAAAATAAGGCCTCAGGTGCCCAAATGAAGAACTTGGATGTGATCCTTTTTTTGATGGGAAGCCACTAAAGTGTTTGAAACCAGGGGAGAGTGTTCTGGATTAGAAAAGTAAGGGAGATGACATTGTAACATATTTCCGAATGATCACCCTGATGGTCAGATTGATAATAGATTGCAGAGGGATGAGACTGAGGCAGGGTGGCCAGTTAGGACGTATGCAATAAGTAATGATGAGGACCTAAAATGAGGCAGTGGTACTGAAGATAAAAAACAAGTGATATATTTGAGAAATCTTGAGAAAAGTAGTTCCCATCTTCCCAAATTTCACGGCCCCACTATCAGAGATTCTGCTCTGATTGAGCTAGTATAGCATTGAAACTTCCCAGGTGATCCTAATTAGCAACTAAGGCAGATTAGTTAATTAATCAGATTAGTTATCTTTGTAGTAACTGATAATTACAGAAATATGAAAAGTGCAGAAAATGGAGGAGTCAGGAATGATGGTCAAAATTCTAGCTTTAATGACTTGGTAAAAGGCTCAACAACTAGCATAAAGAATATCAAGGGACAGTCTATTTAGGGAAAAGGAAGAATTAATTTGCGTTTTAAAATTCGAAAATGTAAGGCATCCACTGAGTAAGCAGAAGGATATTTTAATTAGATAATGGGACATATGTGATCATAGGTTTGGCAACACTGACAAGTGAGAAATATCTGAGAGTTACAAAGTCATAAAGAGAGATTATATGGAATAAGAAGAGTTGAGAGTTGAAACCTGAGGATCAACATTCAGAGAAAAGCAGAGACAAAAAAATCACAAAAAAACAGAGGATCACAAAGGAAACTAGTTGAGTGTGGTATGCTGGAAACCAGGGGAGTACAGTATTTCCCTGGAGCAAACAACAATGCAGGAGAGAGGTCCAATTAAAAAAAAAAAAAAATTACAAAACATCCTTTGGAGTTAGCAGTTGAGAGATCATTTGGGACCTTGGTGGGAACGACGTCAGTTAAAGAATGGACTGACAGGAATGGGAGTTGAGGAACTGAAAAGTAGAGATTAGTCTATTAAGAAATCTGTATAAGGATGGAGAAGAGAAATGACAGAAATTTCAGCATGAGTGAATATGTTGAGAGATAAATTAGAAAGAAAGACATTAAAGGGCACATTATCCTATGAGAATGAACAAAAAAAAGACCTCTGAGAACAAAAAAGGTGGAGATAGGGAAATATATAAATAATAATATCTATAAAACTATATACACATAGTTTTATTATGAATACATTTCTAGAGATGATTAGAGGTTGAGGTCGATCATGCATGATGGCTTCCAATTCTTCTGGATGAAATAGTAGACAAAATTGTCATCTCAAATTGAAGGGAACTTGAGGAGAACGATGATTTTGAGTTGAAGAAAAGGAAATGGACAAGAAAAAGAAAGACTGAGAATCTGTTCTGAATACACAGTGGAGTTTGGAGATGATGCATTGGGTAGTGGTGTCAACCTGGCAGGATCTGGAAGTTTCTCTAGCAGGGCACTGGGGTAGTAAGGTTGCCGCTTCGAAACACGTTTGTGTTTTGATTGAGCAGGTACTGCAGAAATACAATGAAAGAAGGCAAGGCTTTTGGTGAAAGAATAGTTCAGATGATCAACTATGGGACTCAAGATGGGTCAGGAAGGAAGCAACAGCACATAGAAAAGAAAAGAAAAGAAAAGAAAGTTATCTTTTTAATATGGTGCATTAACGTGCCTCAGCCTACCAGGAAAGCCATGTCATAATAATCCAATCCCAAAGAAATTATTCCACTTGTCATGCATGTGTTCATGTGCTTGTGTAAAATTTTTACATAGCTATGTATGGCATTTTATATTATTTGATATACTTTTATGTATAGTTAGATGTATCTAATACTACATTTCTTTTATAGAAAATTTTATTTTCCAGTAATCAAAGTAAAACAGGAAATAAGATACTTTCTCACATTAATAAAATATTGATTTTAAATGTCTGAGGTAATATATTTTTCACAAAATAATGAAACATTAAAACACAAAACTATTAAATTCACTTTACTATTTGTAAATGTATGGGTTGCCCCAGAGTACAAAAGAAATTTTAAAAACCCAGGAGGGTTATTCACTTTTTATCCATTTGTATATTCTAACTGCTACCTAACTTTGTATGTGCCCTTTCACGCTATGTGAAACAGTAATCATCTAAAAAAGAAAGTGGCTTCAGAAGATGACATACAGAAACAGAGGATACACCAAGGACAACTTTCTCGACTACTGCATGCCCTACTACATGACATTTTAATTTCTTGACCAATGAGTAAAGGGCGTATGTTCATTAGCAGGATTCATTTCCATTAACTGGGTGCTGCATGTTGAAGAATCAGAAGGGGTACTAATAAAGCCCCAGCTTTCTCAAACCATCATCTAAAAACATCAACAGTATTAAGTCCATCATCAAAACTCTTCTTTCCATCAGCTGTCTGCCTTTCTCAACAGGCATGTTATCAGATATATCAGACTACACCACTTATGAACTAGATTTCCAGTGTTTTCAATCAGAACTGGAACTTGGTATGACGGAAATCATCTGATCACTTTCAATGGTTTCCCATTGAGCACTTCATCCTAACTTCATAGTGTTACCCCCTTCACATTTGCCTGCATCACACATAAACACACACACACACACACACACACGCACACACACACACACACACACACGCACACGCACACATCTTCAGGTGGCCCAGCTGAACAAGCCTGCTTTACTTAACCAATCTCAAGTTTCTAGGACTCAGCTATCTGTGCTCTTTAATGTCAGTTTACCTCCATTGTAAACATTGTATTCAGATTGTGTTCAGTTTTTTTTTTCAGGGAAGCTCCACTTCTCTCTCTCTCTCTCTTTTTCCTTCTCTCTCTCTTCCCGCTTCTATGCCCTAATTGCCTGGTGAAAAGCTATGAGAAATTTTCTCACATAGTAGCGCAATGTGTTATCTTTTTCCAAATAATTACATTTATTTCAGGATAATAGGATGTCTTCATTAGGTATTGTTTTATTAAGTGTCGGGATTGGGTAGGGTTGATGATTTTGGTTATATGCCCCTCACCACCACCACATCAGACACCTCGCTAGCAGGAAGTCACTTAGACCACTTACACACACTCTTTTTTTTCCCTGTCAAATCTTGTTTTGGTTTTGCCTGTGACTAGAAGAAAGCGTCTATTTCTGATATTAAAAGGGAAGATCATGAAGGCTTTACATTGCTATTTAATCTTTGTTGTTAATGAAAAACCAGACGTATTTTTAAAATATGGTTTTGTGACCAGGAAGCAAGGACGAGAGGCAGAGACTTCAGCCAGGAGATATGTGCAGCTTATATTTTCTATACTAATGAAAAGGAATATTCACATGAATAATACTTACCTATGAAATATAGATCAAAAGCTCTCTTACCAGTTGCAGGTGCATCTAAATAATGAGGAAAAATGGATTCAAAAATAAAAGGCAGAATTTTGGAAGGCATCCTCTGGGAAGTGACTAAGGCAATGAATACAATTGATTTCTTACTTTTCTTCCCCCTGTGCCTGCTCTCCCAACGACCTCTTTCCAATTTTCCATCTTACTCTCACAGGTCACCAGAAGATTGCTAAGAAGGCAATCAAAATTGTGAACATTGATTTTTTTTAATGTCCATAAAAGGATAAATGATAGGATTGTTTGAATTGAATGTCAACAGCAGAGAGAGAGAGAGAGAGAGAGAGAAGACATAACTACCACCTGCCAAAATTAGTATATTTCCTAAAGAAGCATTAGAAAAAAATGTTTATAAAAATTCTTAGGGAAAATAACCACTTCATTTCTTCTCAGTGGCTAAATATTGACTGTCTTTTTTGCAGTTACAAAAAAAGAGAGAGAGAGAGGAATGAAGAAAAGCAAAGCTGTAAGTCTCTTTCCTTTTTCTCATGTTCTTCCTTACTTGGTTTTTAAAGCATTAAACAATTCTACTGTTGCATCAGTCTATGTAAAAAATAGCTAGAGAGTCTTTGCTCTGGGTCAGGTGCAAGGTTATTCTTGCATGAAATGAGCTATTCCTTGGCAGATTTAAAAATAACAAGTTGAGATGGCTCATTCAGCTTTCAAGCAAGCTTCTTATCTAAATTCTGATGTAGATAGCTTATCCTGTGCCTCTTAACCATAATGCACCTGATGGAAACATTTTCTCCTACCTATGGATATTAACAGAGAATTATCACATATATTTTTAGTCTAATGTTGTAGGAAATCAATGTTATTGTGGAACTCAGATTACAATATGCACAATTAAGCCATTTTATTGGTAGAAAATGAACAGGACTATATTATGTATCTGGAGTTTCCCTCATACACACTATAAATTGGCTGCTACTAGTTTGATCAACAAGTACTTTATATAAATATATGACTACAGTGCCTACTACAAAAGTAAGAAAAAATGGGTGTTTAATTTGGGTAAGAAAGGGAAGGGAATGCCTTGCAGAGAAAGTAAGCTAGATCTTCCTTTGAAGGTCATGTTGTGGATGGAAGAACATACAAGTTGGGAGGTAAAGATTAAAGGGTGGGAAATGGAGCATACACAGGAAGCATAGCAATAATCAGATTCCTGTGTCCAAGGGAAAGAAAAGTATCAGCCCCTATGCCAGAAAGTTCACATCAAAAATGACAAAATTCAACAGATATCAAAAACTAAATTATGGCAGTTTTAAATGATATAATTGGGAGTTTGTACTAATTCTGCAGTCGAAGGTAATTTGAAAGGTTACTGAAGAGGGTAAAGAGAAAATAAAATCAGTATCTGACATTATTGTGAAATGAGGAGACTAGTAGCAAGGCTCTTGTTAGGAGGCTGTTGACCTGGTTTGGATGTGTCCAGTTTAGAATCTGGTATGGTGTGGTAGCTCTAGCAAAAGGAAGAAATTAGGAGGAAGAAGGTTAGACATAATTTAAAGAAGAAGAAGGATCATGACCTTTGACTCTAATTGAATACGATTTTAAAGGGAAGTTAAAATAACATATCTGCACATACATGTATTTGATAAAAATAGAGAAGTCAGGAAAGGGAATGGACTTGGGATTAGAATGAGTCCATTTTTATACATCTAGGCTTGAGGCTATGGTAGGTGATAAAAGAGGTCTTTTTCATACATGCACCCCTATGTTCATAGCATCACTATTCACGATAGCCAAGTCATGGAAACAACCTAAATGTCTACCGACAGATGAATGCATAAAGAAGATGTGGTACATATATACAATGGAATACTACTCAGCCATAAAAAAGAATGAAATAATGCCATTTGAAGCAACATGAATGCAACTAGAGATTATCATACTAAGTAAAATAAGTCAGAAAGAGGAATACAAATACAATATGATATCACTTATATGTGGAATCTAAAATATGGCACAAATGAACCTATCCACAAAACATAAACAGACTCACAGACATAGAGAACAGACTTGTGGTTGCCAAGGGGGAGGGGGGTGGGGGAGGGAAGGACTGGGAATGTGGAATTAGCAGATGTAAACTATTATATATAGGATGAAGAAACAATAAGGTCCTACTCTATAGCACAGGAAACTATATTCAATATCCTGTGATAAACCATAATGGATAAGAATATTAAAAAAAGAATGTCTATATGTGTATAGCTGAGTCACTTTGCTGTACAACAGAGATTGACACATTGTAAGTCAACTATATTTTAATTTAAAAAATTTTTTTTAATTTAAAAAATTTTAAAAAGCGTCTTTTTCGTAGAGGTTCACCGTCTTCTTCTATTGATAAATCATAATATCTATGAATATCTGCCTAAATAGTCACCAGTTTGATAGATGGGGAAACATTTTATGACAGAAGAAATCTCTGGATTAAGAAGATACAATGCTTCAACTCCATATACACAACCCCACTTAGTGATATAATAAATAGCCTTTAGTTAAACATACTAAGGCAGAATTCCATTCCCATGCAGACACTTCGGAATGTGAAGAAGAAAGCTTTTCCTTACACAGGGCCCAAATCTGTGTACCCTGAGATACCTCAGTGACCTCAGTCCTGCAATTTGGGACCGTAGAGAAAAATGCATGTTTCCTTTTGGTTGAAAGCTCATCACAGTATATTAATTTGACAACATAGAGTCCCCTGAACCTTCTATTCTTTAGGATAAATGACCTCAAACTGGTCCTCAAGTTATCTGATTTTTATCCTTTCCCTTTTGGTGTTTCTTCTCAGGCCATCCTCCACTTTATTTTTTATCTCTTAAAATAATAAATATATGTAAATTGGTAAAATATCGTGGTAAACTATGGACTTTGGGTGATTATGGTGTGTCAATGTGGGTACATCAATTGCAAAAAATTTACCACTCTGGTAGGGCGTGTTGATAATGGGGGAAGCTATCCATGTGTGGGGCAAGGTGGCCATATGGAAAATACCTGTACCTTCTTCTCAATCTTGTTATGAACTTAAAACTGCTCTAAGAAAATAAAATCTGAAAAAATGATATTCAGACATGAATACTGTTGCAAATACAGTCCCATTACAGAGCACAGTTGGACTTAGCCATTTTACAGACTATGAGATTATTAAGGCAGCCTCTATGCCATTACTGTGGTCTGTCATATATAACTTCATATATAACACATAAAGAGGTGTGCTGAATCGGGATTTGAGAAGAATATTCTTATACTGTATGTGTTTTTTAGGTTTTTGTTTTTTCATATATAGCGGCTTCTAATATGTAATACTTAACTAGTTAGGGAAGCCTATCACTGTGGAAACAAAAACGTTTACTTGAAATCTGAAATGGAATGGATGGATTCATTCCAAAGAGGCCTTAATGATGTTCGTATCATAAAATCCATGTTAAAAATAGAAAAGGAGTTAAGCACAGCCATTAAAGCACAATGTGTGAAAATAAGTATTTAATACATGCTAGCTTTTCCAAATAGTGAAAAAATTGGGGAGGGGTGCTGAGGTTGAAGGAAACTTCTTTATATCAGTGTAATTTAAATTAATAACCTAACATGTTAAAAGACAAAACTGAATCAGGTTAGGCCAGAAAAAGTGTGAATGAGCTTGAATTAATCACTTTTGATGGAACAAAAAAAAGACATAGCT
This sequence comes from Monodon monoceros, assembly GCF_005190385.1. NCBI lineage: Eukaryota > Metazoa > Chordata > Mammalia > Artiodactyla > Monodontidae > Monodon > Monodon monoceros. The sequence goes on from NW_021703767.1 coordinate 52,814,847, forward strand.
GTGGAGGATTGAGCTATGTAGTGACTAAAGTTAATTGTAGGGACTTCCCTGGTGGCACAGTGGTTAAGAATCTGCAGGGGACAATGGGTACGAGCCCTGGTACGGGAAGATCCCACATACCAACTAAGCCCGTGTGCCACAACTACTGAACCTGCACTCTAGAGCCCGTGAGCCACAACTACTGAGCCCGTGTGCCACAACTACTGAAGCCTACACACCTAGAGCCTGTGCTCCGCAACAAAAGAAGCCACTGCAATGAGAAACCAGTGCACTGCAACAAAGAGTAGCCCCCACTTGCTGCAACTAGAGAAAGCCCGTGTGCAGCAACGAAGACCCAATGCAGCCAAAAGTAAATAAATAAAAATAAATAAATAAAGTTAATTGTAGAGGTTGGTGGTTCTTGGACTTCAGTGTAATCCACCCTGTTCATAGCCAGAAACCAGATTCATTTATACTTTCTGATGTAAAGACATTAGAAGTATAGACGCTGTGGTGGGCAGAATAAGAATATTGATAACAGGCCCTGGAGATGGGCACTTACAAGTAAAGATTCCATAGGGTGCTAAAATTTCATTACCTTTGTCCTAAAAGTAGTCCCAGAAAATAGTGGATTACTTTCCCCCTGTTAGTAAAAAAGAAACAGTGTCTATAATTTCAGAAGGGAAAAAAAATGGCACCAAAACAATGGCTACCATATTTACCCTAGGATATAGAAGTCAGATTTTTCTTTCTGATCCCAATGAAATGATGAATAATTAAAAATCCTGTTCCATTCCCCAAACAGTGGAGGACCTGTACTTCTAATTATCTTCACTCACGAAATATATCGTTATAGGCTTACAGAAGCAGAATTTTCAGGTGACAACTGGGTATAATAATAATGCAAGCGCTGACTATGTCAATAGTCATAATAACATTAACTTATTTTTTTATAAGTTTTGAAGTTTATTTGCAATTTAGGGAGACAAAAAGCATTATACCAAACACTTATTGTGAGGACCAATTTATCAAGTTGGACCTCAAGGGGCAGCAAGGGTAAGAAAGAGGGTTAATTTGACAGTAAACTGTTAAAGACCAGATAGAAAGGCAAATGAAACCATCAGGAGAACGTTGCCCCAAAATATTTATTTGTCTGTCCATCAAACTATAAAATCAAAGTGGAGGAGAAAAAAAGAGAGTGGTCTTAAGTTAAAAAAAAAAAAAAACCTAAAGTATTCCTTTCTCAAAGTGTTGATATATATTTTTTGATATTTTTAATAGACCAACAATTTTGGCTGAAGCTATTTTTCTCCCATAACAGAATGTCTTTGAGTAGTAATGGGGAAAAAAAAAGCTTTCAAAATTCTTTAATTTGTCTATGTTAAATAGCTGAATTGATTGCTTAATTTTATTTATTTATTTATTTTAACATTAGAATACATTTTGCATTTATATAATAAAATATAGAAGACAATAAAAATAGTGAGCATTGCAACAACAGAAATGGCAGACATAAAATGATATACATTGTATGGTTTCTTTTTAAAAAATTCAAAACTGGGCAAAAAAAATTTATGGTGAAGATAATGGTTACTTTGGGGGCAGAAAGCAGGGGTCATGACCAGGAAATGGTACAAGGAAGGCTTCCGAGGTGCTGGGAAAGTTCTGTTTCTTGATCTGAGTACTGGTTATACTAGTGGAAGTTCAGATAACTCACATAAGTCATTAAGTTTATAATTAAACTTAATGACTTATGCACTTTCCTCTGTGTTATAAGTTATTAAGAAAGCTAAGACAAAAGCCTTATTTAGTTCATTAAGATCAACAGTTGGCAAAGAATTATTGAATATTATTTTAGACACCTACAAAGTTCAAGGAACTGTCTTAGGTGATCAAAGATTCCAAGTCCATTCCACTATCAAATGATTGCTTAATTTTAAATCAAAATGTTATCATTAAACATTGACATTTCAATTTTATTTAATGAATATTTACTGAACATCTCTTATGTACAAATGGAGGTATGCTGGTATACAAAGTAAACAAGAAAAAGTATTGTATTCAAAATTTTTTGGTGTCAAGTAGTAAAAATCAAACTCAAATCAGTTTAAGTAAAATTAGGAGGGAAGGGAGTACAGGGAATGGTGCTTTTGACTCAGGCCTAACTGGTTTCCAGGAGCTCAAACATCCATTGTGTTGGTCCTGTTTGTAAGCAAGCTCTCCCCAGGTGGTAGCAAGTTAGCCACTGGCAGTCCTAACCTTTCCTCATTCTCACAGCTTATTATCCCTGTGAAAAGAGTCTCCCTTGCCCAGTTAGTTTGAGGAAGCTCCCAGAGAAGGCTCTGATTAGGTTGGCTTCTATCAATAATCCATCTCAACCAGGAAGTAGAAGGGCTAAATAGGGGGCCTCACTCCAGCAGGATGGAGTGGGAATGTAGTGGGGAAGTCTAGATGCTAACTAGACAAAAACTAAGTGTTCCCTCAGATATCTCGTGGTTACAAGAAGTCTATATGTAAGATGAATAAGATCTCATTTTAGCCCCCATTCTACTGACCACTGCTTTCTTCTACTTGCCCATCTACTCCTTGTCTTCTGCTGCCTCCTCCTCTTGAGGTGATTTCTAATGTGGAACTAACTAGTGTTCTACCCTTTATTCACCTCCTGCCCTTTCCCACTGACAACATCTCTTTAAATGATCTCACCTGTTCTCATGGACAAATACCATCCATATATCCTTTCTAAATACCTATCTCCAACTCTGACCTTTCCCTGCAACATCAGACTCATATATCCAAATATGTGTGTTTAATATTTCCACATGAATGTTTAATAAACCTAAAACAGAACTTTTGATAATCATTGACTCTCAAACCCACTTCTGTTAACAAACGCAAGTTCGTGTGCCCCATACACAGTGAGGCCAAACAAACTGAAACGTTGGAGTTTGAAGCAGAGAAAGGTTTATTGCAGGGTCAAGCAAGGAGAACCAGTGGCTCGTGCTCAAAAAACCCCGAACTCCCCAAGGGTTTCAGTGAAGCATTTTTAAAGGCAAGGTGAGGGAGGGGTGTCCCAGAGTGTGTGATCAGCTCCTGCACAATTCTCTGATTGGTTGGTGGTGATCAATCCTTAGGTGCCAGAAGGTCTGGGGGCTATGTGCTCATGACTATCAAGTAGTTAATTTCTTTCATTCGGTGGTGGTTTTAGCATCTGAAAAACTCAGGAAATATGCGTCAGATGCTATTATCTAGGTACTTCAGGGAGGAGCTAAAGCAGAGGATATGGGGGAGGGGTCTGTCCCCGGAAGGCCCCATAGGGTCCTGCTTGGTTACATTTCCTCCCTTGAGTCCCCCACCCCCGCCATTAATCAACAGCATTGCAACTCATGCAAATACTTAAGACAAAAATCTAGAAATTATTCTCGACACTGTTTCTTTCTTCATCCTTCAAATCCACATTATTGGAAAGTCATGTAAAATCTACTTTCAAAACTTATTCCAAATTCATCCTCTCTCTCCATCTCTGCTATTAATAGCTCAGCCCAAGAAACTATTGTCTTTTGGCTCCACTATGAGCATCCTAATTGATCTTCTTTGCTTTCCTATATCTTGTTCTCAGAACAGCTGGAGTATCTTGTAAAAATGTAACTTAGTTTACATCACACGAAACTCTCATATCTCATTCAACTTCCCTTCTCACTTGGAGTAAAAGCCCTCACCTCTAGTATTACCTACAAGGCCTACTTAATTGGGCCCCCGTTATTTCAGATTTCATCTTAGACCATTCCTATCCCTCACCCACACTAGCTCATTCTTGCCTTAGGGGTTTCATTCCAGTTTCTCCTTTTGCCTCTTCTTTCCCTTCATCTTCTCAGAACTGATCCCTTCTAGTCAGCTATCAGTTTAAATGTCATCTGTGCAAAATGTTGCTGTCTAGGAAAAACTTACCTGTTATTTCTCTACTATTCACTCAATACTTCTGTACTCTGTGTGGGAGTTTTTCCACATCAGGCAATTCTCCAACTGTGATGGACACCAATTGGCTGTCCTACAATTCAGTTCTGACACCATATACCTGGAGATAGCATCAGATCCCACAGGTTAGAGGCTCAGTCTTGTTAGACTGCCCCACCTCTCCCCCACCTCAGACGCTGATCATAAATCTAGGTTGATACCTGTACTCCTGACTGCCTAGGTATCAGATGTTCCCATGACCTCCCCTCCTCAGGTTTGATTAATTTGCTTGAGCAGCTCACAAAACTCAAGAAAACTGTTTACTGATTAGATTTCCCATTTATTATTACAAAGGATATTAAAGGATAGGAATGAACATTCAGATGAAGAAATACACAGGGTGAGGTCCAGAAGGGTCCGGAGCACAGGAGCTCCTGTCCCTGTGGAGTTTTAGGTGCACCAAACTTGTCCACCAACCCAGAGCCCTTTGAAACTTCATCCCTTTTGTGTTTTTAATGGAAGCTTCATTAAGTAGGCATGGTTGATTAAATCATTGGCCACTGGTGATTAAGTTACTCTATCCCCTCTCCCCATCTTGGAGGTGAGAAAGGGGTGTGGGGTGAAGCTGATCTAATCACTTCTAATCACCTCCAATCACTTGGTTTGTTCCCCTGGCAATCAGCCCCCATCCTTCCGCACTTTCCAAAACTCTCCTCATTAGCATAAATATGGTGTGGTTGAAAGGGGCTTGTTCTGAATAACAAAAGACACCTTTACAGCTCTAATTACTTAAGAAATTCCAAGACTTTGGGGAGCTGGTTGCCAAGAAAGGGCAAAGACCAAATATGTATTTATTATAAATCTCAATATCACAGCTGTTCTCCAATTATTTAATCAAAAATGGCCACCCAATCTCACACTACTACAGGAGTCTGCAATTTTTTTTTTTCTGTAAAGGACCAGGTAGCAAATATTTTAGGCTTTGCTGGCCATATGTTCTCAGTTACAACTAATTGACTGGTGTTGCAGCAGGAAAGCAGCCATAGATAATATGTAAATAAATGCGTGTGGCTCTGTTCCCATAAAACTTTATCTGCAAAAAGAGGTCAACATAGTTTACCAATGCCTGCTCAATTACATCAAACTGTTTTGATTCTCTACTTTTTATTTGTGCACTGTGTTTTCCCTCATTCAAATTTAAACTCTGAGAACAGCAGCACCATCATTTATCTCACTCCTTGTTACTTTACTAACACCTAACAACTGGAGCAGAGAGGGAGCTTGAAAATACTTACCGAATGAATGAATGAAACTGGTATGTTAAATTTAAAACACTACAGAAAAACCAAACACCACCTCAGAGTGTTTACCTAATTGTTCGTTAGGGCAGGAAAGATTAGGAAATTATTACTATCAATAGATGATTTTACTATTTAAAAGTTTGTATTTATCCTTTAGGTACAATTATACCTTGTAATGACAGAAAGACAAAGGGAAGTTTAAATTATGTTTCCACAATACGTATCTTACAAATTCTATTTTTTTTTTTTTAACTTTACATTAAGGTACTTCTCTTAGGTCAATGGTTCTCAACCTAAGGTGATTCTGTACCTCCCCCACGCCCCTCCAGGGACCTATGACAATGTCTGGAGATGTTTTTGATTATCACAACTTGGGGGTACCACTAACATCTAGATGACAGTAACTAGGGATGTTGCTAATTATGCTACAATGCACAGGACAAACACCCACAGCAAAAAATGATCTGGTCCAAAATGCAACAGTGCTGAGATTAAGAAACCCTGCCTTAGGTTTATTTCCCATGGAAATAGGTCTTTGTTTTTAGGGAAATTTTTATGGAATTTGAGAATGCTATCTAAATCTGTAGATGAGTTTTGAAAATTTGTGAGAAGGCAGGTTGTATTTCTTTAAAGCCATAACTTTTGTATGAGATGGAAAGCAGTTCTGAAGGGTACATTTCACTTGGGGAAAAAAAAAAAAAAAAGACAAACCTCACTGTCACATTTGTATTCCAAGAACATTCAGCCAACCTGATAACCTCCTTAGAGGGTTCAGATTTCAGACTGCCTGCTCATGGACTCACACAAGGTTAAGTGCCTACTACATTTCATGATATTCATTGACTAAATGACAACAATGACAGTAAATTTTAGTTGACATCCTATGGCAGCAACAAAACAGGAAAGGAAGGAAGGAGCATTCCAAGGGCACGAACAATACAGCAAGTATCCTTTTATAGTTTCCATGTGAGCCGGTGACTTTGTTGTTATGCGCTGATACCGTCCATTGTTGAGTTAAACTGGCCCTATGCCACAATATCTCAAATTAAGCTCAGACAAACAATAGCTATAGTCTCTTGATACTTAACGTTAGAGGTAATTTTTAACTATCTTCTAATTTTTTTAGATCTCAACAGAACATAGTAAGAATCTGTTGGTCTGAATACAGACCTATTATTGAGGAATATAACCCTATTTCATAACCATTGACTCACAGTTACCTAACAGCAGGGGAGTGTGTGTGTGTGTGTGTGTGTGTACAAAATGTACAAACATTGCCTTGGCTTGTCTTCTGGCCACCCTTTCCCTACCACTCCACACACACAAACACACCACACACACACTAAGCTTTAGAAGGCCCTTTGCTGCTCTCTTTTTCTATTTGCCTCCTATCACCTAGTCTACAGATTTCAGACTGAGAGTCATTCTAGTGGGAGAAGCACTTCCCTAGAAACACTGAAATCACTCCTTTTACTGTAGCCTCAAATGGAACTAGGTATCTCCCCTTCACAGTGCTTGTCACATTTGTTACACTTTTAAATTTATATTTGTTTGTATTATCAAATAGCCCAGCAGCCTTCCTCAATAGAGTATAATCTATCTGTTCCTGTTCAGTATTTTATCCCCAGCACTTAGCTTGGTTTCTGGCACATAACAGGATATCAAATATTTGTTAAAAGTATGAATAAAAATTAAGCTCATCTTTTCAACACATCAGTTCACCCCAAAACACATTTCTAAATTCTCTCATTCTGTTGGTGTTCCCATCATCTCCTAAACCCGAGGCCCAAATTTTCAGACTTCTTTGGCTTCTCTCTTTCTCTCTTGCTACCCACATCTAATTGTTTGCCAGGTATCATTGATTCTACCTCCAGAGCACATTTCCCACAAACCTTCTCAATGCCATTACCACTACTTCCTGGTGCAGGTCCACCCCATCCTATCTCTGGGCTATTGCAAAATCACCCTGTTGGTTTTCAGATCTAATCTCTTCTTACCTCAATTTTTCTTCCAGCCTTCCAAAAGCACTGTTCATGTTGCTCCTGTGATCAAAATGACTTTAGGATTCTTAACTTTCTGTTCAATATAGCAACCAGCATGCAGGTTCTCTATGATCTTGACTCAATGAACTTGAAACATTAACTTGAAACATTCTCTTTCTAACATCCTATATTCCAATCAAACTGAAATATTTTGTGTACCCAGCACATCCCTCACGTTTACCACTTCCAGGACTTTATCTCTTATACTTTCCTATTACTTCTTGTCCTTCAAGTACAAATTCTACTTTCTTTTCTAGACTACATTTTTACATCCAGGGACTCTTTCTTATTTATCATTGCATAGACTACAGTGATTAACATCAGGGCTTTGGACATAAATAATGCTCAACAGATATATTTAATGAATTATTTCATTCCTTTCTCTTTTTTCTATGCAGCTTTAGTCTATAAAGGGGAAATATTTTCTTATGTATTTTATTTTGTTCTTTCAGAGATTTTCCATGCCTTTTTTCTTTTTTTGAAAAGGCAGCCCCAAAATAAGATTTTAGGAAGTCTTTCTCCCTTGTCTTTTAAGAATGCTTCATTTAAGAAAAAACTGAGAAAGTAATAAGAGCAGGATTTTGAAATTATGATCTAGGAACAATGAGCACAAACACTTGTTAAAGATTTGTGCTTATCTCTACTCAAAGATGACATGCAATTCATAAACTGGTCAAAGACTGGATGGGGATGAAGTTTATCTAACTTAACAATATATACTGTCAGTAGTAAAATAGTAGCCCTAGAAAACTTTACATTGGCTTTTACTGCAATATTAATCTTTCATTTCAGGAAATACCTTAACCGTTTTTGAGGACGTTAAACACGAGTGTTCTAGACACTTTAAGCTAAGACAGTTTACCACAGTATTGGCTGTATTTATTTCTGTGGTAGTCAGCCTAGAAACTATGATTCTGAACTGCTAACACCATAGATTTCTTTTTCTTTTCTGAAAAACAACTGAAGTTTTAAAAATAGTGTTTTTAATAATTATACTCTACCAAATGTTTTGCCCGTATTTTCTAGTTTTACATTTTAAAGCAGATTTTGTCTTCCATTTAAATATTCTTTCTAAATAAACCATATAAGTATATATTACAATTTTTACTAAGCAGATATTCACTTCTTTCTTTATCTTAAATTTCTTATACAGTTTATTGCTCCAAGCCATAGGCACACACACACAGTATGTATAGTATAAAAGATTTACAGATTAAAAGAAGAATATAAATGTACATAGTATGAAGTTTAAATACCATTTTTAAAGCACCATCACATATAAAAATCATGGTGGTAAAACCACAAACTAACCAATCCATGGAAATCTTTCTTTTTAAGTTTCAAGCCTTTTCCAAACAGAATTTAAAGCCACTGAAGACCTTTCTGTGGAGTAAACTTAATGTGTATGTGTGGAAGTATCTAAAAATAAAATAATCCCATTTTTGCACCATTTCAAATTTAACTCTTGTGGTCACGAAACCTACAGTGCAAGTCATCTTTCAAAATTGAGATGTGGTATGGAAACTGACCATTATCCGTTAAGATGCCTTAGTATATGGCAAGAGGAAAGTTTATTTACTTAAAAGTGAAACTACAGCGAAGAAATCCTACATTATTGAGTTTATTTTAACATCAATTTAATGGTTATTTATTAATTTCTTCTCACTTAGGTAAAGGTAATTTATGAAATAAAAAACATTATTTAAAACATTGATGATTAGGAAAATGTTGAGGAGAAGACCTTGTTTTTGGAACAGCTGAATTGAATTAATAGAATATCTCACTCGATAACAGCAGTGACAACTATTATTATTACTTATGCACTTGGCAGCATTTTATAGTTTTTATATTTTAGTTTATGGAATTTATGGAAGTTTTTTGTAGCATACAGATTTGCCTTGGGTATAAGTAACTAACATCTTGACACTTATTAGCTTGCATTCTTGAATATTTACCATGTACTATGCAAAGTATTGTGCTTGTATTTTCTCAGATAATCCCCTAATTCTTACAACACCCCTGTGAAGCAGGTGCTATGAACCCGCTTTAAAGAAACTGATGTATAGAAATTAAGTAGTTTGCCCAAATCGCACAGCTAGAAAGTAGCAAAACTTCGATTCAAACTCAGGCTTTTTGGAGTCCAGAGCCCGTGCTTCAAACTCTCTTACAATATTGCCTCCCTAAACTAGGCTTTCCTGACCTAAGACACAACATTTAATCCTAACAACAATGACAAGAAGCAGAAAATATTATTTCTATCTTAAAAATTGAAGTTGTGCCTCAAACACATCAGCTTCCAACTAAGTGTTGAAGATACAAATCAAGTTTTGTCTAAATTTAGAACCATGCTGTTTTCACCATACTAGTCCAACTGGACTTTCAGCTAGCATGGAAATGATCTCCCTTGGTTGTCCAATAAAGTAGTCACTAGCACATGTGGCTGGTGAACACTTAAAAGTTGGCTAATGCTAGTGAAAAACTACATTTTAAATTTTACTTTATTTTATTTATCTTTTTGACTCCCATCGCCCATTTCTCCCACCCCCCAGCCCCTTGCCTCTGGCAACCAACAATCTGTTCTGTATCTTTGATTTGAGCTTGTTTTCGTTTTTTAAGATTCCACATATAAAAGAGATCACTTTATATATAAACTAGATAACAATAAGGATAATAATATAGCACAGGGAACTATATTCAGTATCTTGTAATAATCTATAATGGAAAAGAAGCTGAAAAAGAATATAAAACTGAATCACTTTCCTGTACACCTAAAACTAACACAACATTGTAAATCAACTATACCTCAATCAAAAAACAACAACAAAAAAAGGGATCATACAGTATTTGCCTATCTTTGTCTAACTTACTTTTTTTTAAAGGTTGGGCATGCCAAGATTTATTTATTTATTTATTTGGCCACAATGATCAGCTTGCAGGATCTCAGTTCCCTGACCAGGGATTGAACCTGGGGTCACGGCAGTGAAAGCCCAGAATCCTAACCACTAGGCCACCAGGGAATTCCCACGACTTATTTCATTTAGCATAATGCTCCCAGGGTCCATCCACGTTGTTGCAAATGGCAAGGTGCCATTCTTTACAGGCTGTATAATAGTCCATTGTATATATATATCACATCTTTTTTATTCATTCACCCATCAGTGGACACTTAGATTGCTTCCATGCCTTGGCTGCTGTAAACAATGCTGCAATGAACATGGGAGTGCAGATATCTTTTCAAGTTAGTGTTTTCATTTATTTTGGATAAATACTCAAAAGTGGAATTGCTGGATCATATGATATTTCTATCGGCACCAATTTACATTCCCACCAACAGTGCACGAGGGTTCCATTTTCTCCACATCCTTACCAACACTTGTTATTTCTTGTCTTTTTAATAATATCTATTCTGACAGGTGTGAGGTGATAGCTCACTGTGGTATTGATTTGCATTTCCCCTGATGATTAATGATGTTGAGCATATTTTCATTACATTTTCAAATTAATTACATTAAAATTCAAACAAATGCCCTATGTGGCTAATGGCTACTTTATTGCACAGCACAATCATGACTACACTCAAGTCTACTGACCTCCTAAGCAATATATAGACACTTATGGAAAAGAGTTAAATGAACTTAATTTTTAAATAAACTCAAATTTAAATAAATTCAGTTATTTCTCACTAGTTAATTCTTTAACTCAACATAAACTGGTATTTCCAAGTAAAGTAACCCAGCCATATCCAATGTAGAACTCAAAAATCTTTTCTTCTCAGTTCTTGCTCTAAGGTGCCTTTTTTCCCCTAGTTGCTTTACTTTAACTTCCTTTACTTCAAGTTCTATTTACTTTAACTTCCTTTCAAATTACTTAAAAGTAAAAAAATTATATATATGCAAACTTTAAATCACGTTGAAAAATACTTTTTTTTACCATACATCCTTGCTAGTCTCCCCCTTTATTTTTCAACACCTAGAAAATGTGAAATCAGTCTCCAATCTTTCTGCAGTAAATCTGTTTCATATTTCATGCTGTGACATTCACAGATCAGCAAATCCCAATTTAGAAGAACAGAAGTCAGAGATAAGGCATTTCAGTCAAAAGGGGACTGAATTTAATGTCCTGGTTCCTAGTCTGGGCAAACAACCCAAGGAATGAAGTTTCCAGTTTTCCACTCTTTCAGTAACATGAGAAAAGAATCCAAACATCTACAAAATTAAGTGTTTCCCCAGGGTAAGGTCTACAACAAAAGTTATTGGTGGGCCTCCCTGGTGGCGCAGTGGTTGAGAGTCAGCCTGCCGATGCAGGGGACACGGGTTCGTGCCCCGGTCCGGGAAGATCCCACATGCCGTGGAGTGGCTGGGCCCGTGAGCCATGGCCGCTGAGCCTGCGCGTCCGGAGCCTGTGCTCCGCAACGGGAGAGGCCCGCGTACCACAAAAAAAAAAAAGGTTATTGGTATTAGAGCTGCCTCAGTACCAGCTTAAGCTACCTACCTAAAACGAAGGATGCTGAAGCAGCTGCCCTTGCAAACATCACAGAACACAAGGTTACACCAAGATGTTATGTCTTAGAACCAGTCTTAGAATCTGATGGGACGATATCCGGACTTCTGAGAATCAGCAAATAAAACAACTTCTCTTTAAGCCTGTAGAATTCCTACAGATCATCTCTATGCTACTTCCTTTCCTTCTGTCTTACTCTGCTTCCAGAATTCAGAGTACTCCAAAAGTCACCTGATCATTAAAATGTATTAGTCTATAGGAATACACATTCATACATGATGAAGAGCTTCTATTACGCACATTTCCCTGATTTTTCTTAGAATTCAAGTACCTTAGTGGAAACTTTGATTAAAATCTGATATCATTGGAGACAGCATTATCTATCTACATGATTCAAAAACCAAGCACCCTTATCCCTGTCATAATCATTTCCTTTAGGTTCTTTTTTTCTTTTTAAGATTAGGATTAAGCAAAACTTTCATAATATAGTTCACATATCTACAGATGGAGATAATTTCAAAATTATTAGCCACATTTCTCATCACTCACCTCTCCTGACCTCATGTAGATTTTATTATTAAATTACATTGATTAGAGGTAAACTTTATAGGTTTTTCACTTGTGTTAAAATCCTGACTCTAATTCTTGTAAACTGTGGCCTTGGTCAAGTTGTTTTAGTCCTCTTAGACTTGGTTTTCTTTTTCTGGAAAATGGGTTTAATAATGGTACTTACTACATGGAGCTGCTGTGAGAATTAAATGAGATAGTTTATGTGAAGTACTTAATATAAGACTTGACATACTGAAAATACTTAATAAATGGTATTATTATCTTTCTATTGTTACGCATGTAAAAACATGTAGGAAAACTAAGGATCACTAATAAGAACACATTTTAGTCTACTTAAATGTAGAGCAATACATGGTAATAATATTCAGTGGAAACAAGGGAGAATTTAAGTTGAGTAAAATGACCAAGTTTGAAATTTTACTTGTTACTTTAACTTTACTTTTACTTTCTCATAGTTCTAAGATTAACTTCTTACCCAAGCTAACAAAGAATATTCAAGTATTAGTTATGACAAAAAAATCTTTGTGAGCATCTATAAAGAACTGAACCTAAAAACAGGCAGCTAATCACTGAAAATATACTTTTCCTACTACTTAAGAATAATCAAACATGAATCAAAAATAATTACAATTTTTTTGAGCCTTTACCTGGAGCTAGTTAATGCCAATTTGTATATTTTCAAGAAAGAAATAATCCTCAGTGAATAAAGCAGAAATGAAGCACTACTTCTTATTGATCAGAAAATTCTCCTCTCTGGTTTTATTTTTTATATGTATTCAAAGAAGCCTTCTTAAAGTCTAAACCAAGACTCCAGAGTCAAGATGAGGTGAAACACAAACCTCTTGACCAGATGTAAGCGGTAATTAGACCGGACTTGTGTGTGTAGTTAGGTCACAATCAACAATAATGATAAGGCCTATTTTGACATACACCCTAAACTCAGAGATTATCTCAAAGCTACATCTTCTTTATAAATTTCAGCATACAGTCCTGCAACATCTTCATCCAATTCTGTTTTCCAGAATTTCACAGGACAATCTTTACTTTTATCTTTGTGAAAATACAGTCATGATGATACTATGAAATATAAGCCTAACTTGTTCACTCTTATTTTCTAGAATAAAACAGGAAAAAAGCAGGCTAAAAAAGGCAACGAAAATGGAATTATAAAATAATAATGTGTATCTTTTTTTTTAAAACATCTTTATTGGAGTATAATTGCTTTACAATGGTGTGTTAGTTTCTGCTTTATAACAAAGTGAATCAGCTATTATCTTTTCTATTTACATACTAATTTACTACACTGTGAACATTTCGGCACATATTGAATTGTAAGCAATCAGAATATGGCAGGTTCTTCAAAATATACAGCCTAAGATATATAAATACAAAGGATTTTGATAAAAATTGAAAATACTATTCAAAGCAATAAAATCCATTTCAGGACTGACTTAATAACCTATCTGGAAACCAAAAATAAGTTTTCATAGAATCTAAGTTCCATCTTCATTATATTAGCTTTTTCAGAAGAGTTTAAAAAATGGCAATAAATTATTTCGGAAAACCATATAACATATTAAAAGACAACTTTGCAATACACTTGCAAATACCTAGGAGAAGTCAAGGTAAATTATTCTCATTTGGAAAGATTTCGCTGCATGCTTTTTTTTTTTTTTTTGCGGTATGCGGGCCTCTCACTGTTGTGGCCTCTCCCGTTGCAGAGCACAGGCTCCGGACGCGCAGGCTCAGCGGCCATGGCTCACGGGCCCAGCTGCTCCGCGGCATGTGGGATCTTCGCGAACCGGGGCACGAACCCGTGTCCCCTGCCTCGGCAGGCTAACTCTCAACCATTGCGCCACCAGGGAAGCCCTTCACTGCATGCTTTTGTCTTAACTTTAAATACAAAATTTAATATGAAATTGTCAAAATGTTAAATATGGCTCTTAAGAAACACAATACACCACTTGAACCCTTCTCTTTCAGAGAACTCTGATTTTTGTTTAAGGTAATAATGTGTCCAGCTGAAGACAGACTCCCTGGCAGTTGGAAGTGGCTTTGCAACCCAGTACTAGACTAGATGTAGGAGAAGACCCTAAGGGAAGGATTCCTTCCTAAATAAAACGGCAAATCTTGCTAGGATAAAGCACTTTTGCCACTTGCATTTTCCATTGCTTTCTGCCTGCAACATGATGGCTAGAGGTATAAGATCAACTTACAAACATGAGGATAGAAACGTATATCTTTCACATGGTGGAGACAGGAAAAAGGAGCCTGAGGAGTTGATGACATCATGAAGCTACCTCATCAGTCTGGACTGCTACCCTCAGACAACTTGTTATGAGAGAAAAATGGACATCCTAACCGATTAAGCCCCTATAGGTTGTGCTCTCTGTGGAAAGCAGACAAATGCAAACAATGGATTACAAACAGTAGAAAATGACAAACATTATAAACAGTGACATTTAATTATTTGGCCAAGATCAATTACAGAATAAAAGATGACACTGTGGAAAAATGGAAAAGAGAAATAATGATTCCATATTTTTAATTTGTGTGTGTTGTGTTCTGTAACCAGTCTGTTATAAAATATAACTTTAGCATTTTTGCAAATTTTCAGTCATTCCAAAATGTGTTTTAATGGCCTAATGCAGGCTACTCAATTTACAAGTAGGCAGTAAACCCTTTCCCAATTTCCTTAAATCCAAAGCAGACTGACAGAAATTATAAAAGTCCTTAGGTTAAAATTATCAAATTGGAGCTACTGGCCTATAGACAAAATTGACTTTTCATTCTCTGGTAATTATCTCTTTACATGATAGATAAACATATGATATGGCAATCGAATTTCTAGTATTTGTAAATTAAAAGCATTTGCAAACACTAATGAAGAAATAATTTCACGTATGATAATTTCAAAAATGAGATTGTAAAAGAAGCATGAGGTGTTGCTTCATGATACATCAATATTACTTTGATTTTTTAAATAAAATCTTTATTCTTTGGTTTATATTTAAAACTCCCATTTTGATACTGTAAGTAAATGAAATTTACTATTTCCTGTGAAAAATATTAGAGGTGAAGAGACATAAAGTGGAAGAATGCAGGTCCTTGAATAGCCAGATAGAGGAAAGTCACTGATGTGGGAATGATAAACATTAGAATCAGAATATTACATGAATAAGAAACTTCTATGATGTTAAGAGACTAAAATTTGGAAGTTTGTTATTTGTTAGTCAATTGTCAAAATGTTTCATAAAAGTGATTTAATAAAATTCATATTTAGCAAATAAGTTAAAGTAAAATTCTGATTTTTCTGTGGATTAGTTATGATATTCTGATATTCATGCATTTTCTAATTAAATCTCAAAGATAAAGTTTAACATCATTACATTATTTCTTCTATATGTTTTAAAAACTTTAACTTCTATGATATTCCCTTATAAGACCCAATTAATTTTTGTCGGTTTGAAATTTAACTATTGAAGCCAGAGAATACATTACAGAAGCTATTATAATTCAAGAATATTTTTTTCTGCAAATGAATGGTCATAACGGAAATTTACAATTTAAAAACAAATTAAATGGAAGTATGTTCTAGTAATCGATGTTCTAGTAATTTTGCTGGTGAGCAAAATTCTGTTAATATATGTCAGACCATATTTCATTTGACATTTGCCTGAAATTATATTATCTGTGATTACAATTATGATATTATGACCAGAACCAATAGCTATTTCTTTTATATAAATAATTAGAATTTTATTTTAAAGCTTCTGTAACTCAATTCTTAAAAATAAAATGGGTGCAATGTAAAAGTTGTGTTAGTACCAAAAATCTCAGTGGCCTTACTACTTTTTGATAAAAGTAGAGAAATATTTATTCTGATATATCTTATGATATATTTAGATCCTTGGAGGCAGGGATCTATTTTATCTATCTATTCACATATACATATAAATATGCCCACAGATACAATGTTTGGTCTTCCATCTGACCCCTACTCAGAGTATGGGTATGGAGCTTCTACAGTCTGTTTGCTCAACAAAACCCCACTTATACACTGTCTCTTTTCTTGAAATGAACACCAGATTCATACATGACACTAGCAGTATGTCTGTGTTATGTGTTTATGTCTGTATAAATTGTGCATTTATATATGGAAAAGGATAGATGAGAACTCTTACTCAACATGTTTGGGTGTCCCACCTTCTTGGAGACACTTGTTATAGAAAAGTGAAAAACTACAGGTCTCTGCCTGCAAGCATCTTACAGCACTAACAAACATTTTTTGGTAATAATAATTAGTGCTTATCTTAAGGGTATAATGATATATTTGCTTTTAGCATTAACAATTATTTTAATGTAGAGTTTTACTGCTTTTTGTGTTGAAAAGAGTCAATCGTTAAATTATGTTTACTCAAGGAAAAAGACTTGCAACTTGTCTAGTTGCTATGGGAACTGCATTCTTTTGTTCACTAAATTAACCTACGCAAGAAAAGAAACTTCGTAAATGGTTAAGGCAATATATACTTATTAAATAAAATTTGGAAAATACTAAATAGTATTTTTAAAATGCCACCCATAATTATTTCACCAAACATACTCTGTTAATATTTTGAGATGCTTCCCTTTTATTTCACTGCACACATTTTTTGTTGTGGTAGTGGTATTTGAATCATTTGTACATTTTTGCATCACTGTTTTCCAGTTAACATTATAGCATACTTTTTTCACTAAAGTTATATTTCAAAAAGAGACACACACACACAAAGTACATAAGATTATATGTTCTTTAAATATCATTTTGCCGTCTTGCATGTTAATGCCTTTAAAACAATCTGTGATAAAGTGCATTTATATTCCTTCTCCAACTGTTCTTTATAACACATTTGCTCTCAAAAATTACCCCATTCTGTAGCTCAGAATCCATTTTACTTCATCATCACTTAACATATTGCCGTATATGGGCAGGCTTTTTACAAGGTTTACTCATGGTTATGTGTCAGACTAACTTCTAACACAAACGTAATTTTGGAGAAATTATCTGTGGTGATTATGCCACATATCTATTCCTCTCTGTTCATATATCCCTCTCTATGAGTGTTCTTTCTCCTTTGGCTCCAATTTTCATTCACTTACTCATTTGGTGAATATTTATGGAGCATTTAACAAGCCAGGCGTTGTGCTAGACACTGGGCTATAATGGTGAGTAGGGCACAGTTTTGACAATCAATTACTATATAAAGTGATAAGTGCTGACTGGCAGAAGTAGAAGGTATTTTGGCAGAAGTAGTAAAGGTCTGTCTTAGAGGATCAAGAATAGCTTTCTTGAGAACATGGCTTTATCAAATGGAATACTGCCAGGTTAGGGTATGACTGATGGCCAGAAAAGGAAGATCTAGCTATTATAAAGAACTTCCTCGAACACAGCCTTCAGGGTGTTAGTGCGCCACGGCTAGCTGGGAGGGAGTCCGGGGAAAAGTCTGGACCTGCCGAAGAGGCAAGAGACTTTTTCTTCCCTCTTTGTTTCCTGGTGCGTGAGGAGAGGGGATTAAGAGCGTTGCTTAAAGGAGCTCCAGAGACGGGTGCGAGCCGCGGCTAAAAGCGCGGACCAGAGACGGGCATGAGACGCTAAGGCCGCTGCTGCTGCCGCCAAGAAGCCTGTGTGCGAGCACAGGTCACTATCCACACCTGCCTTCCGGGGAGCCTGTGCAGCCCGCCACTGCCAGGGTCCCGGGATCCAGGGACAACTCCCCCGGGAGAACGCACGGCACGTCTCAGGCTGGTGCAACGTCACGACGGCCTCTGCCGCCGCAGGTCCGCCCCGCCCTCCGTGCCCCTCCCTCCCCCCACAGCCTGACTGAGACAGAGCCCCCGAATCGGAGGCTCCTTTAACCCCGTCCTAACTGAGCGAAGAACAGACGCCCTCCGGCGACCTACACACAGAGGCGGGGCCAAATCCAAAGCTGAGCCCCTGGGAGCTGTGAGAACAAAGAAGAGAAAAGGAAATCTCTCCCAGCAGCCTCAGGAGCAGCGGATTAAAGCTCCACAATCAACTTGATGTACCCTGCATCTGTGGAATACATGAATAGACAACAAATCACTCCAAATTGAGGAGGTGGGCTTTGAGAGCAAGATTTATGATTTTTTTCCCCTTTTCCTCTTTTTGTGAGTGTGTATGTGTATGCTTCTGTGTGAGATTTTGTCTGTATAGCTTTGCTTCCACCATTTGTCCTAGGGTTCTATCCGTCCGTTTTGTTTGTTTTTTAAAATATTTTTTCTTAATAATTATTTTTTATTTTAATAACTTTATTATATTTTATCTTACTTTATTTTACTTTATCTTCTTTCTTTCTTTTTTTCCTTCCTTCCTTCCTTCCTCCCTCCCTGCCTCCCTCTTTTCTTTCTTTCTTTCTACTTCTACTAATTCTTTCTTTTTACTTTTTCTCCCTTTTATTCTGAGCCGTGTGGATAAAAGGCTCTTGGTGCTGCAGCCAGGAGTCAGTGCTGTGCCTCTGAGGTGGGAGAGCCAACTTCAGGACACTGGTCCACAAGAGACCTCCCAGTTCCACATAATATCAAATGGCAAAAAGCTCCCAGAGATCTCCATCTCAACACCAGCACCCAGCTTCACTCAACGACCAGCAAGCTACAGTGCTGGACATCCTATGCCAAACAACTAGCAAGACAGGAACACAAATCCACCCATTAGCAGAGAGGCTGCCTAAAATCATAATAAGTCCACAGAAACCCCAAAACACACCACTAGACGTGGACCTGCCCACCAGAGAGACAAGATCCAGCCTCATCCACCGGAACACAGGAACTAGTCCCCTCCACCAGGAAGCCTACACAACCCGCTGAACCAACCTTAGCCACTGGGGACAGACACCAAAAACAATGGGAACTATGAACCTGTGGCCTGCAAAAAGGAGACCCCAAACACAGTAAAATAAGCAAAATGAGAAGACAGAAAACCACACAGCAGATGAAGGAGCAAGATAAAAACCCACCAGACCTAACAAATAAAGAGGAAATAGGCAGTCTACCTGAAAAAGAATTCAAAATAATGATAGTAAAGATGATCCAAAATCTTGGAAATAGAATAGAAAAAATGCAAGAAACATTTAACAAGGACCTAGAAGAACTAAAGACGAAAAAAACAATGATAAAGAACACAATAAATGAAATGAAAAACACTCTGGATGGGATCAATAGCAGAATAACTGAGGCAGAAGAACGGATAAGTGACCTGGAAGATAAAATAGTGGAAATAACTACTGCAGAGCAGAATAAAGAAAAAAGAATGAAAAGAACTGAGGACAGTCTCAGAGACCTCTGGGACAACATTAAACGCACCAACATTCGAATTATAGGGGTTCCAGAAGAAGAAGAGAAAAAGAAAGGAACTGAGAAAATACTTGAAGAGATTATAGTTGAAAACTTCCCTAATGTGGGAAAGGAAATAGTCAATCAAGTCCAGGAAGCACAGAGAGTCCCATACAGGATAAATCCAAGGAGAAACACCAAGACACATAATAATCAAACTGTCAAAAATTAAATACAAAGAAAACATATTAAAGCAGGAAGGGAAAAACAACAAATAACACACAAGGGAATCCCCATAAGGTTAACAGTTGATCTTTCAGCAGAAACTCTGCAAGCCAGAAGGGAGTGGCAGGACATATTGAAAGTGATGGAGAAAAACCTGCAACCAAGATTACTCTACCCAGCAAGGATCTCATTCAGATTTGATGGAGAAATTAAAACCTTTACAGACAAGCAAAAGCTGAGAGAGTTCAGCACCACCAAACCAGCTTTACAACAAATAATAAAGGAACTTCTCTAGGCAAGAAACACAAGAGAAGGAAAAGACCTACAATAACAAACACAAAACAATTAAGAAAATGGGAATAGGAACATACATATCGATAATTACCTTAAATGTAAATGGACTAAATGCTCCCACCAAAAGACACAGATTGGCTGAATGGATACAAAAACAAGACCCATATATTTGCTGTCTACAAGAGACCCACTTCAGACCTAGAGACACATACAGACGGAAAGTGAGGGGATGGAAAAAGATATTCCATACAAATGGAAACCAAAAGAAAGCTGGAGTAGCAATTCTCATATCCGACAAAATAGACTTTAAAATAAAGACTATAGGAAGAGACAAAGAAGGACACTACATAATGATCAAGGGATTGATCCAAGAAGAAGATATAACAATTGTAAATATTTATGCACCCAACATAGGAGCACCTCAATACATAAGGCAAATACTAACAGCCATAAAAGGGGAGATCGACAGTAACACATTCATAGTAGGGGACTTCAACACCCCACTTTCACCCATGGACAGATCATCCAAAATGAAAATAAATAAGGAAACACAAGCTTTAAATGATGCATTAAACAAGATGGACTTAATTGATATTTATAGGACATTCCATCCAAAAACAACAGAATACACATTTTTCTCAAGTGCTCATGGAACATTCTCCAGGATAGATCATATCTTGGGTCACAAATCAAGTCTTGGTAAATTTAAGAAAATTGAAATTGTATCAAGTATCTTTTCCGACCACAACGCTATGAGACTAGATATCAATTACAGGAAAAGATCTGTAAAAAATACACACACACGGAGGCTAAGCAATACAGTACTTAATAACGAAGTGATCACTGAAGAAATCTAAGAGTAAATAAAAAAATACCTAGAAACAAATGACAATGGAGACACGACGACCCAAAATCTATGGGATGCAGCAAAAGCAGTTCTAAGAGGGAAGTTTATAGCAATACAATCCTACCTTAAGAAACAGGAAATATCTCAAATAAACAACCTAACCTTGCACCTAAAGCAATTAGAGAAAGAAGAACAAAAAAACCCCAAAGTTAGCAGAAGGAAAGAAATCATAAAAATCACATCAGAAATAAATGAAAAAGAAATGAAGGAAATGATAGCAAAGATCAATAAAACTAAAAGGTGCTTCTTTGAGAAGATAAACAAAATTGATAAACCATTAGCCAGGCTCATCAAGAAAAAAACGGGAGAAGACTCAAATCAATAGAATTAGAAATGAAAAAGGAGAAGTAACAACTGACACTGCAGAAATAAAAAAGATCATGAAGATTAATACAAGCAACTCTATGCCAATAAAATGGACAACCTGGAAGAAATGGACAAATTCTTAGAAATGCACAACCTGCCAAGACTGAATCAGGAAGAAAGAGAAAATATGAACAGACCAAACACAAGCACTGAAATTGAAACTGTGATTAAAAATCTTCCAACAAACAAAAGCCCAGGACCAGATGGCTTCACAGGCGAATTCTATCAAACATTTAGAGAAGAGCTAATACCTACCCTTCTCAAACTCTTTCAAAATATAGCAGAGGGAGGAACACTCCCAAACTCATTCTACGAGGCCACCATCACCTTGATACCAAAACCAGACAAGGATGTCACAAAGAAAAAAACTACAGGCCAATATCACTGATGAACATAGATGCAAAAATCCTCAACAAAATACTAGCAAACAGAATCCAACAGCACATTAAACGGATCATACACCATGATCAAGTGGGGTTTATTCCAGGAATGCAAGGATTCTTCAATATACGCAAATCAATCAATGTGATAAACCATATTAACAAATTGAAGGAGAAAACCCATATGATCATCTCAATAGATGCAGAGAAAGCTTTCGACAAAATTCAACACCCATTTATGATAAAAACCCTGCAGAAAGTAGGCATAGAGGGAACTTTCCTCAACATAATAAAGGCCATATATGACAAACCCACAGCCAACATCGTCCTCAATGGTGAAAAAGTGAAAGCATTTCCACTAAGATCAGGAACAAGACAAGGTTGCCCACTCTCACCACTCTTACTCAACATAGTTTTGGAAGTTTTAGGCACAGCAATCAGAGAAGAAAAGGAAATAAAAGTAATCCAAATTGGAAAAGAAGAAGTAAAATTCTCACTGTTTGCAGATGACATGATACTATACATAGGGAATCCTAAAGATGCTACCAGAAAACTACTAGAGCTAATCAATGAATTTGGTAAAGTTGCAGGATACAGAATTAATGCACAGAAATCTCTGGCATTCTTATACACTATTGATGAAAAATATGAAAGTGAAATCAAGAAAACACTCCCATTCACCACTGCACCAAAAAGAATAAAATATCTAGGAATAAACCTACCTAAGGAGACGAAAGACCTGTATATATAAAATTATAACACACTGATGAAAGAAATTAAAGATGAAACAAATAGATGGAGAGATATACCATGTTCTTGGATTGGAAGAATCAACATTGTGAAAATGACTCTACTACCCAAAGCAATCTACAGATTCAATGCAATCCCTATCAAACTACCACTGGCATTTTTCACAGAACTAGAACAAAAAGTTTCACAATTTGTAGAGAAACACAAAAGACCCCAAATAGCCAAAGCAATCTTGAGAATGAAAAACGGAGCTGTAGGAATCAGGCTCCCTGACTTCAGACTATACTACAAAGCTACAGTAATCAAGTATGGTACTGGCACAAAAACAGAAAGATAGATCAATGGAACAGGATAGAAAGCCCAGAGATAAACCCACGCACATATGGTCACCTTATCTTTGATAAAGGAGGCAGGAATGTACAGTGGAGAAAGGACAGCCTCTTCAATAAGTGGTGCTGGGAAAACTGGACAGGTACATGTAAAAGTATGAGATTAGATCACTCCCTAACACCATACACAAAAATAAGCTCAAAATGGATTAAAGACCTAAATGTAAGGCCAGATACTATCAAACTCTTAGAGGAAAACATAGGCAGAACACTTTATGACATAAATCACAGCAAGTTCCTTTTTGACCCACCTCCTAGAGAAATGGAAATAAAAACAAAAATAAACAAATGGGACCTAATGAAACTTCAAAGCTTTTGCACAGCAAAGGGAACCATAAACAAGACCAAAAGACAACCCTCAGAATGGGAGAAAATATTTGCACATGAAGCAACTGATGAAGGATTAGTCTCCAAAATTTATAAGCAGCTCATGCAGCTCAATTACAAAAAACCAACAACCCAATCCAAAAATGGGCAGAAGACCTAAATAGACATTTCTCCAAAGAAGATATACAGACTGCCAGCAAACACATGAAAGAATGCTCAACATCATTAATCATTAGAGAAATGCAAATCAAAACTACAATGAGATATCGTCTCACACCAGTCAGAATGGCCATCATAAAAAATGTAGAAACAATAAATGCTGGAGAGGGTGTGGAGAAAAGGGAACCCTCTTGCACTGTTGGTGGGAATGTAAATTGATACAGCCACTGTGGAGAACACTATGGAGGTTCCTTAAAAAACTACAGATAGAACTACCATATGACCCAGCAATCCCTCTACTGGGCATATACCCTGAGAAAACCATAATCCAAAAAGAGTCATGTACCAAAATGTTCATTGCAGCTCTATTTACAATAGCCCGGACATGGAAGCAACTTAACTGTCCATCGACAGATGACTGGATAGAGAAGATGTAGCACATATATAGAATGGAATATTACTCAGCCATAAAAAGAAACGAAATTGAGCTATTTGTAATGAGGTGGATAGACCTAGAGTCTGTCATACAGAGTGAAGTAAGTCAGAAAGAGAAAGACAAATACCGTATGCTAACACATATATATGGAATTTAAGAAAAAAAAATGTCATGAAGAACCTAGAGGTAATACAAGAATAAAGACACAGACCTACTAGAGAATGGACTTGAGGATATGAGGAGGGGGAAGGGTAAGCTGTGACAAAGCGCGAGGGAGGCATGGACATATATACACTACCAAACGTAAGGTAGATAGCTAGTGGGAAGCAGCCGCATAGCACAGGGAGATCAGCTCGGTGCTTTGTGACCGCCTAGAGGGGTGGGATAGGGAGGGTGGGAGGGAGGGAGACGCAAGAGGGAAGAGATATGGGAACATATGTATATGTATAACTGATTCACTTTGTTATAAAGCAGACACTAACACACCATTGTAAAGCAATTATACTCCAATAAAGATGTAAAAAATTAAAAATAAAATAAAATAAAAGAACTTCCTCAAGCATAAATTTGGTAACTCAGTTAAATTCAGGAATTTACATTCTATACCTGGGATAATGCATGGTGTTAAGAAAAGGGTAATGAATATTCAGTCAAAGATTAAGGCAGGAAAGGAGCTGGGCAAATTCATTTAGCCACAGATACTGCCTCAGAAAACTGCCCCAGGCATAGGCTGCCCCATGCGTAGTGCCTGGTGGACATAGCAAGCTCTCACGAACATATGTGTTCATTGATATCAGGTGGTTTAGCGTAGTGGCTACAGTAAGGCAGCAGAATTCTGGAAAAATGCTGGACATTAGGAGAAGTTTCTATACATAGGAGAACAGCAGACAGGAAGTATGGAGGCGGGACATAGACCTGGGAAAGTTCCATATCCCTCAGCTTTGAATTCAGTAGTCTTCACTGCCAGATAGAAAAACATTGGTGTCTAGAGGAATTAATATATAACTGAATCTTAGGGGAGGAAACCCAGGCTGAATTCTAATAGCCTGGCTGAACTTGAAGCACATGGAAGGCTATATTATCCAGAATGGAACAAATTTCAAGCATGAGCTATACTGAATTGGTGATGTGGTTAGGAATATTCTTTCCTTCCCAAATAAAGTATGCTTGCAGACACACTAAGTTCTTTTTCTCCATCTATAGTCCTTCAAAATAGAGTCCCACACTATCAAGTTTTAGTATCAATATTATTTTCAGTAAAATGCTGTTAAATATTAATTCTCTGACAGTAAAGAGGAAAACTTAAGTTAAAAAGTATTGTCAGAGAGGCACACTATCCCACAAGATTCCCAGTTTTATTAAATTAGAGGAGCCGGGATCTTTGGAAAGCAGCTTGTGGGGCTTCTGAGAAGTGTCTGGGGAAGAGCAGGTCTCTATACTGCTATTTACACTGGTCTGTGAGCTCTGATAGTAGGTGTTGATTTTGTGGATTCTTGACATACAAGCTTAGGAACCGAGTAAACTTTTGAGAACAATTTTCTCCCTAAGTTCCATTATGGTAAATCATTTTTGCTGATGGTCTTCAAAAAAGAATCTGAGAAGGACATGAGAAATTCCCACAGATTATTTATCTCAGGAATTCACTTCCTGACTCAAGAATCCCAGTCTATTAAGCAATAGGCAGAAGCGGACGAACGGTATCTACGACTCTTGTGAGCAGTCACATGCACGAACTTCCTCTGATCAAGAATTTCCCCTGACCTTGCAATCCTCTCAAAGTTCTTTATTTTATTATTGTTTATAAAAACGAGTTGCCCAATTAATATATGTTCAATATAAAACATTTTGAAGGTTCAGATTAAATGCAAAGAGGGAGGAAATATCTAACCGTAACTACATTGACTTTTTCAATTTAACATGTCAGGGACCTAAGTTTTTTGAGAGTCTGTATTTGTAAGATTAAAACTGCCCAAGGCAGAGCAGAGTATCTGAGACTCCTATATTTGGCGGGGGAGGGGTGGGGGGCGGGAGCTCTTCTTTTAGCTATAAAATTATTCAGAGAAGTGAAATAGAATTGCTACTGACCTGAACAGCAAGTGGATTTTCTACTCTTGAGCTTTCAAGGGCCAGTATAGTTTCTCACTAAACCTATATAATGATTAGGAAAAGGCTATTTCTAATATTATGGCTCACTCACACAACGGATCATCATGCTTGCATTATGATAAAAATAAATTAGTTCTTTATTCACGAATATGAAACAATATTAAAGATGTATTAATTAAAAACAGAATTAAACTTCATAATAGGTTACGATGTGTTTATGTTTGTGTTAGAAAGGTAGGTCTTTTTTCCAGTAGAATATACAAAAAAACTAATAGCTGATGACAGTAGTTCCTTAAGGGTGGGTTGGGAGAGAGGAAGGCTGGAGAGGATGCAGAACATGGGTACTGGTGGCTGGGGAGGGAGGAAGACTTAATTCTTATTTCACTGCCTTTCTTCTGTTGGATATTTTTACTATATAAATATATTGCTATTTTTACTATATAAATATATTGCTATTTTTATTAAAAACTAGTTAAATAAACATATCACTCCATATGCCTTAGCGAATGGTATAGATTTTAATCTAAAACTTACTCCTTTAGCATATGATTGTTATATCATATCCAAATAATTATTTAACATTGAACCTATAAATTACGATTTTTATAATCGTACTCCTTGAAAATAAAAGCAAAAGAGCATTTCACACCAAATATACTTTACATAACAGTTCCACTTCGAAAGTTACTTTTTCAGTTTTTGAAAAATCCAATCTGCTCCTATAGCACCTTTTAACTAGCTCTGAAATATTCCAAAAGAATTGTGATCTGATTGTCTCATAGGGGCCTCAAGCTAAAAAGGTCCAGAATTAAATTTGGTATTTTTCTCCACTCACTGTCCCATCAGCTCCCTTTCCTGTTGTGTTTCTAATCTAAGCAAAAGGCTCTACCCTTAATTATTCCATCTCCTCCGCCGCATCCTGTCAAACTGACCTCCCAAATATCTTAGAGCCACTGCTTTCTTCTCTCCTATTAACCTCATCCTAGTTATAGTTTAATAATAGCTGAGTCCCAAGAATTTTGCAGCAGTTTAATAATTAGTCTCCCTTCACCTCTTCAGTCTTTCCACTTAAAGTCCATTCTCCACAAACTTTTTTGAAGACACAGATATGATCATGTTGCTTCCTTCAAATGACTTCTTTATGGAAAGGTCAAGGCTCTTAGTCAGCTGACACTTGTCTAATTTTCCATGATCAAATTTTGTCCTGTTTTCTCTATGTATTCTGAATTCTCAGGCATAGTACACACTCATGGCCTCTGCTTTTCTCAACAAGACAATTTTTCTTATGAATTTGTGGAGTTTAAAGTGTAGTTGGGCAAAGAAGAGTCCTAAGAAAGAACTTCTGCATATAACCCCAGGAACAGACTCAGCAGTGAATAATTGAAAATATATATATATGGGAAAAGTTGCGCTTACTCTCTAAACAAAACAAAGTATAGATATAAGAAAACTTTTTTTCCCCAAAGACAGATATGAAGGAAAAGACTGACAAGAAATGAAGCATGACCATGATAGATTGTACTTTTCTTTTTGTGAAAGTGGGAAAAGGCATTGAAGAATAATATTGCTTTATTTTTGTTATTGTCTTGACCTATAAGAGGGTATAAGAAGTCATTTACATGAAAGTATGAAATGATGTCCTAGGAAGGAAGTGGCAATATGGTAATTCAGGCAGATGAAGAAATCCACCTTTCCCGTGTCCCTGAAATTCCAGGCAAACCGCACTCATTACCTGATATCCCTGAAGTAGTGCAGCTTTCCCACACCTTTAGGCATGCTGCTCTCTTTCTGCCTAGAATAGCTTCCCCTCTCTTTGCCTGACAGTTTAACTCTTATTCATCTTTGAGGTTTCTATTTCAGTGTCGACACCTCTGTGACTCTTTCCCCATTACTCTCCTCTGCTGTAACACTCTCCAATGTATATTGAAGCTGTTTACTCACTTGGTTATTTCCTCAAATATTTCATGTTTTCTTCAAGGGCACTACTGTATTCCTAGTATCTGTTGTGAAGTAAGAACTCTACATTTGCTGAGTAAATAAAGGAAGGTCTCTACTACAAGTTCTGAAGAAAGAAACAAATAGCAGCACCATTAAAATTATTAGGTAGGGTCCAGGTTTATAATCATTAACTTGAAAAAATTAACATTCAGTCCACAGTATAAGTTCAGGTTAATCCACTACAAGTTACCAGCCTTATTACCATCATGAGGCAAATCATCCAGTCCTTCTTCCCATGTCCTACTTTGTTCACAAAGAAGGAACTTCCACTCTCTCAAAAATATTACAGTGAGACCATCTACTTTTCTCTGACCTCTCACTTGTTCCTTTCCTTGGAAGGAGGAGTAATTTATATGATGGGCATGACGGTGGGAGTCTGACTTACAGTGATCTACATCTCTTTTTTCTAATGTTCAATGTCAATATGCTTAAGGTTGCTAAGCATGTGTGACCTTTCCTCTGGAGCTTTCTGTGTGCAGCTCAATGTGAGGCAGCTAATAGAGCATGTGCTGCTTTGCAGACCCAGCTCTCTCCAAATGTAAGTCCCAATGCCTAGACATGTGAAGTCACCCATTTTGGTTTCAGAGGCAAGAGAGGTTTTCCAGTCTACCTCTATCAGATATAATTCAGAAGATATTTTCATCCATATCTGAACCTTCTATTTCTCAATTACTATAGAATCTATCTGTGTGGGGTGAGAATAGCACTCTCAAAACCAGACAACACTTATTAGACCTCATAAATGCATATATCTACATGCAGTAAAGCAATCTTTTGGCTTTCCAGATGTCAGAGTTACCATGTTGGTGGTTCCACCAGTATTGGAATCAGAGTGTAACTAGGGGTTACTTTAATGAAACGGTGGGAGTTATTCCATGAAAACAGGATAATTAGATTCTATTCCCAAAAAACCTATTCATAAAACAGAAATTAGAGCTCAACTCTTCTCCCTCACCACCAGACCCTTGGAAATCCCTTAGACATTCCAGCAAAGTTACTCTCTGTGGTTCACATTGCAATCAAGACTTGGCCTTTGCTCTTATGATGGTTCACTTGGCCCCTGCATTTTACTGCTAAAGCTGGATTTTACTAAGCTCTGATCTATTCTCATGTAGCATCTTCTTCCTTCACGCAGGCCAGACACCTCCAAATGACAAAGATAGTGGAAAAAGGCAGGATAATATCTCTTTATCTGAACATGGTCTTTCTTTCACTTTTCTGATTTAGGACTAAGATAAGGACTTAGAGATGGGGTCATTTGTTTTTCTCCTCCATCCTAAGGAAGGATTTGGGCAGTTAGTTGGTCCCTGTCTCTTTATTTTATGGTAAAAATCCTTTCCCTAGAAGAATTCAAATTGTATAGCATAAATATGGGAAAATACACTGTGGAAGAAAATATCCAGGAATAGATTTTGCTAAAGTTTTCTGAAAAAAAAATGGGTGAAAATTAGCCAAGAGAAGTTTTGGAAAAGGAAGCACTTAGATTGCTGTTCATTTTAATATGGGGGTTGGTAGGAGGTAAGTTAGGATGTATGGGGAGGTTCCTATGAGTGGACTCCCTTGTGAAGAACTCAACTCTTGTATCTTTACATTAGAAACTGAAAATATACTATTTACCATAAAGCTTTAGTTTTTCTCTTTTTTTGGTTATCATCTTAAATTGTACTAACACTTCAGTAAAGAAAATCATATACAGATACATATATAGCTTGATGTTCTTGGAGAGGCTAAAGGCATGAGGTGGTAAAGAGGTAGGATAACCTGTTTTACTCTCTTGAGAGAGAGCAACCTTCCATGCAGACAGTGGCCATCATCTCAGGAAGAGTGTGACCTCACTCATTTCCATTGTAATCCTTAAGCTAGGATGCAGCTTTTCTCTGAAGGACAGGGCATGATGCATCCTGTTTGTCTCATGGATAAAAAAATATGCAAGTCAGAAAATCTAATGATGAATTTTAGAGAACAAAACTATGGTTAATTTTCAGGTGAAGTACTGACTTGAATGAACATGAAAACACAGTTGAGAAAGAGCTAAATCTAATACAACATGGAATCACAGAACTTAGAGCCAGAAAAAGCTTTAGAAATTATTTAGTCTTCACTTCTGGTTTTGAATCTAAGGTTTAAAGATGTTAAAATCTTGTCCTAAGATCACATAGTGTGTGATGGGGAGTAGGGATGTGGTGTAGCCTAGAAACCAAGACTTCTGTCTATAATCTGTGTCCCTTATATACAACCCCATGCCTATTCCTAAATGGCCCCTATTAGCTGTGATGAAAACCAATCCATGCCTCAAATCAGCAGAGTCCAAGAACGATCAGTTCTCTAGCTGACTGTACCTGATGAGCTCTATGACCTGGATTTCTCCTGCAATGTCTCAATTTCCCCTTGCCCAGTTGTTTTTATGACCTATTTAATAAGTCATAAATTATGTTCTAAATTAAAAAGACAATAACTTGTAAGACTACATTATGAGAATAATGTCATTGGTAAGGAATCCTATGTAGACTATTACTTTTTAAATTTCATAGATATCTATAAGTTCTGCTTAGGGGAGCTGGTTTGAACTAGATACAAAGAAATTAGCCATATAATGATTTATCTCTTTGGCAAAGCCATTTTCTTAGTTCTTCAAAATGACTCCTGCTTCAGAAATGAACACACGTCCAAAGCCAGTATACAAACCTAGTGGTCACTACAATAACATTGCAAAATACCATCTGACCTGCCCAAATACATATTCTTAGACAGTTCTAAAAATGGCTCCTTTCCCCGGGATACATATTTCTATTCCTTTTTTGTGAATGAATGTGTTCCCTACTCCTGCACCCTTCATTTACAGGAAGAGGAAGAAACATTGGAATTACTAAATGGAGCATGACATTTTTTCCAGACAGCAGGCCCAACCATGAGAATTAGAACGTCACTTGGCAACCGGATCCCTTTTCTATCCTCAGAGACGATGACACTTCAGGAAAGAGCTTACCTCCACACACTTACTAAAGCCTTATAAGGTCAGGAGTGTTTGCTGAGAAACATTTATTTTCCTCTTCTCAATTTAAAGGCATCACAATTTTTTTTTTCAGAGAGGTTTCAATTCTACAAAGTAATTCTAGTAAAGAGACTTTGGATCTAAAATTTATCACATTAAAAACTACTAAAATCAGTTCACTGTAATTTGCTTCAATTTAAAATATTATCATGAGAGTATGGCTTTTTATTTGTGTGTGTGTGTTTACTAAAATCAGTTTATTGTAATTTGCTCCAATTTAAAATAATTATCATGAGAATTGGTTCTTATATTTGTGTGTGTTTTTAAAAAATCATCTTTTAAATCCTTTTTATATTGTTTCATCCTAAATATATTAAAGTTAATCAAAGGCATGGTTGTTTTTTAGCTTAACTGGCAAAAATGGAGAAGAAAATTGCCAAATTTTAAGACATAGTCAATACTGAGAGTAAACTTATAGAATAAAATGTCAAATTCATCTTATCGGTAAACTATTTTTCTTACATTCTTTAAGAAATAGACCAGGAAACCCTGTCCATTAATATGAGTTGATTGTACCTTTAGGATCCCTCCTAGTAACTCTGCCCGCCTAGTTCTTTCAAAATAAAAGCCAAATCCTCACTAATAACTCTTGGTAGCAGAAGAAAGTCACTTTGGGCAGAAAAGGAAAATATGCATCCCAAAGGCATGGAATTTACTTGGAAAGACAAATATAGAAAGCAAATTAATGGGATAAATATTGAGAGGTCTTTAATAACTAAAGTCTCATGTATTTAAATGTTACCAAGCAGAGACGAGCTGCCCGAAGGCCAGTCACTAGAAGGATTTGTTGAGCTCTTACCCTGTGACATCATGAAAGTCTTTGGAAACATTAAAACATAAAAGTCTCCACCCTTCGGATATCTAGCCTCCAGAACTGAGGGACAATACATTTCTGTTGTTTTAAGTGATCCCAGTTTGTGGTACTTTGTTATGGCAGCCCGAGGAAACTAACAATAAACTTGTCTGTCCTAAAAAAAAAAAAAAAAAAAAGTCACCACCCCACTTCCTTCTGAGAGATTCTAAATGCCACTGAAAGTTCAAGGTACTCAAATGCCTTGATCTCTTAAAGATCTCCACTCCTGAAATAAGGATCTAGGATGTTTTAAATGTTACCTGGTTAGACTGACAAAAATAATCCTTCAGTCTTAGAATGCTCTTGATCTTAAACTTATTTCTCACACTCTGTCAAGTTACAGAAAGTGTTATTATAAAACAGCATAGAAACTGATTGCATTCTGACAAACAAGGACAGTTAAGCTTAATGACTGAAGCTTTGATAAAATTTAATTCACCCTTCTTTTCTTTGTTATTGTATTATATTTGGCATATATTAATGAATTTATGAGTGATTTTCCACTTTAAAGCAAGAAACTCAAAAGGAATCTCAGAGGTCTTTTTTGGAGATATGTTAATGCAAAAGGTAATTTCTATTTCTTTAGATAACACAATATTTTAATAGTTTAAAATAATATGAATCTGTGGTTATTGAATGGCGCTATATTGCTGGTGCTGCTAGAGACAGTCTTATGATGTGTGGAGCTGGAACTGAAAGTTTGGGTGACCTCATTTCAGCTGCTAAGTTCAAGTAGTAGAATTTTGTTGATTTGGCATCTCTTTTTTTTTTTTTTTTCGCGGTACGCGGGCCTCTCACTACTGTGGCCTCTCCCGTTGCGGAGCACAGGCTCCGGACGCGCAGGCCCAGCGGCCATGGCTCACGGGCCCAGCTGCTCCATGGCATGTAGGATCCTCCCGGACCGGGGCACAAACCCGTGTCCCCCTCATCGGCAGGCGGACTCTCAACCACTGCACCACCAGGGAAACCCTGGCATCTCTTGACAGCACTCAAAATATATAATTCATCTTTAGATTCAGGTCCTGCTCCCACCAATCATTATTTGATTCATAAAGGTCCTTTCTTGGCTAATAAGGCCTTTGTTCCATGGGATAAGAGATACCCAATATTTTGTCATTGAAATGAACTGCCCAGTTTTTACCCATATTATGTCAGTAGCAGGATATTCCCTTACTGTACATCTACTATATATTGTATATATATAATCTTGGTGCAAATATTCATAAATTGTTCTCAATGTTTTTGATTCTGTGCTGCTCCTTATTCTTTCTGTAACAGTCTACAGGCATACCTCGAAGATGTTGCGGGTTTGCAGCAATAAAGCAAATATCACAATAAAGGGAGTCACAAATTTTTTGCTTTCCTAGTGCATATAAAAGTTACATTTATACTATTCTGTAGTCTGTCAAGTGTGCAACAGAATTATGCTTAAAAAAACAATGTACCTATCTTAGTTAAAAAAATACTTTATTGCTAAAAAATGCTAATTATCATCTGAGGCCTTTTGCTGGTGGAGGGTCTTGCCTCGATGTTGATGGCTGCCGACTGATCAGGGTGATGGTTGCTGAAGTTTAGGGTGGCTGTGGCCATTTCTTAAAAGAAGATAATGAAGTCTACTGCATCACTTGACTCTTCCTTTCACAGATGATTGCTCTACAGCATGCAATGCTGTTTCATAGCATTTTACCCACAGCAGATCTTCTTTCAGAATTGGAGTCAATCCTCTCAAACCCTGCAGCTGCTTTATCAACTAAGTTTATGTAATATTCTAAGTCCTTTGTTGTCATTTCAACACTCTTCACAGTTTCTTCACCAAGAGTAGATTCCATCTCAAGAAACCATTTTCTTTGCTCATCCAGAAGAAGCAACTTATCGATTCAAGTTTTATCATGAGATTTCAGCAATTCAGTCACATTTTCAGGCTCCGCTTCTAATTCTAGTTCTTTTGCTATTTTTGCCACATCTGTAGTCACCCCTTCTACTGAAGTCTTAATCCCATCAAAAACATTCATGAGGATTGGAATCAACTTCTTTCAAACTCCTGATAATATTGATATTTTAACCTCTTCCCATGAATCACAAATGTTCTTAATGACATTTAGAACGGTGAATCCTTCCAAAAAGGTTTTCAATTTACTTTGCCCAGATCCATCAGAGGAATCACTATGTATGGCAGCTATAGCCCTATGAAATTAGTGTCTTAAATAATAAAACTTTAAAGCCAAAATGACTCCTTGATCTATGGGGGTACAGAATGGATGTTGTATTAGCAGGCATGAAAACAACATTAATCTCATTGTACACCTCCATCAGAGCTCTTGCATGACCAGATGTGTTGTCAATGAGCATATTTTGAAAGAAATATTTTTTTCTGATCAGTAGGATGCACTAGTGGGCTTAAAATATTCAGTAAACCATGTTGTAAACAGACGTGCTGTCATCCAGGCTTTGTTGTTCCATTTATAGAGCACAGGCAGAGTGTTCTGCCTCTTAATGGCCCTAGGATTTTCAGAATGGTAAATGAGCATTGGCTTCAACTTAAATTCATTGGCTGCACTAGTCCCTAACAGGAGAGTCAGCCTGTCCTTTGAAGTTTTGAAGCCAGGCTTTGACTTCTCCTCTCTAGCTATGAAAGTCCTAGATGGCATCTTCTTCCAATAAGGCTGTTTCATCTAATATTGAAAGCCTGTTTAGTGTAGTTACCTTCATGAATTATCTTAGCTAAATCTTCTGATAACTTGCTGCAGCTTCTACATCAGCACTTGCTGCTTCATCTTGCACTTTGATGTTATGGAGATGGCTTCTTTCCTTAAACGTCATGAACCAATTTCTGTTGGCTTCATTCTTCTCTTCTGCAGCTTCCTCACCTCTCTCAGCCTTTAGAATCGGAGAGAGCTGAGGCCTTGCTTGGGATCAGGCTTTGGCTTAAGGGAATGTTATGGCTGGTTTGATCTTCTGTCCAGACCACTACAACTTTCTCCATATCAGCAGTAAGGCTGTTTCACTTTCTTATCATTCATGTGTTCACTGGAATAACACTTTTAATTTCCTTCACTTTAATTTTCTTGTGCATTCACAACTTGGCTCAGTGTTTGGTGCAAGAGCCTAGCTTTGGGCCTATCTCAGCTTTAAACATGCCTTCCTCACTAACCTTATCATTTCTAGCTTTTGATTGAAAGTGAGAGATGTGCAACTCTTCCTTTCACTTGAACACTTAGAAGCCAGTGCAGGGTTATTCATTGGCCTAATGTCAGTGTTGTGTCTCAGCGAATAGGAAGACTGAGGAGAAGGTGAGAGATGGGGGAACAGCTGGTCACTGGAGTAGTCAGAACACATACAATATTTATCGATTAAATTCGCCCACCTTATATGGGCACAGTTTGTGGTCTCCCCAAACAATTACAATAGTAACTTCAAAGATCACTGATCACAAATCACCATACAAAATATAATGATGAAAAAGTTTGAGATATTGTGAGAATTACCAAAATGTGACACAGAGAGATGAAGTGAGCAAATGCTCTTGGAAAAATAGTGCCAATAGACTTACTCAATGCAGGGTTGCCACAAATCTTCAATGTGTAAAAAACACATCATCCGTAAAGCACAATAAATCAAAGTGCAATAACATGAGGTATGCCTATATATGCCATCAAGCCTTTAAGGCAGGAAAATGTAAGGAAGCTAAATTAAAAATAAAAATCAGAAATTTTATCTTGGATAAGAAGCTAGGTGCAGACTCTATAATAGGCTAATAATAAAATTTTAGATTATCTATTTTTTTCATGTACTCTTTCATTTGAAACGATTTTATCAGTAAAAATTTTGTTCATTATCATAAAAATTCTATAATTTTTTACAATTTCATAGCATCATTTTATATTTCCAGACATTAAGACAAGGAGCTTTCCTGGAAGAAAAGCATAAAGGCTCAATATTAATTTATTAAAATTAACCTTTAGGATTACTGGTAGGAAAAAGTCAAATAATAATAGCTCTCTCAAAAAAACACAGTGGTAGCTGTGTTTAGAGTATGAATATAGAGGAGTTTTTAGGTTAGATTGATACATCAACATTATTCTTGGCAGAATATATTTACTCATTCATTTATTTTAAAAATTATTTATTAAGGATTTATTATGCATCACGGTAGGTAATGGAAAGCTATGGCTCTTGCTCTCAAAGAGGGCATGATCCACTGAGGAGGTAAACACAGCAAAATAAATGCAGTGATTGAATACTTGTGAGGAGACTCTAACCTGGATTCAGGATGATAGAGAATAGAGGAGGGGAAACTTCCTAGAGGGGGATTCTTAGTTGATGAGGAGGAATTGGTAGGATAAAAATGGGTAGGCATGTAAGACCAGGAATAGAGTCAACAACAAATGCAGGGAGGCTTAAAACAGATGGTTTTCTAGGGAACTCCACTAATGTTGCTAAAGCACAAAGTGAAAGATAAAAAATGGCAATGGATGGGTAGAGGGAGGGATGGAAGACAGATTGTGGAGGACCTTCTATGTCATGTTTGGTATCTTGGTCCTTTTTCTTATGAGCAAGGGAGAGATGCAGAAGGATTATAAGCAGGTGTAGACATATGGAGAATGAATTTGAAATGCTTAGCCTGGAGCTAACTGAGATGCTGCTAAAACAATCCACTTTAAAGATAATAAAGTAATAGTGGAAAGAAGAGTGCTATAGATACATTTGAGAAATATTTGGGGGTAAAATCAGAGGATATTTATTGAATGGTAAAAAAGGAGGGTGAAGAAATAATTAAGAATACATATTTACAGTGTGGGTGACTAGGTAGACAGTGAAGCCCCTAACTTGTATAAAAGATCCTAGAAAAGTAGGTTTAGAGAGGAAGAGGAGGGGCTAATGATATTTTAATTTTTAAAGAGGGCTTTTGGCCATTCAAATGGCAGTATCTGGCAGACACTGAAATGTATAAGGTCAAAACTCAATAGATATTTTTAACTGGGAATATCAATTCAGACATCATTTTTATATAGCTGGTAGTTAAAATGATAAGTGTAGGCTGAGATCTCCTAGTGAAAGATTTGGAATAAGATTAGTGGATCAACACCGTATTTAGAAAGTTTTATGTGATCAGAGAAGAAAAAGTCCAATAAGGGGACAATAGAATCGGCTACAAGGTATTAGGAAATTCAAGCTAGAGGATAAGTGCCAACAAAGTCTGGTAGGTAGAAAGTTTTATGTGTTCCTATATGTTTCTAGAAAGATGGACGGAACAATTATCAATTTTGCTTGCTACAGAAAGTCCAGGACAATAAGGAATAATATTTACCTATAGACACTGTGATGAGGAAGTCATTAGTATCTTAGTGAGAGACTGTCCAGGGCTGTGATAGGAAAGAATCTTTATTACTATGCATTAAGGATGACCACATGAGTGACAAAGCCGTGACAGAAATATAAACCAATCTTGGAGAAGTTTGGATGAGGAAGTACTGAGAAAGATTAGATTGTTCTTAGAAGGAAATATTGCCATTAAAGGGAAGTTTGTTTCTTTATAATGTGGAAGACCTGAGCATATTTAAATGCTCAGAGATAAGAGCCATTTGAGAGGGAGAGGTTGAAAATACAGAGGTAAGAGGTAAGATGGTCCTTAACTAACAGAGCAAGACTCCAGAGGAATCAGGATGGCACAGGCTTATTGGTTGACAATAGGTGGTAGGTGGGAAGTCAGTGAATTCTTACATATGAGAGGGAAAAAAAAAGTGAGCTTGGGTTTGTCTATAGACAGATTTGTAGATTTGGAGCCTGGACATAGAGCTAGGTTGTATCTGAAGGCTTCAATGGTATCAGTGCAATTGGAGATAAGGTCTTCTGCCCAGAAAGAGGGTGGTGGGAGTTGATCAAGGAACTTAAGAAGAGAGATTGGAATCTGGAAGACTCATTGACAGAAATGGAAGGAGGAGTTGACCAAGGACAATAAACACATTAACTATTGATGCAGAGGAGCCGTTTGAGACTTAAAACTGTGTACCAGAGATGATCACAGTCTGCTTGGTTTGGTAGTTTTCTGCACAGGTTCTCAGTGCCTAGGGGATAGGAGCACAGAAGGCATATTTTAGCATTAATGTAAGTTTGGGTTTTTTGAGTGAAGAAAGCAGCAGAAGAATGTAAGGAAATTGAGCGTGATCTAAGAGTCATTCAGGTAATCAGATAGAGAGCTGGAGAGTAAAGAAGTCAGAGACTGTAGCGAGGCCTAAGTGTAGAGAGAAAATAGAGGGAAATAAAAAAATATGGGAATCTAAATTGTTAAGGACAGAAGAGAAGAGCCTAAAAAATCAGGAGGTTGTGGCCAGGGATTAGAACTAAAGGGAAATTATTTGGTTTTTTTTGTTTTGTTTTGTTTTGCAGTACGCGGGCGTCTCAGTGTTGTGGCCTCTCCCGTTGCGGAGCACAGGCTCTAGACGCGCAGGCTCAGCGGCCATGGCTCACGGGCCTAGCCGCTCCGCGGCATGTGGGATCTTCCCGGACCGGGGCACGAACCCGTGTCCCCTGCATCGGCAGGCGGACTCTCAACCACTGCGCCACCAGGGAAGCCCTAAAGGCAAATTATTGAACAGACTGGGACTAAGATGTGGTTTGGCCAAGACCACAGTACTGTCTAGCATCGATCTTAATCTCTATGGCTCTAGGGTGTTCTTATCAGTTACTTCTCAATTTCTGTTCTACTAAAAAAAATTTTTAAAAGTATTACTTCACGAATATGGAGACAAGGTAGTGTGTGCTGTTAAGAGGCTTACCAAAGATAATAGGGAGTTAGCGAAGAGGCAAAAATATAAGTCAGGGTGTTTGTTGGGAAATTAGGTTAGAAGTGTCACTGAAACACTTGAATAAAGTCTTATAATTTTTTCTTCTTTGAGAGATATAGGGGGACTTCCCTGGTTGTCCGGTTGTTGGGACTCTGTGCTCACAGTGAGGGGGGCCCGGGTTTGTTTCCTGGTCAGCAACTGAATCCCGCATGCTGCAACTAAAGATCCCACATACCACAACTAAGACCTGGTGCAGCTGAATATAAATAAGTAAATAAATAAATATTTTTTAAAAAGAGAGAGATAATAGGTTTTATCACAGAACATAGCTGTAGAACTCTATACTTAACTAAGGGTGTTTGAAAGAGTAGCACAAAGATGCCCACATTCTCTTTGGTGAGGCATTCAGAAGAATTACCGGCACTTGCCCAATGTTAGGAAGAAAGAAAGAATTAGAGAGAGAGAGCAAGAAAGAGGAATAAGAAAGAAAGGCAATTTACATGTCTAATGAAGTCTATCAAAATATAACAAAATAGAAAGTTGAGTTATGCTGCAGGATTTCTTTTATATCACACACCAAAACATCCTAGAAATCTCTGCCTCTGTATCTTAATATTTTACAAATCCTCTTCTGTCTCTCTTCTCTACCTAAACAAACAAACAAAAAAACCCCCAACTTTCCCTGAAACTCAGACTACGATGGCTAATACCTTTCTCTTCCTTCCGCACTCATCTTCCATGCTCTTCTCTACAGGCAAATCT
The DNA here is from genome assembly GCF_005190385.1 of Monodon monoceros. Taxonomy (NCBI): domain Eukaryota; kingdom Metazoa; phylum Chordata; class Mammalia; order Artiodactyla; family Monodontidae; genus Monodon; species Monodon monoceros. Next base: position 52,854,308 of record NW_021703767.1, read on the forward strand.
CAGCCTTCCCCTTCACTAAAATTCATCTTATTGGATTGCAGAAAAGTGAAGGGGAAAATAAGGGAACTGAAAATCTAATAATACGATGATATGTATTTTTCTGTTTGCTAAACTGTTGCTAAATTATTACCAGGAACAGGGCTAAGATATCCACATGTTGTTATTCTATGTTTGCATATTCATGTAGGGAATAAAGAAGCAGATGAAGAGAAATGCTGTTAGAGTCTTTTTTTTTTTAACATATTTATTGGGGTATAATTGCTTTACAATGGTGTGTTAGTTTCTGCTTTATAACAAAGTGAATCAGTTATACATATACATATGTTCCCATAAAGTTTCTCTGTCTGTCGTTGTCTTTCATGTCTGTGGTATCATATGATAGTGAGCTATCATATGGGCTCTGGAGTTGGGCTGCCTGGGTTTAAATCCTGGCTCTTCCACTTATGAGCTCTGTGCCTCTAGGCAAGTTATTTAGGGAAATTAAATATACCTGAATTTCCTCATCTATAACACAAGGGTGATGATAATAGCATTGAACTCACCGAGTTATTATGAGGATTAAAGGAGATAATGTTGGTAATATACAGTAAGTCCTCAATAAATGTTAATCATTATTACTTTGACTGCTAATACAGAGAAAAGAAGAAAAAGGAGGTCAGAGAGAAGAGAACCTAAATGTGTCAGTTTACTCTAGAAATAGTCTGTGAAATAGAAAGTTTTTAGAATTTTTCTTTACATTGAAGTGCTCAAAGCCAGGAAACCAGCAAACCTTCAAGTGTTTTTGACAGTAGGTTCTTCGGATATAAGACGGCTGTTTAGTGGTCCCAAGTAAGATTTAATTACACAATTGAATTCCGAGTGAAGCGAATTAGAAAGACAAATATCATATGATATTGCTCATATGCAGAATCTAAAAACATATTGATACAAATGAACTTATTTACAAAACAGAAACAGACTCACAGACATAGAAAACAAACTATGGTTACCAAAGGGGAAAGGTGGGGGGGAGGGATAAATTAGGAGTTTGGAATTAACATATACACACTACTATATAATATAGTTAACCAACAAGGGCCTACTGTATAGCACAGGGAACTCTGCTTAATATTCTGTAATAATCTAAATGGGAAAAGAATTTGAAAAAGAATAGATACATGCATAAGTGAATCACTTTGCTGTATACCTGAAACTAACACAACATTGTACATCAACGATAGTCCAATATAAAATGAAAAATTTTTAAAAAGCATACATGAAATATGTGCATATTTCTCCAGGAAGGGGCATCGGTTATCACAGAGAGAACTTCCATTTTATTTGATGACATAGTAGACTATAGGGTTCATAATATAGAAGGATTAATGGTAATTGTGAAGGTAATACTTTTACACTGTAAAGTTGCTAGTTATAAACTAAAATGATATGAGTGACTAAGATTTGTTAGCAGACAATTATGAACATAACTGCAAATATATGTAATATCTTTAGAATACTTGTAACAAATGTACTGCACCCTTTCAAATGATATGTTGATTTTTAGATGTGACTAAAAATAGTAGCTGACATTTATTTTATGGAAATATTCTAAGATCTTTTCATGTAGTAATTAACTTCATACTCACAACAACCAGAGAGGTGGGCTCTATTTTTATCACTTTATGGATAAAGAAATTGATGGAGGGTTGAGTAAAATCATATATACAGTAAATAGTGTACTGAAACCCAACCAACTCTATATTACCTCCCCAAAATACTAAACATAGTCCATTATCTAGATTTTTGTAAATAACACATGAATTAAATCTTACTTTACCAAGGACTAGAATAAACTTTTAATAATTTAACTCAAAAAATTTTTTTTAAATTCATAGTTGGTGTTTCTGTGTACTTAATGTAATTATATTTGCAATCCAGGATTTTATCATTTGCATTTACCATTCAATAGAAGTTAATTTTCAGAAGCACTCTTAGAGAAAATTTGCCACTTAAAAACCTAACTTTGAAAAAAGTAGAATATAATTTACTGTTACATAAAAACAGAAATTTACTGTTTCAAACAGTACTAGCCTTGAACACTAATCACAACACACTCTTAACTTAAAAGGTTAAATTAGGCTTTAAGGGAAAAATAAAATGACCGTTGTTCATGATTATTAATTTGGTTAAAAGTTTTGAGAAATTGGTTTCATCATGAGCCAGGGAACAAACTGATTTATGGAAATACATTGGTCTATTTAATACATAATAGAATAAAACCGTACGTGCAAGTTTTTCTTTTTCTTTTATTTTCTTTTCTAAACACAATCTTTTAGAGGGCTTAAATTTACAGAGGAACCCTGATGAGTAGCATGTGTTGAATATGTAAAGCTTGGCTTGGAAAATTATACTACATATACAAATTCTTTCATATGAAGTAGGATTTGTGTATACTATCTTTGACTTTATTTCATGAATAGGCACAGTAGCATACTTATGTTAGTTGCTAAATGTTTTAAAACTGATTGTAGGCTATTAAAGAGGTAGAGAATACAAAAAGAGAGGAAGCAATCTTACAGGTTCAATATTTTAATGAAGAAGCTGGTTCCTCAATGTCTACAGGATAAACTCTTAACTTCCTACTATACCTGAAGCTGGGCCTTTTCTACAAACTTTACCTGTCTGCTCCACAGCTACTTCCCCTATGCAGGAATAATAAACTCCAGTAAGTATTCCTGGTACCTATAATGTGTTTCATGGAAAGTCTATACCTTTCATAAACTGCTGGTAAAATCCTGGTTCAAGATCTGGTTTAAGAGGCTCCTTTTCTTAAAATTTGCCTTAAGTTGCTTAAGCAGAGTGGGTCTTTTTATCTCTTGAGCCGGTTTTATAAGCAGTCTATGTCAATATTATTATTTTTTTCATATATATATGTGTGTGTACACACACACACACACACACACACACACACACACACATCTCATCTAGTTCATTGTGAATTCTCTGATGTCAAAACTATGTCATCTTTGTGAATAAGTCCCAAGCAGAACATATGAGACAAAGCAGTATCTCAATTTATCCTGAGACAAAGCAGTATCTCAATTTATCCTTGTTGAATGAATTATTAGAGATATTTCCTTTGGAATAAAAATAATTAAAAAATCCTAGCCATCACCTTCAGGTCATTCTCAGAGGAAATGTCATAAAGGAGAAAAACCTGGGTCAAGATAAGGAATCATGGATTCTTGTCTTGGCTCTCCCACTAACTCTCTCCTTGGCTTTTCTATAGACATGAAATGTTCCTGAACAATAACTAAATCATCTACAAAATAAGGACTCAGTTGCTTCTTTAAATGTAGATGACTTTTGGACCCAATGAACAACAAAATAAATACAGAAATTAATTATTTCAATAATGACCAAGGAGTTTCCTGGAAGAATAATTTGTGAATGAAAACTTAAAAAGCATATAATAAGGATTTACACAGTTTCAGAATTTTAAAACTTAAAAAAAAATAAATACAAAGCTTCAATTATTTAGCATAATGATTCTACATGAAATTTCTTGAAAATTTACTGTTTGTATATTCTCTTTAAAGTCATGTCATGAAATAAGATAAATTCTGTTTTATTAATCTCATTCTTATGTAAATTTTGATTGATATGAGTTGATAAGGCATAATATTAAATGTTAAGACACTTGATCTCAAACAAAGCACTTCGTTTTTGGTCACAGTTGTCCTTTTTTCTTACATCTTTATTGGATTATAATTGCTTTACAATGTTGTGTTAGTTTCTACTGTACAATAAAGTGAATCAGCTATATGTATGCCTATCCCCTCCCTCTTGAGCCTCCCCCCCCCCCTCCCCATCTCACCCCTCTAGGTTGTTACAAACACGGAGCTGATCTCCCTGAAACAAAGCACTTTTATAAATACTTACATTTATTGTTGCTTTTGACAGTTTCCCTTAAATATAGGACATCTCTTCTGCGCTTGTGTTCTGAACTAATTGAGTTAAAGAGTAAAGCAGATAAATAATAACTAATAATAATACCACTAATTACTTCAGATAATGTAGTTTTTAGGTCTGTTACTGTTAGGCAAGTAGATTTTGTGCATACAGCTCTTCAGAATTAATCAAACAAGATATAGAAAGTACTGGGAATCTGCAGGGCTTCCCTTTAAAGAGAATGGAGGAAGGAAGGGTCAGCCTATTTCTCCTCCCAAAGATATAGCACTTCTTATCCCCTGGGGAGGAGTGAATGAGAGGCTGGAGAGAAGCCAAGAGTGTCATGTTAACTGATATACCTTCGCATGGAAGAAGGTATCAGTAGTTGGAAGTAAGTGTTGGCCCAAATACTATCACCCATAACCTCCAGGTATGTGCTTGAGGAAGAGTTTACAATAACTGTCTAAAGAGATAAATCAGAGAACTCATAAAAATACTTTGCATGAAACCAGGCTATTTATGACTGGATGACAGTCATTAGAGGCAGATTTCATCTATTCTGATATACTTTCTTGCCTTTTGCTCCTCATTTTCTTGGTTACCCCTTGCACAAAACCCTCAGAAGGAGCATTAGCGGACGACACACTGGCAGCAGCCAAAGCAACGTTATGCTCATACGCCATGGCCTCTGACTCTTCTCCAGCCAAGTTTCTTCAAAATTCTCCAATTTTCTGACCATATTCATGGGAGCTTTTGGAGGACAAGATGTAAATAAGGATTTTCAAACCAGTGGCTCACAGACCGACTAGTAGCATGATTTTTGTGGTATGTTCGTTTGGATCTTTACTGTGTGTTTTATTTTAATTATATTTATTCATTTACTTTTGGATCTTAGGTAGAGAAAGCTGGATAATTGCACTCCTTAGTCCATAGCATGTTATTATCATATGTCCACGTAATACTTTTTTTTTTTAATTTGGTATTCCTCTCTCATTTCTCATATCAGTCTTGTCTCGCATAACCAAGGCAGGATTCTAATGTGTTTGATTTATGTCATTCAATGTACATGAAATCTTATAAAATATTTTGGGTTGTTTTTTATGTAAACATTTTAAATTTATATAAATGATATTATGCTGGAAATCTCATTCAATTTCTTTTTTTCTCAGTGCTGTGTTTTATAAATCCATGTGCTATGCGCCATAAACCATTTTTATGAAAGTTGAATCAGTTGCCAACATTTACAAATTAGAAGATTTTTACATACAAATGCAGATTGTTGGTTTCTCTTTGAGTCTATTTCTGCATGGCAAACAATCACAGGACCTTTACTGACTGCTGCCTTAAGAAGGAGCATATGCTTTCTATTTTTCTGTTAGACACTAGTCACTCATTAGCTGTTCCCTGTAAGCATTTCAATTTGCAGCCTCTAGAAGCTAAGAAACATGAACATGGCTCATGGGACACTGTGGCCTGTTAAACTCTTATATTTTCCTTCCCTTCTCCCCTCCCTTGTTCCCAGCACTAAGTCTCCAGTTTAACTTCTAACTACCAGTATCTTTTTCTTGGTTATTAGCAACTTTTTCTTGAAGGACAAAAAGTGACTCTAGGATTCCTTTCCATTTCCACATTTGTACATAATTCAGCCCTTTTTCTCCATTAGGCCCTTCTACTATTTTCTATGCAAACACCCGTTCTTTTACTTTTACTCAAATTATGCACTTTGTCCTCATTTATGAGATGCCATCTCCATCAGTAAATATTATTCCCATATTTCCATTAGAGCCCTGTTGTTTTTCACTCTTCTATACTCTCTCATAGTACTCCCTGTTCTATCACTGCTTCTAAAACCAGAATCCCCCCACACCCTCACACATATCTCTTCTTTTGAAGTAGTATATGCGTTCTGCTTTTACCATTCATTCATTCCTTCAGCCAGTCAACAAATATTTATTGAGCTACTACTAGGTGCTAGGAACACTGTTCTAGTTTCTGGGAATACAGAAATAAACAAAAAACAAACAAAAAGAACAAAATTATCTTCCTATTTCCATCCTCATGACTCATAGAAGATATCAATAGTTGGGAATATGCAGTGGCCAAACACCATCACTCTCCCGCACCATTAAGTGGTTTTTGTAATTGGTTCGAAAAAATGTATGACTGCTCTTATTGACTTTTATAATTTTCACCTGATGCTTAAAAATAGGTTGAAAATACACTTAAGTCTTACCATCTATTAGATTCCTCAATCAAGTTGGAGAATAGTAGGTTTAGATTTAGTTCCAGGTTGATTTTACTAAGTTTACTGCAAAGTCAGCAAAAAGCAGTGGAAATAACATACTCAGACTCAGGATAAGTGTGGGAACTTCGCCCTAATATCTCCTTATTTCTTTGTGGAGCCAAATCCTAAGTTTGGTGGTCACTACAGACAATATAGAATGAGGAATACACCAGGTCAGAGGATCCAGGCCATACGGTGAACCATCAGACTTGGGCGGGGGGGTGGGGGTGGGGGACGGGTGGTTCCTCACTATGCCCCAATCACTTACCTTTCTGTCTTATTTCCAATGTGATACTAGACCCACAGGAGGCCAGGCCATGCTGACCACAGTAAGCGAGAAATTTCTTATTATCAGAGCCTCTCACTATCTCTAGATGAGAGGAAATCTGGCTTGTAAGTGTTTGAGGTGAGAAGGTCACTGATAAGGAGGTTGTAGAACCTGCATTAAATGGTAGATCTCTTCCCTAAAGGGGGTAGAAAGAACACACTTGAGAGAGTTCTCTGACAATTTACTTTGTGCATCTGGCGATGTAGTCCCTGGCCTCAATCCTGAATGACCAGAAACAGGGTGTTATCCATTGAAAGCTCTTTGTCTTTTCTTAATCTGGTTCAAGATCTGGTTTGTGAAAGTCCAAGGCAAGACAAGCTCAAGACAAAGAATTGTATATACCTATAGGAAAATTGTATATACCTATGGAGATTTTTATATACTAATTTTAAGTTGGATTTCAATGATTTTTGTTACTACTACAGCTTGAATTGACATTTTTTTGTTAATATATACAAGATATTTCTGATATTTTGAAGTTAATGTCTTTCTTTTTTTGGTGAGCATTGTTTAAAGTAAGAAAGTCAATAAATCAATTTAACAATATCATACAAACCTACCAAATGTATTTGTTCTCAGTTGGTAACTGAATCATATTCATGCATTTTATTTATAAAAATAAAATTTTTTTCATGCTAGTTTCAGAGAGACAGGATATATTAACGAAGTTGCTTTCTATTCTGTGACAGGCTCTAATGTTTATTGACTACCTACTACATGTCCAGCACTGTACATGTTGCTGTACATATTCTATTGAAATTAATTCAAGTTAAATTAAGGATGGGGTTAGAATTTCTATTTTAGATCTGAGGATAATTAATATCACAGAAGTAAGTAACTTGGTGGAGATTACATAGATAGTATGTGGAAGAATTGTAATTAAATAATGATATTAAATAAAGCCTGCACACACACACACACACACACACACACACACACACACACTTTGAAGACTAAGCCAACTGTTCAGAACTTGGAAATGAACGTATCTGATTCCGGGTCTCATACTTTCCCTATTTTAATAATGATAGTGTTATAAGAAAGAGACAACCTGCCTTGATTCTCTTCCCCAGGGCTGGCATGTCTAGGTAGGTTTAGCCAGTGTGATTTGAGGGGTTCCGGGAAGGAAGGCTTACTCAGACCCAGACTATCTCTATACAAATCCCCATCTAAAAGGCTTCAATTTAAGAGTCAATATCAATAAAACTTCAGGGAATTTGTTGATCCAAACCATTTCCAGTGGTGACAGATAACAGAGAACACAGTCCCCAAGAATTAAGACAAAGGACAACATATAGGTTTTCCCCGGGAAGGGAAGCAACAGGTAATACTGAGAAGGCCATAGAACAGACATGAGGCAGCAAATAATAAGCTGCACTTATTTACAGTTTTCTCAAGTTTTCTCTGCTCAGTACATGGAAAGGCATCAGTTCTGACCTTTAGAAAAATATTAGGTTTTGATATGATATTTTCAATTTGGTATAAAAATCATTTAAGAAAGTAAACGTAGTACCCTACGATGTCTTAATTTGCTTTTTCTTTTTTTTTTTTTTTTTTCAAATAAAGCATACCTGCTTCAGATGTGTTCTCTTCTGGTAACGTGTGTTATCTCAAGGTCAAACGAATCCCAGCCGGGAGACCACAAATACACAGCATTATAAATGACCTCTGGAGAACAGAAAAGTGAATATTAATCAATTGTAAGCACTCCAAGACAGCAGGAGACTCTTTTGGCTAGGTTGCATGACACTTCTTCTAATGGCATGACTACTTGACAGCTCTTTCATTCTGGGGGAAAAAAAAGTTGAACAAGAGTCAGGGAGGTCATAAGCGAAATCAAAATCTCAAAGGAGAAGTCAAACCCCAGAAGTACTCTTTAAAAAGATGGACAGTGTATCCAATGTGTAGACATGTTACAGTGACTCATATTTGATTTTAAAGTATTATACAATCAGCTACTAAGCATCAATAATTTCAATTCAGTGAGGACAATGAAGATTTTTCAAAAACAAAGACAAAACCAGAAAGATTTGCTCCAAGCAATTAGTTAATTGGGGGGCAGCAAAACAAAGAAGAACAATTAAATTATGCTTTTTATTTATTTTTTTATTCTTTTTATATTTTTAATTTTTCTTTTTGCGGTACGCGGGCCTCTCAGTGTTGTGGCCTCTTCCGTTGCGGAGCACAGGCTCCGGACGCGCAGGCTCAGCGGCCATAGCTCACGGGCCCAGCCGCTCTGTGGCATGTGGGATCTTCCCTGGCCGGGGCACGAACCCGTGTCCCCTGCATTGGCAGGCGGACTCTCAACCACTGCACCACCAGGGAAAACCTGGTTTTTATTTTTATTTTCTTACCACTAGCAATATAGTCATTGGTTTTCTCTGTTGACCGAAAAATCCGAGTTCCTATTTATAATTCATTCATCCACTTATTCCTTCAATGAGCATAAAAAATTTAGCTCTACTATATGCTAAGGACTGTCAAAATCACTAGAGTGAAAAAATACCGGAAGAGGAACTTCCCTGGTGGTCCAGTGGCTAAGACTCTGCACTCCCAAGGCAGGGGGCCTGGGTTCAATTCTTGGTCAGGGCCCACGTGCTGCAACTAAAAGATGTTGCATGCCACAAGTAAGACCTCAAGCAGTCAAATAAATAAATAAATATTAAAATTTTAAAAATACCAGAAGATAGGAGAGGTGAAATGGAAAGTCAGAAAAGAAATGGAAAATTTAGTACCTGGAGAAGGAGGCAATGTATAGGTCAGGAGAAGGGAAGACGCCTGTCAATGCGGGGGACACGGGTTCGAGCCCTGGTCCGGGAAGATCCCACATGCCGCAGAGCAACTAAGCCCATGCGCCACAACTACTGAAACCCGAGTGCCTAGAGCCTGCGCTCCGCAACAAAGAGAAGCCACCGCAATGAGAAGCCCCTGCACCACAATGAACAGTAGCCACCGCTCGCCGCAACTAAAGAAAGCCTGCGCGCAGCAACGAAGACCCAACGCGGCCACAAATAAGTAAGTAAGTAAGTAAATAAAGAGAAGGGAAGAAACTGAGTGTCAGGGGTATAAGGTTGAAACCCAAAGAACAAACAGGTGGAATGGTGAGTACTGGAACTTCCTCCATAAAAAAATCGTCATCTGTCTGCTTGCACTTTTGATGTCCTGCCCACTGTAGTTGCTGGGCTTCCATACTTGTGGAAGTTGTAAAATATCCTGCACCAAGACAGTTTAAGTGAAAGTTTCTGTGATTCTAGCTGTCACGTATCTACTTTGTATGTTAACCCTGGTAATTACTAAATGCTGATCAGAAATGTTGGTCATTTTAACAATGTAAATTGAATCATATTAACATCCCAGCTGAAAAATGCTTTAAAAACCTCCCATTGCACCTGGAATAAAATTCATCCTCCTTAGCATCACCTGTTAGGCCTTATGTGATCTGGTCCCTGACTACTTCCCCAATTTCACTCTCAGTCACTCACCCCTGACTCTCCGTTCTCCATGTGCATTCACCTGCCTTTAGTGCCTCAAACACAGAGGCCAAGGCTTCTGCTTGTGCTATTCCCTTGGCCAGGATTTCCCACTCCCACACCCACCACCCTCCATCTGACTAACTTCATTCATCTTTGCAGTTTGATTTCAAATGTCCCTCCCTTGATGGTTCTTCTAACCACCAACTCTAAAATAGTCAGTCCCTCATTATTTTCTATCATTGAACACTGTCCTTTGTTTTTCCTTGTAGCACTTGTTCAAATTGGAATTGTATGACAGTATATAATGCAATTATATTATAAATTACCTAGAGTACCGAAAGCTCCATAAAAACAGAGACCATGTTGTTTTTCATTTACAATATAATGCATGATTTATAAGAAATACTAGATAAATGTTTGTTAAAAGAGTGAATAAAGGCTAATTATGAATGACCTTGAAGAATATGGTAATTAATTATTACATAATACAGGCAGGATTTTAGAGTCAGAACATATTTTGAACTTAAGGTCTCTAGAGAGAAATTTAATAAGTACAGTGCATGGTGGTAAATGCCTGAGCTGGATGACCTCCAGCTGTCCTAGCCACATTTGGCACCTTAGGAGTCCAGAAAAGCTGGGTCCAGTCTTGGCTTTGTGGTCCTGTCCCTTTACTTCTTTGGGCCTCAGTTTCCCAAAGTGTTAAATGAGTGGTTGAACTGGATGGCCTTTGTGTTTCTGTATAAAAGAAAATCACATCTTCATGCATGAATTTTAGAGAAAATTCCAATGAGGCACTAAGGATTTTAATGCTTAACAGTCTCTTGCTGTGTCAAGTTGCTGGCATGGTGTCTGAAAGTTAAGAACCCGGGTATACGTACTCACTTTTCCGCCATTCATTTCACCTAAAGAGCATATCTTATCTCTCCATGCAGAGATTAGAAACATGTATGGGCAAGCCCTCAAAGAAAGCAACCATCTGACTTTCTAGGCACCCTTAGCACTTCAGCATCTAGGTTTGGCACAGAATCACAGAACTCTACACGGCGGCTGCCTTCACTATCACGTGTGCATACTGAATAAGACATTTCTGCTTTACAAGAAGCAATTTCAGAAAGTCAAACATTCAGCTGCTCTAATTTCATATGTCGCTACCTTAAGGAAGTATTTTATAGGCTATTTTGGACTTCTTTCTTTTTTTAGCCTGTGCTCACATACTGTAAGAGGAAAAAATCCGCAATATATGAATGTATACTTACCCAATGTGTTTGTTACTGCTACAATGAACTCTTTTGACTCTCAAAGTACTATTCTGCTGAAGGACTGGGCCACCCTTTCTCAAAGTATCAGTGTTGTAGAGTACCTACCAGGTGGTTTGGCATGTTTATGTAACCACTGTTGATAAAGTTCAGTTCATAGCCAGGAAATAACAGACCTTCAACTGAGGTTCACAGGTGCAAGTCTGATAGAAAAATCTGTTACTGAGCTCACCTGTGATTTATGTAAAGAAATTTTCTGAGTTGAAACATGACTGAAACTGAGAACTACAAGGCGTCACAGGCTCATTTTACAATCTAGGAGAAGGAAGTTTTATTTCTAGTGTTTTCTATCTTAAGAAAGAGAAATAATAATATCAGACACATGTCTTGGACTTCAAAATAGTCATTATATTTGTGAATTAGTGGGATAAGCCCTGATCTGATAGATAGATCCTTTGTGAATACAGAGCTAAAGAAAGCATTATGGATATGTTAATGGGTGTCTAATGATTAGATTTGGAGTGAGGCAGTTTCATAAATTACTATACTAGTTATGGGTTGAAATTGAATGAAATAGCAATGGAGGTACAATTGGACCCTGGTGGAACCCATGACTTTGGTTTACACTGCTTCTCCTTTTGTCTGGAATACGCTCTGTGCTTTTTCTTCCAAGAATGAATATCAGACATCAGCATGAACATCACCTGCTCTATAAAGCGTCTCTTGACTTTGCCTATCCCAAGCAAACTGACCACTTTCACCTAGCCTTTTGTCTCCGTTGCCTCTGGACCCAGCACACACGCCTGTTATAAACTTTAACGACTAGGTTTAATTGATTCCTTTTTTGGCAGTAAGTCTCAGGAAAGAAGTCACCATCCTGTTCCTCTGTTTACCTTTGACTTATCTCACTACTATAAACCAGAGCTAAAGAAGATGAATAAAGCATTTACCCTGCTTGGGAGTTTCCAGTATGATCAGACCCCTAATAAATGTCATTCTTGATACCTGGTATTAATAGCTTGCCGAAGATGAAAGATTATTCTCAGTGGAAAACCAGCTTTGGAGTCTAGGAAAAAATTAAGAAGTGAAATGGATTTTGTTTCCCTCTGCTTCCCATTCTATATCTTTCTTGCACTCCTCAGATTCCCAGAATCTTTATGTTCACTTTAGGGATTCAGAGTCTTCACACGAGGTACCTAGACTAGGTCTGCCCTTCCCAGAAAAGCCTCATGTCCCTCCATTTTCTTTCTTTTCTTCTAATTCCAACTCTTCCCAGTGAAGACTTCCTATTGTACAGTAAATGTTTATGCTGGGTATTGTTCTGATTATCTGAACAAAGTAATGTATATTACACAGTGAGGTATAAATTATTGATGCCTTATGGGGTATCAGTAGAAGACCTTGAAATAAGAGAATGTGTGGGCTTACGGGGAGATACTGTTCAATTTGACCGTGAACTACTAAACAAAAGCCTATCTACCTAAATCTTCTATTTTTGTTTCCAGGATAGGGTAATAAACCCCTTAGATGAGACTCTCATCTCTTTTACATTCAATTTCCTGAAGGGGGAAGAAAATGCTCTCTGGGATTTGGCTAGACAAGGGGACCAGAGATGACTAATTTAAAGATTAGTGTTGCCTGTATTTGGCACTGTTTATATTCTATCTCACATCCTTGGTATGTTTACATATCCTAATAACCTCTATTTATTTTTTGAATAATCTTGTTTCATAAATAAATTTATAAGTTTCACTAGAGTAGTCTGCATGGGTTACAAAGTATCTTCTGGATTAAGTTGAGAATTTTAAAGACTAATTTACCTCCCTAGTCTCTTGTTTATTTTGGCCAATTCATGAAGTATACTTTCCTCCAGGAATGTAGAAAAGGGAAAACAATAGGTGTTTTATTAAGGTGCTGTAGATAGACAAGTAAAAAGATAGAAAAGTCATATATCACCCATATTTGAATTTTGGTCTTAGGTTTCAATGCAGGGATACACCCATGAACTGGTTATCCTCTGCACTGTGAAAGTCATTGGTTCAATCATCCCTGTGCGATTGTCATAACTTACGGCTGCTGGATCTCCAAATAGTTGGTTACTGTTCCATGAAGTCATGAAGCCTGGGATGACTGTCGTACTATCTGACCAAACCAGCTTGCCTCTCAGCCCTACAGTGGCGTCCCCTCCTCCTCCGTGAGTGCTCCGCTGTGCTTCAGCCATCCTCAAAAACTTCTCCATCAAAAGTAAATTTTTCCCCCTTAATCCACTGCCCCAGGGATTGTTGCTCCATTTCCTCCTAAGATCCATTTTAAGAAATGGTTGTCCAAAATCATTATTGGAATCTACTATTTGTTCTGAGGAAGACAGACAAATATCAGAACAATTTATACTGAATTGACTTGGGTCTCTTCCACCTAACATTATATCACATGTATTTTCCTATCTTATTTAATAGTCCTGTAAAATGACTCCCTTGGCTGCCTAATATTCCATAGTATAAAATAGTATTCTTTATTTTACCAATCTCATAGTGTTGGATATTTAGTTTCTTTCTAAATGTTCACTGTTACAACAAATGTTCAGCAAAAATTTAAACATTAAAACCCTCTATTACCTGACTTTTTCCATGCTTTTTTATTGATGACTTAAATGTAGTTTACTTGCAAGGTACTAGTTGGTACACTAATTGACCTTGGGTAGGAGCTGGGGATACACTTGTTAAATTATGGATTTGTCACCATTTTGGCAACTGAGAAGACATTCTGAAGCCAAAAGAAAATTGTCTTGATTTATTTAATATTTTCAGTTCACTTTACCAGTATTTTTATTGTCCTAATAGGGTTCTTTCAAAGCTTTTCTTAGTGAATTGAAGTAGTGATGAACCTATGAGCAGAACTATCGTTTTAATCATCTGTGTAACTCCTAGAGATTAGTAGGGTATCTGCTACATATGAGCACAAAACAAAGGAAAGATGAATTGCAAATAGCAAAAAAAAACTGATGGCCATACATAAGAAAAGAAAGAATCATTTTGTCTCTGTATATGCATTTATCTACATCATCTATTGCCTTGACAGCTATTTAGAGAGGACTCTTCTTCCCTTGAGAAAAACCATATGCTTTAACACAGAAACTTCCAGAAGGTCAGAAAACACAGCATTTCCATGGAGTACTGCTTTGTATAGGGCTACTTGTGTTAGAGCCAGGAAGCCTGCTTTTATGGACTCAAGGGGACTATGGGCTGTTCCTGCTGGATCAAGCTCTTGCTATTTCTTTCACTATGTTTCTGGCCTTAGCAGAATCTGGAACAGCCTGCAAGCTGGAGTGTGCTGGCACGTGTACACAGCTTTACCATCTGTTTTGCTTCTTCAGTTCATCAATTTCCTCTACTTATGATCTCGCCCATCATTTAGTACAGTTATGAAAAATATGTACTCTGAGTATTTTGTCTTTAATTACTTTTATAGATCTTTTCAAAGGAAATTGTGCTGTAGTATGTGAGTAATGATAAAGTAAAATGTAATTGCGAAAAATGTAGTAAATCATTAAAATTAAATATTTAAGTCTCAACTAATTAACAAGTCAATGGAAGCTGTGGTTGAGAAAAGGAACAGTTGAGAAGAGGAAGCTTCGTATCACTGTCTTTGACAAAGGCAGGGTCTGACACTATTCTGGCACGAGCTTATTTTTTGTTAACTCCTTTAGATTTATGTTAAAAACTTATAAAGCGAGTTCCTCTACACATATTATTTGAAATATTTAAATGCTAATATGGACTGTATCTATCTCTTATGGAAGCTGGAAAATGAGAGCTTCCTTGAGAGAAGAATCACCACCGTTTATAATAGCTAAAATAATTGGTGAAGGCTGAAAACATTTTGACATTTCAGAAGGGATATATTTATGTTAACATAGGAATTATATTTCTGTCGTAGATGATACAAATGTAAGTGCCACTCTGCCAGGGAATTTTCCCAAACCTCTTCAATTCATGGCAAGCAACCACCAGATGGGTAGCATTATCATTCTTTTATAGGGGAAAAAAAAAACTGGGACAAAGGATCAGCTAGAAGAATCAGAAAGAGTGAAGGAAAACAACTATAAAGATATAATAAGGGATACATGAATATATTCCTGATCCTATAAGTACCGAGAGGAGTGCCCCTGTCATGGTAAAAAAGAGATTTTAAAAGAATATTAATACACCACCCACAGAACTGTCTGACAAAAAAATGGTAACTTGCTGAACATAATGTAATCTAATGAGTCGGCTGCAGAATTAGAAATGCAACCTAAAATTCCTGACAAAAATCATCAATTACCAGAAGCTGCTCCCCTTCATATCATTTTAGTTTTATTACAAAGAATGCCTTGTGGCCATAAAAATTCAAATTAAATTACAAGGTGATAAAAATTCTGAAGGCAGTTAAATTTGTATTTTTCATTCCTCAAGGAACTAAGAAAAGAAACGAGAAATACTGCACTTAAATGAATTTTCTGACCATTTACTAGTCATTTTAAATAAGAGTTTATAATTTGGCTTTAAAACCTGATGGCAGCTCCATGATACAAATGCAAACTTTCCTAACCCTTTGAAACAAACAACAAACACTTTCTTTACCTGTTAACATTTGTTGCAATAAGTTAAAATTGTTCTTTTGTCTAATAAGGTAAAGTTTATTAGATTCAAAACTAATTTACTCCCGTCCAGTCTGCCTACCATTTCTCCCCCTTATTTTACATCAATCTGCAGAAGAGGAAGGAGCACGGAGGACTGTACATGAGACTTTTTTAATGGGTCAGGCCTGGAGGTGTTCCACATCATTTGCAGTCACATTCGTTGACTAGAACTCAATTGGATGACCATACATAACTGAAAAAAAGGTGGCAAAACTAGTGTAGCTGCATGCACCCGAGGAAGAGAAAAAAGTCTCTGCCATTGATGGAATCAGCACGCTCGTTCAAAGCCTGGAGAACCCTCCATCTGAGGTGGAGAGAAAATATCCGTAACCAGAGTGGGTTTGGAAACTGAGGTAGTGATAAATCAATGTATCAGACCAAAGGGGAGGGTCAACAGAAGGCTAAAATAAGGAGGAGTAGACATTAGTCTGCAGTGAGAAGATCCAGAGCACGGGCTCCAAATGCTTGTGGGGCCCAACTATAATGCAGTGTCCTGGGAACAGATGTTTCGGGAGTCTGGAATAGTCACTGAATAAGGCCCATTTGAATTTGGATCCCTTCTTGCCTTGACTGGTTTAATGGGAGAGGGTATGTGTGCAGAGATTGCTGCTGCTCTCTGCACTGACATTAGGTGCTTACAGATCTGTCTCTTCCACTGGACTGAAAATTCCACAGAAGCCAGGAGTGTTATCTTTATTAATCTGTGTATTTTTGGAATCTGGCATCTCAAGTAGGCCTTTGTAAACTAAACTGAACTGATTCTGTAGGTATATCTTAAATGTCATATGGCCTCTGACGGGCATGAAATAGGTTCTTGTTCGTAAGATTTCCTCATTTTTAATGAAATATTACAGAATTTTTAGCTTGCAAAATTATTTATAGAATTTGGATCCTCAATATTAAAGAAATTTCAGATTTTATTTTCATATGTTGACACACCTAATGGGGAATATAGTATTTCTATCCTCTCTATTAAGCACCTTAAATATCCTAAGTAAACATAATAAATACATAAATAAATCCTTAAAATGGAAGAAAGGAAGAAAATAGAATTTCCAGGTTGAAGAATACTAACAAAGAGGATATCTCAAAGTCTAGAATTATGGTGGGGAAATGCAAAATATAGAAGTGACCTAGAAGTATACTTGCAGTGACCCTATTATTCTGAATTTTTACTTGGAAGCCTAGTTCTAATTTTGTCATAGAAGAAATTTTACAGAAATTCCCTTTATAACCAATTTTACTACAAACTTTAGCCTGGAAGGGACTGAAAATCCTATATGAAGTCTTGTTGAGGTGTCCTAACACTGTAGGTGAATTGAAAGTGGATGCTGACAAAGCACTTTAGTGTATGTTCTTGTAACAAGCACAGAAGCTATGCATCTGTGTCCCATTTTCAGACAGAGTCACTTTGTGGTGGTGCCATCTACACTCAGTCTAGAGTCATGCTTCTTTTCAGTCTGGAGAGCTTGCCACTGAGCCCCAGTAAATCTATTATACATCTTTGAATTTGCAAATTGAGGGTTTCACTCTTTTCTAAGCATCAGTTGATTCACATCCAGCCAATTATTTCTCCATTTTCTTTTCTTGTCCGTCAAAAGTACGAAAATGTGGAGTCTTCTGCCTAAGGCACTAAAAAGGGATTAGCAATCCTTACAAATCCCAACTTTATTTCCCCTCCTCTCTCCAAAAATGACTTCCTTTCTCTACTTTCCTTTTAAACCCATAAAGACCTGGATCATCTACAAATATGTTCTAAGAATTCTCAAGAAGCTTATGATAGCTTTTCAAGATTCCTGGATAACTTTGTGAACATCACTTAGTACTTAAGTAAAATATGTATCAACAAACATCTTTCCTCCGTCCCTTCCTTTCCTTCCTTCTTTTTTTTTTCTTACTTCTTATTTATCTAGCTATTATTTGGTGTAAATTTTAACCAAACATCTATTCATTTACTTATCCTTTTAAATATATAAAATTTAATGTTTAAATAAATTTTAAAAGATAAACAGGGGTGCAGTGAAAAGTCTCCCTTACACTTCTGTTACCCATCCAATAGTCCCCAGCCCCTGCTGTCATTCTGCACTTTTTATTATTTTCCCCTTTATTTCTTAATATAAACCTGACTACCAACTTCGGCATATGAAAAGACTTTACTTCTCTGCCTTTCAACATTATTTTTAGTAAAGTGGCACTAAGATTTACTTGGATATATTGTAATATTTCCATAAAGAAAAGGAAATTGGAAGGATTCATTGTGTATGTGACAGCAGACATATTAGTAATAAATTTAAATTATACTGAATACTTGACAAGAAGTTTAATATAAAAAGTTATTCTTTATATGTTATTTCAACATTGGGTCATCATAGAAGGGACTGTCTAAGAGTAAAAGCAAAGCTGATACCAAAATCCATTCAATCCAACTAAAACTAGAGCTGATATCTATCCATTCTTTTCCTCGAAGCACAACCATAATTAAAACATATATGTGAATCAAATGATGGAAAAAGACCATTATTGTGATATTTAAATAAGGTCTGGGTACATGGAAAAGAATAAAAATCCTCAGTGAACAAAATAATATGGGAAGGACAAAATTTTGCTCTTAAAGGGTATATGGGTTTAAGAAATAAGCAAGATTATTATAAAAACATTTTATTACCTCTACCAGAGAAAGATTTGCATACTCAGTAGAAGAAGAAAAAGGATAGGCAGGAAAAGGAGAAAGAGGAGGAAGATCAATTTCTATTTTCACTGGAATCAGTCAGACCTGCCTGGGTTAGGAAACCCAAATCCGGCATTTACTAATTGATGATATTTAAACTTGGTCCTCAGTATCTTCATCTAAAAAATGAGAATAATCGTAATGTCTGTTTTAAAGATGAAAAAGTGCTTTGCAAACTATAAATAGTATTAAAATAGTTATTACTTTGAAACTGCTCTTCTATTCTTTCCAACTTTCTTTAGCAAGTTACTAAATTCAATCAGAGAAACCTAGCATTGGAATCACTGTCATGCTAATGAGTAAACATGGCATCCTTGTACAATTCTCCACTCAGTAGGTGTTAACACTGTGGAGGAGTAGCTCGCAAATATACGCCATATTTGTCTGAACTAGGTGCCTCAGTCCCACAGAGCTTTGCATTATTTTGCAGGTTGACAATGGCCCACATTTCAGTCTCTACCTACCTCATTGGTTATGCTTTTGTGCAAGACAAAACTTGCAGAATTGTAAGCTGGGCTTTGGTTGGAAGACTTTCTGGAGGGGAGCTAGTTTAGTGCTCTCCCTCTGGAGGATACATGTAGAGTAAGGGAATCATTCCTTATGCAGCAAATTCCATTTATTACTGGCTTGCTGTAGATCCACCCTTAACTTCCAAACATTAATCTTAGATTCCCTTCTCTTGAGCCATAGGATACATTTCCATATGGTAAGTCTTAAATAATTGAAAGCTACTATTAAGTTTTCCCTAGGACATTTTGTGGTAGACCTGTTTGGTGTCCTTTTTATTTCTAACAGAACTCTCAATTTTGCTCAAATCCCTACTCACTTCCTCATACATCATCATGTCTCAGCAGAACATGACATTTCCTAGTTCCGGGGAGTCCTGGTTAGTGTGGGACTAATCCCATTTCTTTGAAAGTGATGTGTAAAGGAATGGTAATGAGACACAATTCTAACCAATGCAGTCATAAGAGAAGTCTTCTGAAAAACTTGTCTCTTTCTTCTTTGTAGTGAGCCATAAGAACAGGTATTCCTGTTAGATGTATTCTCTGAGTTTGATGCCTCAACCTGTCATTACCATGTGAAAGCGACTTTAATTCTGGACCTCTTGTTACGAGAGAAAATACAATTTTTTATTTTTAACACCAATTTGAGTCAGAGCTGTTGCTTGCACCCAAGGGCATTATACAGATGAAGTAGCCTCAGTGTTTTTTTCTTTAAGACTTTCTTCATATGCTTTTTTCCCGAGCTTAGATTATTCTGGTCACTCTCTTATGAATGCTTTTTAACTTGTTGGAGCCCAAGATTAAATGCAATAGTTTCCTATGGGATGTCCAGTTCAGAGCACTCTGCTGACTCATGTGGAACTTATGTCAACACAAAGTCTCAAGACATTTTTGTGCTTGCTTTTGGGACACTGCATCTCCTTCATGCTGTAACAGTGCAATTGTTTGTGCACACGTTTTAAAAATTATCTTTATTAGACTTCCCTGGTGGTGCAGTGGTTAAGAATCTGCCTGCCAATGCAGGGGATGTGGATTTGATCCCTGATCCGGGAAGATCCCACACACCACGGAACAACTAAGCCCGTGCACCACAACTACTGAGCCTGCGCTCAAGAGCCCGCGAGACACAACTACTGAGCCTGTGCACCACAACTACTGAAGCCCGCATGCTCTAGAGCCCGCGTGCCGCAACTACTGAACCCATGCGCTACAACTACTGAAGCCAGTGTGCTGTAGGGCCCGCATGCTGCAACTACTGAGCCCGCGTGCTGCAACTACTGAAGCCCGTGTGCCTAGAGCCTGTGCTCTGCAACAAGAGAAGCCACCGCAATGAGAAGCCTGTGCACTGCAATGAAGAGTAGCCCCCACTCGCCCCAACCAGAGAAAGCCCACGCACAGTAACAAAGACCCAATGCAGCCGAAAATAAATAAAAATTTTTTTAAACGTAAAAAATTTATCTTTATTAAATTATATGTGGTTAAATTATGTCCATCATCCTATTCTGTTGAGATACTATGGAAATCCTTCCTGGAAAACTATGCATTTGCTATCTCTTCCCCTTTTAATCATTCTTAAATATGTGAAAGAGGTCCTCTGTATCTTTGTTGATAAAAACTTTACTCTAAAAAGGGTTGACAGGAAATTTATGATCAAGCCATTAAACAACTTTCTTCTGATTGACATTGCTTTACCAGTAAACTCTTTTCATAAACTTGCATAGCCACTTAAAAATCTTGAGTATACTATTCAGTCCATGGTCTTTCCTACATCCCCAAAACACTATCTATTGCTTTCCTTTGATCAAAAAAAAATTTTAAGCATTCAATTTTATTTTAGTACATTTAAAAATTTAAAATATAAATATTTTCACCTGCCATGGTTCATTCTTAACGAATACAGGCTGATCTTTACTGACCAAATAATTATTCTTAACCGTTTTTGATAGACCAGCTATATTTTTTCTAAGATGGGTAAAATATAGTCTATTTTTAATGCAAATTCAAATTTCTCATTATTCTAAGAGCTTGAGAAATTATTTATTTGACTCTAGATACCAGATGACTATGCCAGTATTCATCGTAGATCATTGCAAGAGGTACAGTGATCTCGTTGGTATATAGTATTAGTTCTCTGAAGGGTAACTGATGTTGGCTAGGGGGCTAAAACTCATTTAGAGGATCTAGATACCTCTCATGTATCTTGGACTTCAATGCCTTCATACTCATGCTTGTTCTATCACTTCCATTTGGAATGATCTCTTTTGATGCAGCAGATAATAGAGTACAGTGATTCAAAACATGAGATCTGGCGTCAGGCTGCCTGAGTTCAAAACCTGGTTCTGCCACCTGCTAACTGTGTGCCTGTAGGCAATTTACAGAACCTCTTTAAATTTCAATTTCTCTATTTGTGAGAAAAGGTATGATAATATCCACATCATGGTGTTGTGTTTAGATTTAAATGAGATAACCTGCCTAAAGCCCCTCTTCTGATACCTAGTTCCTGGACATCAACTCAGTAAAGTGTAATTATTACAGAGAAGACAAAGGAAGGGATATGGGCTAATACATTCTAGCTGTTATAACTAAGATATCTGCTTTAAGTAATAGCTCTGTGTTTTCTTATTCTTCTTGCACTAAGCAAATATTTTTCACTAGTTGCAGCTCATTCTCAGCACTATCTTTCTTACACTGTCTTGCTTATTCAGATGGGACCCTCTATCCATCTCGTGTGTATTTATAGACATTGCAGTTTATCATGCTGTTCTCTTTATATATATCTCTTCTCTCATAAAGGAACATTTGCAGTTAATAGTCATAATTTTATTTAATGCAACTTTTCTTCTTGAATCAGGTCATGATATCAGCATCTAACTTTGGGAAATGTGCTTTCCTAATTAGGCCCTGATTACATGCCCAGTATCTCCCTTATTTCTAAGTTAACATCTTCCTATTCGCCCAATGTTTCTGTCTCCTCCAGGATATAAAACAATTTCTAATGGTTAGTCTGAATTAAGTCTAGAGTATATTTTGTCACTCAAATCATAGATCTTGTAAAGAACAAAACTTCCTACAAGACACTTCAGGAATCTATCAGATGTGGATTTTAGCTACATTAGAGCCATGTTTTTCCAGAAGATGAAGTCCCTTACCTCTATCTGCAGCAGCTCTGTTCCTGTTGAGCAAAAAAACCTCTCTCATTGCTGTGTTCTTGTCATGAGTGTCATCTCTTCAAGTTCTAGAGAGATATAGTGTCTGGATACTTAGTGTCCTAGAGTTAGAAGCTGGACTTTTATTTGTTTATTACTCCCTTCTTTTGCTTCACCATTCAGCTGACTGGGACCATAAGTTTTAATTGTAATTATCTTTTCTCTCTGTTTTCTCTTATCACATACTGGATAAGTCCTCTTTTATTTTTTGTCATAAATAGTCCTCTACTTCTCCCTAATGTAATGTCTTCATTCTCCATTCAGGATTGTGCCAGGGCTACATTAAACTAATGTAGAAAAAAAAAATAGCCTTAACATATTACATTTCTGTTTAACAGAGAGCTCTCATCTTTCTCTCTGACTTTGCGTGGAGTTTGATGTTAAATCTTGAGCAGTTCCATTAAAATGTAATTGTGTCAGAACCTCAGTTTCAGTTAATATTTTTAAAAGATAGGCACTTTCTTGATATATCAATTTCTATTCCTGAGCTATTTCTTTGAAGCCCTGTCTCCTGCTGACATTTTTTCCTCCGTTTAGGTGAGATCAAAAGGCTGATGGGGGCTGGAGTGGAAAGGAATTCCCTTTCCCTAGCCAGATAAATTTTCAGAATTGTATCTGGTATAGTAGCATGATTTCCCCTGAAGAGTGGGCCTTTACTGCAGAGAAGACTCTGGAAGTGTTTCTCAGTGGTCACTCTGTCCTTTCCCTGACCAGTGACAAGAAGGGATCTTTCTCATATCTTCACCATGAAAACCTGGTGGGACTAAAAATAGGACTACCATACGACCCAGCAATCCCACTACTGGGCATATACCCTGAGAAAACCATAATTCAAAAAGAGTCATATACCAAAATGTTCATTGCAGCTTTATTTACAATAGCCCGGACATGGAAGCAACCTAAGTGTCCATCAACAGATGAATGGATAAAGAAGATGTGGCACGTATATACAATGGAATATTACTCAGACATAAAAGGAAATTAAATTGAGTTATTTGTAGTGAGGTGGATGAACCTAGAGTCTGTCATACAGAGTGAAGTAAGTCAGAAAGAGAAAAACAAATACCGTATGCTAACGCATATATATGGAATCTAAGAAAAAAAAAAGTCATGAAGAACCTAGGGGCAAGACGGGAATAAAGACACAGACCTACTAGAGAATGGACTTGAGGATATGGGGAGGGGGAAGGGTAAGCTGTGACAAAGTGAGAGAGTGGCATTGACATATATACACTACCAAATGTAAAATAGATAGCTAAGTGGGAAGCAGCCGCATAGCACAGGGAGATCAGCTCGGTGCTTTGTGACCACCTAGAGGGATGGGATAGGGAGGGTGGGAGGGAGGGAGACACAAGAGGGAAGAGATATGGGAACATATGTATATGTGTAACTGATTCACTTTGTTATAAAGCAGAAACTAACACACCATTGTAAAGCAATTATACTCCAATAAAGATGTTAAAAAAAAAACCTGGTGGGATTCTGGGGGAAAAGTCCATGAAAGTGCTGGGACCCCCTGAGGACTGAGGCCTCCAGAAGTTTCTCCCTTTCATGTTAGTCCACCACACTTAGCCTCTAGCAATTCCTCACAATTAACAATTTATGTGTTCCTACAAGTTTATGGCTTTAGTGCCTTCTGGTTCAGGTATGTAGATCTAAGCTGTGATTTTCTGTATTCACCTGTCTCTTTAGATTTTAAGTTTAACCTCCAACCTCAGTTCTCGAATGGGTCCAAGAAAAGTCATTGATTTTTCTGTTTAGTCAGCTTTTCTTTGCTGTAAAGATGGGAGTGATGACTTTTAAGCTCATTACATGTTGGAGCTCAAACTGGAAGTCTGCTTAACTTTAAAAAATAATGCTAAACTGCTTTCCAAAGCGGTTTTACCATTTTATACTCCCACTGGCAGTGTACAGAGTTCTGCACTTCCCTACCAAAACCTGAGATGGCCACTATTTTTAATGATAGACATTCTAACATGTTATCTCATTTTGGTTTTAATTTTTGTTTCCCTAATGACTAATGATGTTGAACATT
Organism: Monodon monoceros; assembly: GCF_005190385.1. Lineage (NCBI taxonomy): Eukaryota > Metazoa > Chordata > Mammalia > Artiodactyla > Monodontidae > Monodon > Monodon monoceros. Next base: position 52,878,735 of record NW_021703767.1, read on the forward strand.
TTTCATGTGCTTACTTGCCTTCATCTTTGGTGAAGGGTCTGTTCAAATAGTTTGCCCATTCATTTTATTGGATTGTTTGTTTTTATTGCTAAGTTTTGGACATAATTCTTATTATCAGATATGTGATTTTAAATTTTTTAAATTAATTAATTATTTATTAATTTTTGGCTGAGTTGGGTCTTTGTTGCTGTGCATGAGTTTTCTCTAGTTGCGGTGAGCGGGGGCTACTCTTCGTTGCGGTGCGTGGGCTTCTCATTGCAGTGGCTTCTCTTGTTGCGGAGCACAGGCTCTAGGCGTGTGGGCTTCAGCAGTTGAGGCTTGCAGGCTCTAGAGCGCAGGGTCAGTAGTTGTGGTGCATGGGCTTAGTTGCTCTGCGGCATGCGGGATCTTCCCAGACCAGGGCTTGAACCCATGTCTCCTGCACTGGCAGGCGGATTCTTAACCACTGCACCACCTGGGAAGCCCAGACACGTGATTTACCAATATTTTCTCCCAGTCTATGACTTGACTTTTTATTCTCTACAGTAAATTTCAAAAAGGAGTTATTAATATTATAAGGAGTTATAAATATACATTAACTTATTTTTTCCTCTTACGGATTGTGTTTTTGGTGACATATCTAATGAAACTTGTCAAACCCAAGTTCAAAAATATTTCTTCTATGTTTGTTCTAGACCATTTATAATTTTAGGTTTTACATTTAAGTCTATTGTACATTGGAGTTAATTTTTGAATATGGTGAGAGTTATGGATTGATGGTCTTTTTTTTTTTTCTTTTTTTGTTGCGGTACGCGGGCCTCTCACTGTTGTGGCCTCTCCCGTTGCGGAGCACAGGCTCCGGACACGCAGGCTCAGCGGCCATGGCTCATGGGCCCAGCCGCTCCACGGCATGTGGGATCCTCCCAGACCGGGGCACGAACCCGCGTCCCCTGCATCGGCAGGCGAACTCTCAACCACTGCGTCACCAGGGAAGCCCCGATGGTCATTTTTTGACATGTGGACATCAAATTGTTCCAGCATCACTTGATGAAAAGATCATTCTTTTTTCACTAAATGGCTTTTATACCTTTTTAAAAAACCAGTTGTCCACATATATTTGTATATCTTTGTTGTGTTGCATTATTTCTGTAATCTTTACTGTGTTGCATTAATCTTTATTCTGCTGCATTAATCTGATTATGTATCTTCAGGCCGATACCATAATGTCTTGATTATTGTAGCTTTTTGGCAATAAGTCTCTGAAGTAAGTTTTGTAATTCCTCTGTGTTTTATTTCGAACTTGTTTTGGCTAGACTAGGTTCTTTGCATTTCCATATGGATTTTATTTTTTAAATTTTTATAAAAATTTATTTATTTATTTTTGGCTGCGTTGGGTCTTTGTTGCTGCTCACGGGCTTTCTCTAGTTGCGGTGAGTGGGGGCTACCCTTCATTGTGGTGCACGGGCTTCTCATTGCGGTGGCTTCTCTTGCTGTGGAGCACGGGCTCTAGGTGCATGGGCTTCAGCGGTTGTGGCTCGCGGGCGCTAGAGTGCAGGCTCAGTAGTTGTGGCGCACAGGCTCCATAGCATGTGGGATCTTCCTGGACCAGGGCTCGAACCCGTGTCCCTTGCGTTGGCAGGTGGATTCTTAACGACTGCACCACCTGGGACGCCCCCATATGGATTTTAGAATCAGCTTGCCAATTTCTATAAAAAAAAAAATGCTGCAATTTTGATTGGGATTTCATTGTAATTATAGATCAATTGGGGGTAAAACTAGCATCTTAACAGTATCAAGTCTTCTAATCTATGAACATATCTCTCCATTTATTTAGATCTTCTTTAATTTTTCAGCAATGTTTTGTTGGTTTTAATGTATAGGACTTGCATGAATTTTGTTAGATTTGTTTCCAATTATTTCATCTTTTTAGATGCTGCTATTAACGGTAGTTTAAAAAATTTCAGTTCCCAGTTGTTCTTTGCTAGTGTATGGAAATATAATTGATTTTTGTATGTTGCTTTTGTATCCTGAAATTTGCTAAACTTACTTATGAGTTCTTGTAGCTTTTTTGTATATTATTTCCTACACACACAATTTTATGTAAAATAATGGTTTTATTTCTTCCTTTCCAATCCAGATAACTTTTATTTCTTTTTCCTGCCTATTAAGATGACTAAAATCTCCAGTATGATGTTGGATATAAGTCGTGAAAGTGGTTATTCTTGCCTTATTCCTGATCTTAGGGGAGAAATGATTTGGTTTTAGAGCATGAAGTATTGTATTGATGTTAGCTTTAAGTTTTTGTTGTTTCCCTTTATCAAGGTGAGGCAATTTACTTCTATACCTAGTTTGCTAAGGTTTTTTTTTTTTTTTTTTTTTGCGGTACGCGGGACCTCTCACTGTTGTGGCCTCTCCCGTTGCGGAGCACAGGCTCTGGATGTGCAGTCTCAGTGGCCATGGCTCACGGGCCCAGCCGCTCCGCAGCATGTGGGATCTTCCCGGACTGGGGCATGAACCCGTGTCCCCTGTATTGGCAGGTGGACGGACTGTCAACCACTGCGCCACCAGGGAAGCCCAGGTTTTTTTTTTAATCAAATAGATACTGGACTTTGACAAATGCTTTTTCCACATGTATTGAGATGGTCATATGTTTCCTTTTTTTGTCTGTTAATATTGAAAACTAGAGTGATTTTTTTCATAAATACAATTTTTTGCTATAGTTTTAAGTTCACAGCAAAACTGAGGTGAAAGTACAAAGATTTTCCACATACCCTCTGATCCCACACATGCATACTCTCCCCCCTTAGTAACACCCCCCACTAGAGTGGTACACTTGATGAATCTACATCGACACATCATAACCACCCAAAATCAATAGTTCATATTAGGGTTCACTCTTGGTGTTGTACATTTTATGGGTTTGGACAAATGTATAATGACATGTATGCAGCATTGTAGTCTCATATAAAATATTTTCAAAATATTTTCAGAAATCCTCTGTGTTCTACCTATTCATCTCTCACTGCCCCCGATCCCTGGAAACCACTGATCTTTTTGCTGTCTCCATATTTTTGTGTTTTCAGAATGCCATATAGTTAGGATCATATAGTATGTAACCTTCTCAGATTGGCTGCTTTCATTTAGTAATATGTATTCAGGATTTCACCATGTCTTTTCATGGCTTGATAACTCATTTCTTTTTAGTGCTGAATAATATTACATTGCCTGGATGTACCACAGTTTAGTTATTCATTCACCTACTGAAGGACATCTTGGTTGCTTCCAAGCTTTGGCAATTCTGAACAGAGCTCTTAAAATTTCCAAGTGCAGATTTTTGTGTGGACATAAGTTTTCATCTCCTTTGGTGAATACCAAGGAGCATGATTGCTGTATTAAATGGCAAGCGTATGTTTAGCTTTGCAAGAAACCACCCAACTTTCTTCCAAAGTGGCTGTACCATTTTTCATTTCTATCAGCAATGAATGCTCCATTTCTTGCCAACATTCTGGATTTTGGCCATTCTAATACGTGTATAGTGGTATATCATTGTTTTAATTTGCATTTCCCCAGTGAAATATTACATGGAGCATCCTTTCATATGCTTATTTGCCATCTGTATATATTATTTGTTGAGGTGTCTGTCGAGGTTTTTGACCCACTTTTTTTTTTTTGTGGTACATGGGCCTCTCACTGTTGCGGCCTCTCCCATTGCAGAGCACAGGCTCCAAATGCATAGGCTCGGCGGCCATGGCTCACGGGCCCAGCCGCTCCGCGGCATGTGAGATCTTCCTGGACTGGGTCACGAACCCATGTCCCCTGCATCGGCAGGCAGACTCTCAACCACTGAGCTGCCAGGCAAGCCCTTGACCCACTTGTTATTTGGGCTCTTTGTTTTCTAATTGTTGAGTTTTAACTGTTCTTTGTATATTTTGGATAACGTTTATTAGATGAATGTTTTGCAGATATTTTCTCCCAGTCTGTGGCTTGTCTTTTCATTCTCTTGACATTGTCTTTCACACAGCAGAAATTAAAAATTTTAATATCTCACTTATCAATTTCCTTCACGGATCTTACCTTTGGTGTTGTATCTAAAAATTCATTGCCATATCTAAGGTCATTTAGGTTTTCTCCTAGGAGTTTTGTTTTTTATATTTAAGTCTATGATCCATTTTAAGTTAATTTTTGTGAAGGTTGTAAGGTCTGAACCTAGATTATTATTATTTGCATGTGGATATCCAGTTGTTCCAGCATTATTTGTTGAAAAGACTATATTTGCTCCATTACCTTTGCTCCTTTGTCAAAGATCAGCTGACTATATTTATGTGGATCTATTTCTGGACTCTCTATTCTCTTCCAATAATCTATTTGCATATTATTTTGCCAATACCACATTGTCTTGATTACTGTAATTTTACAGTAAGTCTTGAGGTCAGGTACTATCAATCTTCCAACTTTGTTCTTCTCCTTTAGTATTATGTTGGTTATTCTGGGTCTTTTGCCTCTCTATATAAACTTTAGAATTAGTTTGTTGATATCCACAAAATAACTTGGTGGGATGGCACTGAAGCTATAGATCAAGTTGGCGAGAACAGATGTCTTAAAATATTGACTAATCTTTGAGTGTTAAACCAACCTTGCATGCTTGGAATAAACTTGGTCATGATTTATTATCATTTTTATATATTGTTTAATTTGATTGGTTAAAACTTGTTAATTTTTATATCTATGTTCACCGGGGATATTAATTTACAGTTTTCTTTCCTTTTAATGTCTTTGTCTATGTTTGTTGTTGGAGTTAACGCTGATCTCAATGCATAATTTGGCAAGTACTCTGTCCTCTTCAAGTGTCTGGAGACATGTGTAGAACTGATATTATTTTTTCTTTAACTGATTGGTAGAATTTCTCCATGAAGCAATTTGCAAGTTTAATTTGTGGAAATGTTTTGAAGAACAAATTAAATTTCTTTAATAGATACAAAACTATTTGTTTATATTGTTCTTCTTGATTGAGCTTTGGTAATTTGTATCTTTCAAAGAAATTGTCCACTTTAGTTTAAATTTTTAAATTTATTAACCTAAAGTAGTTTGTAATATTTTAAAATATTATTTTAATACCTATAGAATCAATTGTGATGTCACCTCTCTGATTCCTGATACCAGTAATTTGGTTTTCTCCCTTTTATTTTTCATCATTCTGCGCAGAGATTTATACATTTTATTGATCTCATTTTCTTTATTATTTTTCTGGGCTTTGTTTTTTGATTTCCAGTTTCATGTTGATTATTTCCTTCTTTTCTGCTTACTTTGGGTTTAGTTTATTCTTCTTTCTCTAATTTCTTAAGGTGGAAGTTAAGGCCATTTATTTGTGACCTTTCTCTTTTCCAATATGGGGAGTTTGTGATATGTATTTCTCTATAATCACTCATTTGTCTGCATCCTCAAATTTTTATTTGTCATGTTTTTATTTAGTTAAAAATACTTTATTTCCCTTTTCATTTATTCTTAAACCTATTGTTTATTTAGAAATGTGTTACTTCATTTTCAAATATTTGGGGATTTCCTAGATCTTTCTGCTGTCAATTTCTAATTTAATTCTATCATAATCATATCATAGATCATAATTTATATGTCTTAAGTCTGTTTAAATTTATTGAAATTTGTGTGATGGCCCAATATATGGTGTATGTTGGTAAATTCATTTTGCAAGCAGAATATTGTGAATTACTGCAATTAGTGTTTTGTCTTTGTTTTCTTCTTTTTCTGCTCCCACAAAAAAATAAGGAAAATATTTAGATCTCTTTTTATTATTTATTTATTTTACTTACTAAAAAGTCACTTTGTTGTAATATGATTTTTTTTTCCTTTCTAAAAGCTTATTTCGGATTATACTATCCTCACGATACTCAATAATATTTTTGAGTTAATGTATCTTATCTCCCTTAAAATTTGGCTATTTGAGTTCTGTTTGAAGCTTGATGCCACACCTATTTTTATACAATTTTGTGTTGCGTCCTCAGTGCTATGTGATCTGTAATTCAGGTATGGTGTTGATTCAGTTAATAATCCCTTCAATTCTGTAAGAAACACATTTAGTTAAAAATATCAACCTGATGTTGTTTTCCAACCATTATTTTTTTAAAGTTTTACCTTCATGTATCCATTGCTTCACTGATATATACATTTCCCAAGATTAATATAATTTTATTTCTTCAAGAGAAATGTAATTAAGTGGACTTTTAGATATCATATTAGGACGATTTTAAGGAATATTTTTATAGGGTTTTTTTTTTGGCCTGTATTAGTTTTTAATACTAAAAATATAACTTACTAAGAAGTTCTTAAAACAAGAACAGCCCTGCCATTCAAGTGAAGTTTTTTTTGCTGATGAAGCTATATACATAAAGATTTGGAAAAAAAAAAAAGTCTGCAAATATTACACAGTATTCAAAATAAAGCTTTTATATTCATCTAAGATAAGCCTACTCTTCTTCTTCATTGTCTATCAAGAGTCCCATATCTTTGATATCTGATATTCATGAGTCTTTTCTCCTGCATCAATGCTAATAAAACTACCACAAACCAGGTGGGCATGAATACAAGTACTATAGATGTGTGTGAATATATATTACTTATAAAAACACAAAGACAAGATTCAAAGTTTAAAGGGTGCTGCATTCACTTTTGAAACTGAGAGTGAGTCATGCTTTTGATTTTCTCTAGGATCTAAAGATTTGCTGGAGGCAATGCTCTATAAGAAAAGAAGAAACGTTTTTTCAAAAAGCTTTACGTACCCTATTCCTATTTTTCTTTTCTCATGGTTTTATTTCATTCACCAGCCAAAACTTTCTACCGCATTTGAAAACTAATATCACTAAGGCCTTTGAACACACACTACAGTTTTAGTGTCTTTTATCTCCAAATTAAAAAAATAAAGGGATAGCTTCAATTACTTTAGGTTACTCTCTTTAATCTCACAAATTAGAAAGGTCCCCTTGCAATAGAAATGTTATCTTAAATCCCATAAAATTAAAATGACCAGGGAAAAAATTTTCATGTATCTGCAACTTTTAAAAATTATACAAGTGGTACAGTTTCATTATAACTAGGCAAGATACAGCAAACAAATATTTTCTATAATTACATCATTAAAGATGATTATTGTTAATGTTTTGTAATTTTTGTAAATTGTTATAGACAGATAGATGCATCCACTTATTTAAGTGGTTGAATCTAGATGTCTACTAAATTTACCAAATTCCCACTTTTTTATTCTTCCCCTTTATCTGACATAATATATCTAATTGTTAGCAAAGATTGTTGCTTCTACCTGTTAAACATATCTAATACCTGACCAATCCCCGCTATCCTAGTCTAAATCACTGTCATCTATCAATAATACAATAGCCTTCTAGCTAATCTCTCTCATTCTTCACCCTTGCAGACTGTTCTCCACATAACAAGAAATAAATCATTGAAACACACATGGCTCTTCTGCTTTCCTCCCTCCAGCGACTTTTCACCTAACTCAGAGTAAAGACAACATTACAATATCCTAGAAGAGCTTGCATGAACTCTTAGCCATTTCCAGGACTTCAGATAGATCTATCTTCTCCTCACTCCATTCTAATTGCATAGCCTTCCTTGTTATTAAAAAATACCATGTATGGTCCTGCTGAGGCAGCTTTTCTTGGGCTGCTCCCTCTCTGTGAAGTGACCTTTGCTCAGAGGCACAAATGGCTGGACACCTCACTTCCTTCCTGTCTCTGTTGCAATGTCCTGTATCAGAGAGGCTTTCTTGGATCACCCTGCATAAACTAGGGCCCCTCCCCTCATTCTCCTTCCCATACTCTTTGTAGCATTTATCAATATCTGATTGATACGTATTTCCTTGTTTTTGTTCGTCTCTTCACTTTGTCATATTCACTTTTGCTTTTCTGTATCTGGAACACTGTCTGGCACATATTTGGGACTCAGCAATTATCTGAGTAAACTGAGCTATCATAGATACAATGACTATATATCCTGGCTTTGATAAGTATAAATATATTTATAAGGAAAAATCAATGTAATGTTTTAATCAGAACTGTCCCAGAACTCCTGGGAGTGCCATCACCAGGAAAAGAACCAATCTAAGACTTAGAAAAGTTAGCTAAAACTTAGCTTCCTGGATTAAGGAATGTATTTTCTTGTATAAACAATGTAAAAAGGCAATCAGATTAGAAGCCAAGATAGCAAGTTCCTGTTTATAACTCGTGTTATAACTGAAAGAGTGTGGTAGTTCGGAGCACCTCTCTATCCCCAGCCCCAAGTTCCATAGGGTTCTTGAGTCATATCCCACGGTTTTTCTGGGACGTGAATTCCCTTGAAACTTGAGCAGTGAAGTAGTGTTAGGGCTTTACGGCCTAGAAGGAGGGTCTCTTGACTGAGGAATACCTAAATGAACTATGAAGAAAGGTATATTAGGCTAGTTGGGCTGCCACAACAAAATACCGTAGACTGAGGGGCTTACACAACAAAAATTAATTTTCTTATAGTTCTGGAGGTTGGAGGTCCAAGATTAAGGTGCCAGCAAGGGCTGGTGTCTGGTGATGCCTCTCTCCTTGAGTTGCAGATGGCCACCGTGTCACTGCGTCCTCACATGCCTTTTCCTCTGTGCTCTCACAGAGAGAGAAAGATCTCTGGTGTCTCTTCCTTTTCTGGTAAGGACACCAATCCTATAGGAACGAGTCTCCACTCTTATGACCTCACTGAGCCTTTTATTACCTCCTTATACATCCTATTTTCAAATACAGGGGATTAGGGCTTCAATTTATGAATTTCGGTGGGGGGAGGGATACCATTCAGTCTATAACAAAAGGCTTTTGCACAAGAAAGTGGGGAGGGATCTGAGAAAGCAGGGGACAGGGAAATGGCCTGCCTGGGTGCCTGCAGCAGACGGGCATCTTGTGTTCGGAACGTCAGCAGAAGTCTGGTAAATCTCCCACCACCTGTGCTGATTCCCCCAGACATTTCAAATCTAAACAGCTGCTGTTTATCATCCCTCCCTCCCTTCAGCTGGCAAATCCTGACAACAAGCCCAGGCTGTTTACAGTGTTTGTTAGGGACAATCTAAACCTGCAAAGCTTCTCAAGGTGACGGTTCCCCAGGCTAGCAACATCAGAGCTGCCTGGGGAAAACATTACAAATGTGCATCCTAGAGATGCAGTTCAGACCTACTGCACCTGAATTCCTAGGGCTGGGGCCGTACAGTTAGCAATCATAATAAGTACCCCTAGTGTCAATGAAGAGTTTTGGACAAATTGTGATATTTATACATTGCAGTTTTAATTGTCTTTCTCCTTGCCTCCCTTTCTTCCTGCCCACATTGCTTCCTTTGTTCCTTCTTTTGTTTTTTTCCCACTTGAAGCTCCAGGCCAAGACTTTATATTTTACTAAAAAACAAGTTAGTGTTCCGTTTATTAACATATCCTCAGTAACTCTCGAGTATAAGAAAGTGAATATCCTGCAGCAGTGTGGGGTGATGCTGAGCGGCTGGCAAAAGGAAGGAAAAACATGCTTTAAAAGAGGGGTTACAGGGCTTCCCTGGTGGCGCAGTGGTTGAGGGTCCGCCTGCCGATGCAGGGGACACGGGTTCGTGCCCCAGTCCAGGAAGATCCCACATACCATGGAGCAGCTAGGCCTGTGAGCCATGGCCGCTGAGCCTGCGTGTCCGGAGCCTGTGCTCCGCAACGGGAGAGGCCACAACAGTGAGAGGCCCGTGTAACGCAAAAAAAAAAAAAAAAAAAAAAAAAAAAAAAAAGAGGGGTTACAGATCATAAAATCTCTGAAGGGGAAAAAAAAAGGTGATCAAGAGTGGGGCGGGATTTCTGGTTAGAAGATGCTAGTCTCACCACTAGTTAAAAAATAGGTAGTTCCTTTATTGTAATGAGGGTAAAAAGCTTGGAAATGAATGATGGAACACATATGTTTGATGTGTGTCCCATTTGTCCAGTTATTTTCCAGTTTCTGTTTGTGTTTAGAAGCCCTTAGGCAGCAGGGACCCTCAGGAGAGGGAAGAGCCTCCAGCTGGCTTGTGTGCAGGATTTCTGCTTCTTGATAAGAGCTCCTTAGCCTCAGGAGGGTCAGATCAGTTGCTTAGAAGGAACATTTTTTTCTTCTTTCCCCTAGGGCTGATAGTACCAAGCATCATAGATAAAGCAAGTAACACTTTCCAGCCAACAAGAGAAAACTGGGTTTGGAAAAGCATTCTAATCAGTGCACACTGAGCTCCTCTGATTGCTGGAATTCCGAGGTATCATGTGTGATTTAGAAACAGATCATCTGTTTGACAGGGCCTTTAAATTTTGCATTATTGCAAAAAGGCTTTTTGTTGTATGAATTTTATCCAAACCCCTTAAGCGTAATTTGGAAAATGGGATGAGGCAAGAGCAGAAGAAATATCTCTGCTCTTTTTTTTTTGACCCAGAAAGAAATGCAATTTTAAGTGATTTGGTTATCTAAGTGAGCTTCTACTTGCCCTGTCACCTAGCTTTTGTGACCTCAATCCCACTTATAAAGTGCAGCCCAGGCAGCCTGTCTGAACACTATCAGCTTATGGTTTATCCCAGGAGATTCATTTCAAAGAACCAAGGATCGTGCATAATGGGCTAAGACTAAACTCCAGGCAAACCATAATTACACAGCTGGGGTCAAGAGAGAATTATGTATAGAGAGGCACGTTGCCCCAGGTCTCCCAGGCTTCCCAAGTCACTGATGCAGGGGATTCAAGCCTTTCAGTGACTTTCAATTGGTTTGTTTCTCTGTACTGACTCTCTCCCTAATCCCATGTGTCCTATATGTTGCTATTTGAATAATCTTCCTAAAGAATTGTTCCAATTCATGGCCTTCCTCTTGCCTAGAAATTGAATTCCTGGCATCTTTTCAGGCATCTCCGACTCTCTAAAGACTGGTTCTTAAAAGTGTGGTTCACAGATCAGGAGCATCTGCATCACCTAGCCAGAAATTCAAATTCCAGACCTCATTTCAATGATACAGAATCAGAAACTCTGGGGATGGGTTCCAGTGAATGCTGTAAAGTTCCAGGTGATTCCAATGTGCTAAAATTTCAGAAGCACTGCTCTAAACCCTAACAACCCACCTTTCTGAACTTACCGTATCTCACTTCTCCACTTACAAATTTGACTATTCACGTTCTTTAAATGACCTCCAAATTTTGTTATCCCTTTGTCTGTTTATGGCAGTTCCTTTCACTGGAATAAAATTTTTCCATCTGTGCTATTTGGACGTTATCAATTCTCGAAGTTCCGGTTCAAATGCTATAGTCTTTCCCCATGAGTTTTCAACTTCTGTACTGTTGACATCTGGGGCTGGAGATAATTCATTGCTGTGGGGGTTATCCTGTGCATTCTAGGGTGTTTGTAGCATCCATGGCCTCTACACACTGGATGCCAGTAGTATCCCCAGTTGTGACAATCAGAAATGTACCCAGACGTTGTCAAATGTGGACCAGGGGAAAAATGTTGAGAACCGGTGGTATACCCTGTCATTCTATCATTTACCCCATATCCCAAAACCAGACTAAGTCTCTCCATTCTCTTTGTGCTCCTAGAGAAATTAGGCTCTTATATTTTGCTAAATCAGAATCAGAAAGTTTTATCTATATATATATGAATTAAAAATGAGATTGTATACATGAAAGTCTTCTATAAACTGTAAAATGGCATGAATATGTAAGAAATGGACATGATCTTTTGTGATGTTACTTTATGTCATTAACTCATTCATTAAAATACTGCACACTTACACGCTGCCACATAATGTGGCATAATTAGGTTCCCTAGAGCAGACTGGATAGACTGGAAGTAGTTAGGAACTGTTACTCAGCCTTTTAGTATGAGACTGATGCTGCTGGGAGTGGGAATGAACCCATCATACATTTGAGAGATGAAATCCAGTCAAGTGGGCAGAGTATTGTGGCTGGGGTATGGGGCATTGTCATAGTTAATTTTGTGCATGTGTGTGTGGTACGCGGGCCTCTCACTGTTGTGTCCTCTCCCGTTGCGCAGCACAGGCTCCGGACGTGCAGGCTCAGCGGCCGTGGCTCATGGGCCCAGCCGCTCCATGGCATGTGGGATCCTCCCAGACCGGGGCACGAACCCTTGTCCCGTGCATTGGCAGGCGGACTCTCAACCACTGCGCCACCAGGGAAGCCCCTGTCATGGTTAATTTTATGTGTTAACTTGGTCATAAAACTTATGTGTTTTTGGATGATTAACCTTTACATTGATGAAGTTTGAGTAAACAGATTGCCCTCCATAATGTGGGTGGGTCTTCTCCAACCAGCTGAAGGTCCAAATAGAACAAAAAGACTGGCCACCTCAAGTAGGAGGGAATTTTCCAGCAAACTGCCTTCAGAATGGAACTGCACTATCAGCTGTCCTGGATCTCTAGGCTGCAGGCCTTTGGACTTCATGTGCACCATTTGCTCTCCTGGGTCTCCAGCCTACCAGCCCCCACTGCAGATTTTGGACTCACTAGCCTCCATCACTGCATGAGCGATTATAATAAATCTCTGTCTCTGTCTCTGAATGTGTGTGTGTGAGTCTGTCTGTCTGTCTGTGTGTATCCTATTGGTTCTGCTTCTCTGGAGAGCCCTAATACAGGCATCTAAAAAAGTTGGTAATTAAAGCTGGCAGAAAGTATCAAAGGGCCTAATACTGACTGAAGGATGAAGTTCTATTGAGAAGCTGGTGGGATACATTCATAAGGATTTCAGAAACAGGAGGCTTTTAGAAATCCAGGCAGTTAATTGATATCAGAGTAGTCTTTCAGCAGGTAGGAATACCCCCAACCCTCTTTCATGGGTAAAGATGGCAAATAAGCTATGGTCCTAAAGACTTGTCAAGGTAGTAACTTGGATCAGGAAATGCATGCTAGATTGAGGCTTGGGTCTATGAAGAACAACATAGGTACTGAGTGAAAGAAATTTTTAAAATTATATAATACTGGGTATGTCATAACTTTTATAAGAATTGCTAAGCAATAATCCTAATAGTGACTTACAGAGTGGACACAGGAGTCAGAGAATCACAGAGCTGAATTAACAAATGCTGACCTAGTATATGATGATTTATCAGTGGGAGCCGTAACACTGTTTTTCAGATGAGACAATAATTAGTGGCTAACTTCCCGTTGTTCTTCACTGAAAATGTCTTTGTAATTTCTAAAATCTCTGCCGATAAAGCTCCCCTTTTTTTGGAAAACACCAGAAAACCCAAATTTTTATTTGCTCAAAGTACTTTATGCAGTTAATGTATTCTAATTATTGATTTTAAAGGAAAAGATCAGCCTCTGTACGGTAGCCTAAAATATTCGCAAGGATCACTGTTAAATATCATAAAACTCAATTATAAATAGGTATATTGAACTCGAGTCATAAAGATATTGATCTCTTGAGAACTCTGAACTATTAACATGTTCTGAAGTAGTCCTTTTATTTGTAACAAGAGGTTATTTCCAGCCTCACAATGCTTTCTGGGTTCACAGTAACATCAACAGAATACCAGCAGACTCACCTGTTCTATTTGCTGCCCATTTCCTTGGGCTCCACCTATTTTGTCACCTTCCTCTCAAATAGGGCGTGTTATCACCATCACTCTTCCTCTGCCACCACAGAACTTAAGAGAGTGGTTCCCAGACTGAAAAAGAGAAATGGAAGCATGATAAAAATAGATTCCTGAGCCATATCCTCTCCAAGATTTTGATTCAGTAGGTCTGGTATGGGCCCAGGGATTTTGCATTTTCACCAATCACACCAAGTAATTCTAATATAGGAGGATGGTGAATCATGCTTTGAGTCATTAACATAACCAATAGTCCCAGTTTCTAAAATACTAATAAAATGAGGTAGCCAAAAAAACATTAAAGGCTCTGGTATAAACAAGTAAATACAGAAAATGACTGCAAAGGGGAAAACAATTGATTTTAACCACTAAATTCACTCTTTTGGCTTCTTCCGGCCTCTTCTAAGACTCTCCTCCTCTCTTTTTTCTTTCTGAATCTCCTAAAGTTACAGCTGTTTGGGAAGCCTTAATTCAGTGGTCGAAGAAGATGTCACAGTTTCAATTATTTTCAATTTTCAGTTCAATTATTCATTTTGGTGCCAATGAATATTAACCAAAGTCGACACCAAAACATATCTTTGAATTATTAATTAAGTAAAGGGACAGGTAAAATTCCCAATTAAAAAAAAAACTCAGCATCTCATACATTTCATTTTCAACTTGTTTGATGGTTTGCAAGGGAGATTTGTAGATCACTATGGCACAAATTTAACATTCTTAAGCTTTATGAGTGGGAGGAAAATATTCCAGCGTGTAAGCTAGAATGATCACGTCGGAAAAGAGGAGGAAGATTCCTGAAAACTCTGTGCTCCTAATATGAGTGTGGTACGAGGCCAAAGAATGAATAACACTTCCAAGAAAAACAATTAGCAGTAGGCAAAGTCAGAGAGGCATTAGAAAAGGAAAAATCACAAATACAGCCACATACAGCAACTGAGGAATTTTGAGGACGGTTTGCATGCCTATATAAAAAAATATATAGGTATGATGAGTATTCCCAAGCAAAATCATTACTTTACTGTGCTTGAGAGAATATGGTGGGTACTAATAGGAGAGAGAAAGTGTTAGTTTGTAAGAGCAGTAAAAATGGTCTGTGTATTAGTTTGCTAGGGCTGCTGTAATGACATATCAAAAATGGAGTGGATTAAACAACAGATACTTATTTGCTCTAGTTCTGGAGCTAGAAGTCCATGATCAAGGTGTGAGCAGGGTTAGTTTTGCCTGAGTCTTCTCTCTCTGGCTTATAGATGACCATCTTCTCCTGTGTCTTCAGAGTGTTGACGCTCGGTGTGTCTGTGTCCCAATCTCCTCTTCTTATAAGGATACCCTAATGATCTCATTTTAATATAATTATTTCTTTGAAGACCATGTCTCCAAATCTGGTTGCATTCTGAGATACAGATGTTAGGATTTCAACATATGAATTTTGGAAGGGACACAATTCAGACCACAACAGTCTGTCACAAAGGTGTATCTTTTAGAATCATCAAAGTATGCTCTACTTATGTAAAAATACTCATGAAACTAGGGTCTCTGATGAATTCTGACACTTCAGGTTTTTTTTTTTGTTTTTTTTTGTGGTATGCGGGCCTCTCACTCTTGTGGCCTCTCCCGCTGCAGAGCACAGGCTCCGGAAGTGCAGGCTCAGCGGCCATGGCTCACGGGCCCAGCCGCTCTGCGTCATGTGGGATCTTCCCGGACCGGGGCACGAATCCGTGTCCCCTGCATCGGCAGGTGGACTCTCAACCACTTGCGCCACCAGGGAAGCCCTGACACTTCAGTTTTGAAAATCAAAATACCTATCAAAATTATTCCGGTTGCAGTTTTCTCCCACTGCATCCTACTCCTGTCATTTTGTCCATCAGAAATTTTAGTATAAAGGCAGTCTGGCTCCCACAGACAGATTTCAGGGTCGGGATAGCATACAAGAGTTAACTTACTGCAGCCAAGCACTAGACAGCCCAGCAATGCTAGAAGATTAATTTCTTGCCAATAAACTCAGAGAGGTGCTATCATGATGACTTGTCTTATGGGGCATGATCAAAGTTCATGGTCATGTACTCCAGCCTACCCACTGTCAGTGGGGGAAGGAAAGAGTATATATACCATTGGGTCCTCTGCAAAGAAGCCTGAAGACTCACTGAGCCTTTCTCATGTGCTAGGTAATGTGTTAAGCTTCATTAAAGTATAATGACATACAATGAACTATACGTATCCAAAACGTACAATCTAATATACTTTGACATGTGTATACATCTGAGTAAACCACTGTCATAATCAAGCTGCTGAACATACCTATTACCCTGACAGTTCCCTCACGGTCCTTTCTAATCCCTCCCTCCTTTATTTTCCTGGAACCAGAAACCCCTCAGCATATCCCCAGGCAACCACTGATCTATGCTGTCACCATACCTTAGTACACATTTCCTAGAATTTCTTTCAAGTGGAATCATACAGCGTGTACTATTTTGTATATTATTTGGCTTCTTACACTCAATGGAATATTTTGAAATTCTTTCATATTATATTGTACTGTATATGAATGATTTATTCCTTTTTATTGCACCATAGCATTCCATTTTATGGATACACCATGGTTTGTTTACCCACTTACTTGTTAATGGACATTTGTGTTGTTTCCAGTTTTTGGTTGTTATAAATAAAGCTTGTATAAACATTTTTTAATGCAAGTCTTTGTATGGACATATGGTTTCACTTCTCTAGGGAAAACACCTAGAAGTGGAATGACTGGGTCATAAGGTAGGCATTATATAGTTGGGTCTTACTTTTTTAACTGATCTGACCATTTCTGTGTTTAATTGAAGTGTTTAGGCCATTTATACTTAATGTGATTATTGATATGGTCAGGTTTAAGTCTATGATCTTGCTATTTGTTTTATATTTGTCTCATCTGAACTTTATTGCTTCCCCTTCTTTTTCTGACTTCTTTTAGAATAGTTTAGTATATTTTATGATTTAATTTTATCTCCTTTATTGTCTTATTATCTATACCAGGGTCACCTGATGTCCAGTGTCATGAAAACCATTTATTTCAAATGTTTTGTCAGGTTTAAAGGTTGTTTCAGGTAGGACAGTAACAGGAATAGTCCCTGTTACTCTGTCTTGGCTGGAAACTTCTAATGTCTATCTGATATATAGATTTTAAGTAGCAGATTGAAACTGGAAACTAAGTCTCTCATATCCACTACATTATACTGACAACCACCACCAGAGCAAAGGGGCTTAGAGTTCCACTAATGTTTCTCAGGTCACCTTTCTGTGGTTTTGATCCCTCCCAAAAATTGGCTATTGGAGTTTATTATTGTCCTCTGTGTAAATATATATGTCAACATACTGTATTCTTCCTCCCAATCTTCTCATTTTAAGACCAGCCTTGATTAAAGGTTGAATGTGATTAATAAAAAAGTGATAGGTGTTTGCTGGGAGTTCGTGTCATTTTATGACTCTCTTAAGGGTCTGATGAATACACATAAATACTAGAAAGATTTTATACAAGTTCTTATAAAATGGAACAAACTATCCAAAACTTTTCCTGAAGAAGACTAGTATGTGAGAAATTCATTAAAAATGATGAGCTATCAAATACACACTGGCTGCAAAAATAGCGGTAACAAATCAGTTTGTTATGTAAATATTAAGAATATTTCTTAAATTCAGATATAATTTTTATCTGACAGACTTGAGAATTTATTTCAAAAGTCCTTACCACTGTTGCTATTCACCGAAGTGTGAACACAACTTCTCCTTTACCAAGGGGAAAACACACACATATTAAAAATCCTCTCATTCTTTTATTTCTATATACCTCTGTAGCTGCATTTAAAAAAAAACACAGTAAGCTTCTCTATTTCCATAGAAACCCTCAACAACAAGTACATCTGGGCGCAGGCTACCATCCGCAGTCACACGTGGATTTGTACATGTTCATAGAGGTGGAAAGCATTTAAAATTAGCATTACCTCTCCAAGGACATCACTCTTATTTAAGGCAATGAGGAGACTACAGATAAGCTGGATATTACGGCCATCATTGATTCCTTTGTGGAAGTTACTAAGGACCTGGAAAAATATGTGTCTTTCTCTCCATTAGAGTAATCGAAGCATTTAGTCTTAGGAAAAACAGAGAACAAAAACACAACAAAACGAGCAAATACTCATACTGAACAAACTACATGCTTGTGCCATGTAAAGGGCCCACACAGGTCAAAATATAGTTATGTTGTGAAAATGGTTCCTACTGAGAGGTAGAAGAACTCAGTTGTTGGTCACTTACCGGTTTATAATCCTAGGCAATCACTAAGCATCTTTGAACCTCAAGGTTGATAAGAGGATAAAATGAAAAGTAACAGATATGACGGCACTTTGAAAACCATTAATCATGGCAGAAGGGAAAGGCGTTTTGTTAGAAATCACCTTTTTTCTCACTTCAGTTATAGCAATTATATGGTAAAAATATGACTCACTACCAGATGTCCCATTCACCTCCGCAAACAAATTTTCCATTCTTCAGCCCTAATTTAGTGTGTGTGTGTGTGTGTGTGTGTGTATGCGTGTTTTTATATAAATCAAAGGATGTATTGATGGATTGATGGTAGACTTTAATTCAAGTTGACTCTGGAAAAAAATCTTTTCAACTCGACCTCCTTTCTTTCCTGTTAGTCATACATATTTCTTTCTCCATGCCTTTATACATGTTGTTTTCACTTTTTGTAACACTCTCTACTCTTCCTACTTTTCTTCTCCCCTTATACCCATTCTACCTATTCTACAAAACTGATTGAAATCCTGCCTCTTTAGTGAAGATGGTTTTTATATTTCTGGTTAATGATAAGCTTTCCCTTCTTTGAATTCCTTAGAGGCTTAGCCTCTATGCAAACTCAGTTTTGCACATAGTATTTATTTACTTATTTTTTTCTCTCCCCAACTAGATTAATCAGACGATCCTTCTGAGAAGCTTACAAATGTCTTAGCTACTGGAAAACACCACTCGGAAGTCCTGTAGACACTTTAAACTCAATAAGAGCATATAAAGTCCCCAAATCTATTTTTCTTCTTTATTCCCTCAGTGACTAGTACACATGTCCAGCTAGTTTTGCAGGCCAAGAAACCTCAGAGAAATGCTTAATATCACCATGAATTTTACCTCTCCATTTCAGGATAAAAGTCGATATTTTTTAGCATGGCATGCAAAACTCTTTATGATATGACCTCTGTTTCTCTCCACAAATTTTTCTTGACTCCATATTTCCTCTGCCTATTGTACTACTGTGCCACCGTTCAGCTCTTGAGGATCAAACTTCTCAAAATATTCTTCTTTCTCCTCATCTTCACTTTCTCATCTCTCACACATCTTTATATTCCAAACTGATTTCCATATCCAAGACACAACTGGATATAATTGACAAAATATAATTGCCATCTTAGTAAGTCTAGCAGATACTTTTTATTTCTAATCTTATTTGCTCTCTTACCAGATTCAATAAATCACTGCACCCTTTCTGAAACATTATCTGACTGACCTCCGTGAGAATACTTTACCCTGGATTTCCTTATACCTCGCTACTTGTTCCTTGTCTACATCTTTCAACTCACCTTCTCTTACTTGATGTGGTGAAGATTCTCAAGGCTCTTTTCAAGGCTCGCTCCTCTTTTCATCCAACATTTTTTTTTCCTCCTAGGTGATTTAATTCATTCCTTTTTATAACCTTACTATCATTTATCCTTTAATGACACCAAGATTTATTTCTTCAAGATGTAATCTTGAGTTCCTGACCCACACATCCAAACAGCCTACTCAACATTTTACTTGAGGGACTTCCCTGGTGGCACAGTGGTTAAGAATCCACCTAACAATGCATGGTATACAGGTTCAAGCCCTGGTCCAGGAAGATCCCACATGCCACGGAGCAATTAAGCCCGTGTGCCACAACTACTGAGCCTGCGCTCTAGAGCCCATGAGCCACAACTACTGAGCCTGCCTGCCGCAACTACTGAAGTCCGCCTGCCTAGAGCCCATGCTCTGCAGCTAAGAGAAGCCACCGCAACGAGAAGGTCATGCACTGCAACGAAGAGTAGCCCTCGCTTGCCGCAACTAGAGACAGCCCACGTGCAGCAATGAAGACCTGACACAGCCAAAAATAAATAAATAAATTTATTAAAAACAAACAAAAAACACCTTACATGAACATCTTACAGGCAGCCCAACTTCATATGTCCAACATTAAATCATTGCTTTTCCTCCCAGTCCTCTCTACCTCTGTGTTCCCCATTTCAGTAAATGATGAACCTGTTTAATGAAGGCAAACCTGAGAATAAATATTACACACTTCTGTCTTTCTCATTCTTCAGATCTAATCAACCACTAAGAATTATTGATGCATCCTTCTAAATATTTTTAAAAATCTGCCTACTTATTTCCAACTCTATGGCCACCTTCCTAGTATGAGATATTGCCTGACTTACTGACATAGCCTTCTGTGGCATCCCATGTCCACTTTTGCTCAGCTACAATCTATTCACTACACTCTGGCCAAGGGATCTTTCAGAAACTGCAAATTGCATCATGTCATTTCTTTAGTTAAAAATCCTTCTGTGACTTCCAAGTTGCTCTTAGAATTATGTCGAACCCTTAATATAGCCTATAATACTTTGCATGGAATGTTGAGTCCCTCCTCCTTGCTTCCTCTCCTCTTAGCTAACCCCTGTTCATTCTAAGTTAATCAATCACCCTCTGAAATTCCAGACTGGTTTAGCCACCTCTCCTAATTAGATACCTTTAAAATATCTTTTATTTCTCCTTTGTTGCATTTGTTATTATTATAAACAATTACTGATTTCTGAAATTACTTATGGTAATCTTATTTGACCTGATGTATTTTAAATTTCATAGTCAGAGATTGTCTAGTTCACCACTGTATCCTCAGCATTAGTGAGGGAGCTGGCCTGTAGTCACTTCTCAGTATACACTTCTTGAATGAAATAAATACATTGATGCATAAATCTCATCTCTCACTTTCAAGCCAGCCATACATATAAATTTGCCAGTTCTAAACTATATCATGTTTCCTGAAATTTTGGCACCTTTGCACACACTATTCTCTGTGCCTACCTGCTCCTGCTACCTTCATTGGCTGATTCAGCACTAGCCCAAGTCTCCATCCCATCAGGAGGCTTTCAATGACTGTTCACCTACTGGGTCCTGCACTCCCTTCACCCCACAGCATTCACATTCTGATACGACTCTGCCACCAGAGCACCACAATGCTAACTTCTGCTCTAGATACTTTCACTCTTTTGTTTCTGGTTACCTGTGCTTTATTTCTCTCCTGAGCTTTAAACTTCTAGAGTTTGGATAAGTGCCTTTTAGACATGACTCTTCAGAGGCTAACACTGTGCCTGGCACTTAGACAATGACCAATCCATAATTATAATAATCACTGCTTTTTGAATAAACAACTCCTTGATAGCTGGGACAATGCATTTGACATCTTTAACATCTACCACAGGGTTTGGTGCAGTTATAAATAAGAGATATTCAGTTAATACTAGATGGCGAATTATCCATTTATTTCATTTAATACCTGTGAAGAGCTTCTCATTCTATTCCTTATTCTCTGTACCTTTCTCTTTTGTATTGTCCCTATACATTATAGAGCTCTTTATGCAAGAAAAAGATTTTGCAGGAAGAGAAGTGCCAAGAATAAAAAAATGGAAGTACTAGTATTCTAGAGATTTATGTCCTTAACAATTTTTCTCTTTAAAAAGGCTCAATGAAATATTAAAGCAAGGCAGACATTTAAGGTGCATTTATACACCTCATTCTACCTGAAAATGTACCATTTTTATCTGATAAATGTTTCATACAAGTCAGTAATTTAAATACGAACTGCTAGAAATGTATATTATATTCATGTCCATATGAATTTTCATGGAAAATCTTTGTTCTCTATATTAGTCTCCATTTTTTTCTCCCTTTCCATTTGAAAAATAATAATAATACACCTGGGTTGTGAGGTTCCATCTATAAATTTACTGCTTGCATTTTAACTATATCAATTATGTACATGTGACTTATATACATTTATAAATTTTAAAAGTCACTTGAAACTCCAGATACTATATGTTATAGATCTTTTTGATGGAATATTTGAGATCTGTAGAAAATAGATTTTGAAAAACCACGTATTTGTAAACCAATATTTCTTGTGATATAGTACTACTACATATTGTTTAGGTTAGTTTTTGAATATATCTCCAGATATATATTATCTTCTTTAATTTTACCAATAAGGTTTTAAAAAGTTCCAAAAATCTTCTGAAAAATGGCCCAATACTCTCTTCTGTGCTTGCCTCTAGTAATTTGTGTAACTTTAGTGACCATCCATGATGACTAGGGAGATCTGGCATTCACTGTTTAAAATCAGACTTGTTGAAATTGGTTCAGGATGGCAGAGCAGAAGGATGTGTGCTCACTCCCTCTCCCCAAAGCACCAGAGTCACTAATAACTGCTGAACAATCATCAACAGGAAGACACTGGAACTCAGCAAAAAAGATACCCCACAGCCAAAGCCAAAGGAGAAGGTGCAATGAGATGGTAGGAGGGGCACAATCACAATAAAATCTAATCTCATAACCACTGGGTGGGGATTCACAAACTGCAGAACAATTATACCACAGAAGTCCACCCACTGGAGTGAAGGTTCTGAGCCCCACGTCAGGCTTCCCAACCTGGGGGTCTGGAAACGGGAGGAGGAATTCCCAGAGAATCAGACTTTGAAGGCTAGAGGGATTTGATTGCAGGACTTTGACAGGACTTGGGGAAACAGAGACTCCACTCTTGGAGGGCACACACAAAGTAGTGTGAGCATCAGGACTAGGGGAAAGTAGCAGTGATCCCATAGGAGACTGAACCCGACCTACCTGCTAGTGTTGGAGGGTCTCCTACAGAGGCAGTGGGTGGCTGTGGCTCACCGTGGGGACAAGGACACTGAGAGCAGAAGTTCTGGGAAGCACTCCTTGGGGTGAGCCCTCCCAGAGTCTGCCGTTAGCCCCACCAAGGAGCCTGTGGGCGCCAGTGTTGGGTCGCCTCAGGCCAAAAAACCAACAGGGAGGGAACTCAGCCCCACTCATCAACAGACAAGCAGATTTAAATTTTACTGAGCTCTGCCCATCAGAGCAACACTCAGCTCTACCCACCACCAGTCCCTCCCATCAGGAAGCTTGCACAAGCCTCTTAGATTGCCTCATCCACCAGAGGGCAGGCAGCAGAAGCAAGAAGAACTACAATCCTGCAGCCTGTGGAACAAAAACCACATTCACAGAAAAACAGACAAAATGAAAAGGCAGAGGACTATGTACCAGATGAAGGAACAAGATAAAACCCCAGAAAAACAACTAAATGAAGTGAAGATAGGCAACCTTCCAGAAAAAGATTTCAGAATAATGATAGTGAAGATGATCCAGGGTCTCAGAAAAAGAATGGAGGCAAAGATGGAGAAGATGCAAGAAATGTATAACAAACACCTAGAAGAATTAAAGAACAAACAAACAGAGGCGAACGATACAATAACTTAAATGAAAAATACACTACAAGGAGTCAACAGCAGAATAACTGAGGCAGAAGAACAGATAAGTGACCTGGAAGACAGAATGGTGGAATTCACTGCCATGGAACACAATAGAGAAAACAGAATGAAGGAAATGAAGACAGCCTAAGAGACCTCTGGGACAACATTAAATGCACCAGCATTCACATTATAGGGGTCCCAGAAGGAGAAAGAGAGAAAGAACCCAAGAAAATATTTGAAGAGATTATAGTCGAAAACTTCCGTAACATGGAAAAGGAAACAGCCACCCAAGTCCAGGAAGTGCAGAAAGTCCCAGGCAGGATAAACACAAGGAGAAAAAGGCTGAGACACATAGTAATCAAATTGACAAAAATTAAAGACAAAGAAAAATTATTAAAAGCAACAAGGGAAAAACGACAAATAACATACAAGGGAACTCCCATAGGTTAGAAGCTGATTTCTCAGCAGAAACTCTCCAAGCCAGAAGGGAGTGGCTCGATATATTTAAAGTAATGAAAGGCAAAAACCTACAACCAAGATTATTCTACCCAGCAAGAATCTCATTCAGATTCAACGGAGAAATCAAAAGCTTTACAGATAAGCAAAAGCTAAGAGAATTCAGCACCACCAAACCAGCTTCTCTACAACAAATGCTAAAGGAACTTCTCTAAGTGGGAAACACAAGAGAAGAAAAGGATCTACAAAAACAAACCCAAAACAATTAGGAAAATGGTAATAGGAACATGTATATTGATAATTACCTTAAATGTGAATGGATTAAGTGCTCCAACCAAAAGAAACAGGCTTGCTGCATGGATACAAAAACAAGACCCATATATATGCTGTCTACAAGAGATCTACTTCAGACCTAGGGACACATACAGACTGAAAGTGAGGGGATGGAAAAAGATATTCCATGCCAATGGAAGTCCAAAGAAAGCTGGAGTAGCAATTCTCATATCAGACAAAATAGACTTCAAATAAAGACTATTACAAGAGATGAAGAAGGACACTACATAATGATCAAGGGATCAAGGCAAGAAGAAGATATAAAAATTATAAATATATATGCACCCAACATAGGAGCATCTCAATACATAAAGCAAATACTAGCAGCTATAAAAGTGGAAATTGACAGTAACACAGTAATAGTGAGGGACTTTAACACCTCATTTACACCAATGGACAGATCATCCAGACAGAAAATTAATAAGGAAACACAAGCTTTAAATGACACAATGGACCAGATAGATTTAACTGATATTTATAGGATATTCCATCTGAGAACAGCAGGTTACACTTTTTTCTCAAGTGCACATGGAACATTCTTCAGGATAGACCACATCTTGGGTCACAGATCAAGCCTCAGTAAATTTAAGAAAATTAAAATCATATCAAGCAACTTTGCCGACCACAATGTTATGAAACTACAAATAAATTATAGGGAAAAAATGTAAAAAACACAAACACATGGAGGCTAAACAATACGTTACTAAATAACCAAGAGATCACTGAAGAAATCAAAGAGGAAATAAAAAAATACCTAGAGACAAATGACAACAAAAGCACAATGATCCAAAACCTATGGGATGCAGCAAAAGCAGTTCTAAGAGGGAAGTTTATGGCAGTACAATCCTACATTAAGAAACCAGAAAAATCTCAAATAAACAATCTAACCTTACACCTAAGGAACTAGAGAAAGAAGAACCAACAAAACCCAAAGTTAGTAGAAGGAAAGAAATCATAAATATCAGAGTAGAAATAAATGAAATAGAAACAAAGAAAATAATTGAAAAAAAAAAGCTGGTTCTTTGAGAAGATAAACAAAATTGATAAACCTTTAACCAGACTCATCAAGAAAAAGAGGGAGAGGACTCAAATTAATAAAACTAGAAATGAAAAAGAAGTTACAGTGGACACCACAGAAATACAAAGCATCCTACAAGACTACTACAAGCAGCTCTATGCCAATAAAACGGACAACCTGGAAGAAATAGACAAATTCTTAGAAAGGTATAACCTTCCAAGACTGAACCAGGAAGAAATAGAAAATATGAACAGACCAATCACAAGTAATGAAATTGAAACTGTGATTAAAAATCTTCCAACAAACAAAATCCAGGACCAGATGGCTTCACAGGTGAATTCTATCAAACATTTAGAGAAGAGCTAACACCCATCCTTCTCAAACTCTTCCAAAAAACTGCAGAGGAAGGAACACTCCCAAACTCATTCTATGAGGCCACCATCACCCTGATACCAAAACCAGACAAAGATACTACAAAAACAGAAAATTACAGACCAATATCACTGATGAATATAGATGCAAAAGTCCTCAACAGGGCTTCCCTGGTGGCGCAGTGGTTGAGAGTCCGCCTGCCGATGCAGGGGACATGGGTTCGTGCCCTGGTCCGGGAGGATCCCACATGCCATGGAGCGGCTGGGTCCATGAGCCACGGCTGCTGAGCCTGTGCATCTGGAGCCTGTGCTCCACAACAGGAGAGGCCACAACAGTGAGAGGCCCACATACCACACACACAAAAAAAAATACTAGCAAACAGAATCCAACAACACATTAAAAGGCTCATACACCATGATCAAGTGGGATTCATCCCAGGGACGCAAGGTTCTTCAATATATGCAAATCAATCATTGTGATATACCATATGAACAAATTGAAGAATAAAAACCATATGATCATCTCAATAGATGCAGAAAAGGCTTTTGACAAAATTCAACACTGATTTATGATAAAAACTCTCCAGAATGTGGGCATAGAGGTAACCTACCTCAACATAATAAAGCCCATATACAACAAACTCACAGCAAACATCATTCTCAATTGTGAAAAACTGAAAACATTTCCTCTAAGATCAGGAATGAGACAAGGATGTCCACTCTCACCACTATTATTCAACATAGTTTTGGAAGTCCTAACCATAGCAATCAGAGAAGAAAAAGAAATAAAAGGAATCCAAATTGGAAAGGAAGAAGTAAAACTGTCACTGTTTGCAGATGACATGATACTATACATAGAGAATCCTAAAGATGCCACCAGAAAACTACTAGAGCTAATCAATGTATTTGGTAAAGTCACAGGATCCAAAATTAATACATAGAACTCTCTTGCATTCCTATACACTAACGACGAAAGATCAGAAAGAAAAATTAAGGAAACAATCTCATTCACCATTGCAACAAAAAAATAAAATACCTAGGAATAAACCTACCTAAGGAGGTAAAAGACCTGAACTCAGAAAACTATAAGACACTGATGAAAGAAATCAAAACTGACACAGACAGATGGAGAGAAATACCATGTTCCTGGATTGGAAGAATCAATATTGTGGAAATGACTATACTACCCAAAGCAATGTACAGATTCAATGCAATCCCTATCACTACCAATGGAATTTTTTACAGAACTAGAACAAATAAATCTTAAAGTTTGTATGGAGACACAAAAGACCCTGAATGGCCAAAGCAATATTGAGGGGAAAAACGGAGCTGGAGGAATCAGAGTCCCTGACTTGAGACTATACTACAAAGCTACAGTAATCAAGACAATATGGTACTGGCACAAAAAGAGAAATATAGATCAATGGAACAGGAGAGAAAGCCCAGAGATAAACCCATGCACCTATGGTCACGTAATCTATGACAAAGGAGGCAAGGATATACAATGGAGATAAGACAGTCTCTTCAATAAGTGGTGCTGGGAAAACTGTACAGCTGCATGTAAAAGAATGAAATTAGAATACTCTCTAACACCATACACAAAAATAAACTCAAAATGGATTAAAGACCTAAATGTAACTGGACACTGTAAAACTCTTAGAGGAAAACATAGGAAGAATACTTTGACATAAATCACAGTAAGAGCTTTTTTGACCCACCTCCTAGAGAAATGGAAATAAAAACAAAAATAAACAAATGGGACCTAATGAAACTTCAAAGCTTTTGCACAGCAAAGGAAACTATAAACAAGATGAAAAGACAACCCTCAGAATGGGAGAAAATATTTGCAAATGAATCAACGGACAAAGGATTAATCTCCAAAATATATAAACAGCTCATGCAGCTCAATATTAAAAAAAGAAACAACCCAATCCAAAAATGGGCAGAAGACCTAAATAGACATTTCTCCAAAGAAGACATATAGATGCACAAGAGGCACATGAAAAGCTGCTCAACATCACTAATTATTAGAGAAATGCAAATCAAAACTACAATGAGGTATCACCTCATACCACTTAGAATGGGCATCATCAGAAAATCTACAAACAACAAATGCTGGAGAGGGTGAAAAGGGAGAAAAGGGAACCCTCTTTTGCATTGCTGGTGGGAATGTAAAATGATACAGCCACTATGGAGAAGAGTATGGAGGTTCCTTAAAAAAGTAAAAATAGAATCACCATATGACCCAGCAATCCCATTACTGGGCATATATCCAGATAAAACCATAATTCAAAAAGACACATGCACCCCAATGTTCATTGCAGCACTGTTTACAATAGCCAGGTCATGGAAGCAACCTAAATGCCCATCAACAGTGGAATGGATACCGAAGATGTGGTACATATATACAATGGAATATTACTCAGCCATAAAAAGGAACGAAATTGTGCCATTTGCAGAGACGTGGATGGACCCAGAGACTGTCATACAGAGTGAAGTAAGTCAGAAAGAGAAAATCAAATATCGCATATTAACGCATATACGTGGAATCTAGCAAAATGGTACAATGAACCAGTTTGCAAGGCAGAAATAGAGGACAAACGTATGGACACTAAGGGGGGAAAGCAGGAGTGGTGGTGGTGGTGGTGGTATGAATTGAGAGATTGGGATTGACATGTATACAGTAATATGTACAAAATGGATAACTAATAAGAGCCTGGTGTATAAAAAATAAATAAATAATATTCAAAAAAAAAGAAAAGAAAAATAAAAGTTGTTGATAATACAACTTCAAGTCCTTAGATGTTCGACCAGACATGTAACTCTACAGCAAACATGAAAATTAATTGCTTTTAAAATTATAAACCACTGAGATTGATAGATTTCAGTAGGGCCATTATCTAAAACTGCTGTTTTATAGTTTTATAATTAGTCATTCAGCTATAATCACATTTAATACGTTTTTAATATTTAAAGAACGACAATTCATTTAAAACGTGAAGTATAGCTTATTTCTTAAATAAGAAATTTTAAATCTACTGAGAGTTTGTATATAAAAGTACTTAAAATATTTTAAATGTTAAAAATGAAAACATTAAAAACACTAAACATTAAAAAACTCTGTCAACTCTCTCCACAACTAAAAACCAAATATGATCCCATTTGGCACCAATATAAATTGTTTGGAACCTTTCTAGGCATTATCAGGGATTTTCCATTGAGGGCTCTGACCTTATCCAACTTAAAAATGAAATCCCCCAAGTACAGAGGTCACTCCTCTCGTTTCCTACCTCATACAAAAATCCAAATTGACTGTATGTCCCAGATGGTCCATGCTGTTATTTCATAAAGCTGAATTTTCTGGCCTCTGAACATTTGGAATATCTCCTGAATGAGCACAATTGGCCCAAATTATTGTGAAATATATTGGTTCATTGAAATATATGCCCTTTGAGGCATTTTATTTGCTAGGGGAGCTGAGAATAAGTGGGCCTAGCTACTTGATATTAGTAATGGCATTTTAATGTAGAGTCCACTTCACTTATAGGTCTCGGGTGATCCTTAAGGAAGACCTCACAAGACTAGAAATGTAAATGGATAGGTAGGATGAGAAAAGCATGTTCCTTTCTCTCCTTTTGGTTGCCCTCACTTTCATCTTTTATTTTCCTTATGTGGATGTACCCAGTAGGCCCAGAGATGGAGTACCTTCTGGAAATCCACCTGCAATATACTGACCATTAAGGCTATAATCAGAAGAGTAAGAGAGAATTTTGTGGAATAGAGTTATTCATTTAGGCTGAGACGACGCATATTCACATCAGGTGTTTTAACCTTTCTTTGTACCAATTTTAAAATTACCTAAAATACCTTCAGAATGATCACTTTTTTTTTTTTTTCTGCGGTACGCGGGCCTCTCACTGCTGTGGCCTCTCCCGTTGCGGAGCACAGGCTCTGGACACGCAGGCTCAGCGGCCATGGCTCACGGGCCCAGCCGCTCCGCAGCATGTGGGATCTTCCCAGACCGGGGCACGAACCCGCGTCCCCTGCATCGGCAGGCAGACTCTCAACCACTGCGCCACCAGGGAAGCCCCCAGAATGACCACTTTTAAAGAGTTCAACAAGGGAGGTAGGTGCCCCTATCCCAAGAACTGCGATTTTACTAAGGGAGTAACAAATATACCAATTTAGCATGTGAAACTATATGACACTAAATAAGATTAAATAATGTGTTGAGTAGGTTATGTACTAAATATGAATGTATAAATATAACTTCGAAGGAGTATATACTGAGAAGCCCAGCAAGACTGAAGTGAAGGCTTTACAAGAAGCAGTATGTTGTCACTGAAGAGAAGTATTGGAGCCGGGCCTTCAGCCCCAGGGTATGGATTTTGGCTTTAATCCTTAGGGAAGGGAGAGTACTTTGGACAAGGGAGCAACATGATCAAAGCAGTCAAGTATTCCACAGCCCTCAGCAATCTTCGAGTTCAACAGTGACTTTCTATTACATCATGCTGTGAAGCAAGATGCTTTTAATTCAAATGGCTCTGGAAACCTCCTGAAAGCCCCTGAGAAGGCTGATCATTTCAAACTGATTTTAAAATTCAGAAGTGCCTTGGGATTAACAGCGCTCCTTCAGTTTTAATCTCTAATATGATCCCAGCAGCCTCTGCATGCTGAAATAGATGTACATTTGAGGTGAAAATGAATGACGGTGAGAGAACTCACACGTTACACAGTAGAAAAGGCTGGGAAGTGAGAGCAAGAAGTCAAGGTCGAGGGATGTGAGCATTGTCGACCTACTCACAATGAGAGAGGGAAGATAAAACTATGGTGTATAATGACATAAAGGGATATTAAAGGAGGCCAGGGAGCCATTATTTCTTCCCAACAAGGGGAAAGGAATAGGATATAATGGTCATGAGCTGAAGTAAGGAATATTTAGGTGAAACACAGAGAAAATTTCAACTTAAAGAACATTTAAACAAGATTTCGCTGGAGGATTGAGAGGCCATTGTTATACTGGATTTTCAAGACAGGAACTTGGCATTCCTTCTTTAAGAAAGCTTAAATAGTCCATTCCACGCTAAATGGATTCTGAGTGTCTTTAAATAAAAAAACAAAACAAAACAAAACAGAAAAACACTTCTTTGACCATATTTTATGATCAATGGGATGGTGGGGGCCACATACTATGTAAACCACATTCTTAGGTGCTTTCTCACGATATGATTTAGATTGTGCTGTCACTAATTAAAATAGAATTCAGAAGCAGAGACTGTGATATTGTGGAGCTTTAGTGAGTAAGGAAAAAAATAGCACAAATGCTCAGTGGAAACATTAAAAACTGAATGAATATTAAGTCTTACAGTTTTCAATAACTGCTCATATAATTTGATAGGTTCTTTTCATTCCTTAGTGGTTGGCATGAGTCTCAGTATGTAACTTGGGTATAAAAGAGGGATTCCTTTATGTTCCCTAACCACTTAATTTCTGACTTTAAATTTCGATGGGCTATTGGAAAATGTTGACCTCAATTCCTCTTGGGGCTCTTTCTCTTCCCCAGGATTGAGCCACAACCCAGTTTTTGAGGCTATAAGCACTGCTTCTGCTTCTTGGTCATCAGTTCACACTGAGGGTTAGTCAGTGTCAGTTGTTCTGTCTGCATGTGTTGTTGTTCCTGTCTGCCTGACTCTTGGTTCCTGTCTGCCTGACTCTTTGGAGTCAAGAGATTCTTGGCTACTTCCACCTCTGAGAGGAGAGAGAAAGCAAAGAGAGAGAGTGAGGATCCCAATCCAAGTGTGAAGTCCCTGAGATAGGAAGATGACAGCCCTGCTGAGAAACTGAAAGAAGGTCAAGGTGGCTAGAGCTCAGAGATGAAGGAGGAAGGGACAGAATACCTGATAGATCTGCCCCTGGGCCTGTCTGCTTTACCCACCTTGCTGATTCTGTCTGCAGGTTACCCAGCTAGGGGACAGAACTTGGTTCAGAGTTTCAGAGAATCACAGCACAAAACAATTTGTTTCTAGGAGTGATGGGAGATGTTAAGCCCTATCTACCCCTTGCTTCTCCAAGACATATTTTGTATTCCCAAGAATCCTGCATTTACACTTACTTCCTTCACAGTCATTCAAATATTTTTCTAAGCGTTTAGATGTATCATATACCTTCTCAGAATCAATAAAATGGAGATCCATTCTAGTTGAATGGCAGGAAAGGAAAGGAAGAAATATATTGATTTAAAAAGAGTATGCCAATACCTCCAAATATTGTCCAGTCCCCATTTAACAGCAATAATTGAATTCTAACAATGTGCCACGTACTGTACCGTGAATTCAGAGATAAGCAAGGCATCTACCATGCCTTGGGGTTTCTCATAGTCTTGTGGGAGAATATAAAGAAGAAAAAGGACCATTACCAGGGAATGAATTTATATTCAGAGTATAGTGTTTGTAGTCTCACTTAGATTTTAGAATTTTAGGACTAAATGCAGTCAAACTATTAGAAGCCCCTCAGACCATAATTCCAAATGGGATTGGATCTCAGAGATCACTTGGTCTACTCCTTATGTGGTATCCAAATGCCCTCAATATCACCTGTAAGTGATCATAATCATTGCATGAAGATTTTCAGTTTGGGGTAAGTCCGTTCCATTTTTTCAACAGATCTATTTCTTAGAAATGTCATTCTAATAATAAAAAAAAAAACTATACTCCTTATAATTCTACTCACTGGCCCTCACTCTGCCCTTTGGAGTCAAACAAAATAAGTCTAATCACTCTGACACTGTAGAAGTCTTATAATTAATTATGGAGCTATGTTTGACACTAACATATTTCTCAAAAATTAGGTGCTTAACTAGGTAGTCCCCAAATGCAGAGATTTATCATGATAATTTGCCTAGTAATGCCTCATAATTAATGTTTAGGAAGTTGAATGTGGTTTATTATTCTTTTTTGCATATTACTACATCAATATAAAATGCATTATGAAGGATGTTCTCAATTAATATGATTAACATATTTACATTTGATGAAACAGCTTTATTTGTAGCCAGAGATTCACCATCATATTTGTAATATTTATGTTTCTTAAAACCCAAGCATATTTTGGTCACCAAACTGGGAGATACAGAGATTTTAATATATTAAAAGTTAAAAAAAAAATAGAAACAACTTGCTTTGTAAATAAAAGAAAATATGAAACATAAGAAAATAAAATGAGGAATGACTATAATTAGAATAAATATTTCATGACATGATTTGATCTTAATAAAAAAGTTTTAACCAAAAAAAAAAATTTTTTTTAAGAGAAAATGTACTGAACTGCCGCTGCAAAAAGAAAAAAATGTCAAAAGAAGGGGTGACTGAGCTGCTAAGTCAGGGACTCTTAAGGTTTTGATACACCTGGTGTGGTCATCAGGGCACAGGGCGTGGGATGTGGCCCTTAACTTTGCTATCCCAGAAACACAAACTTGTGAGTTAATTCAAAATTGAATAGCTCTTGGATAGGGACTTTCATTCACCAAACTCAATATGTGTGATGATATCAGAGACTACAGGCCAGGAGAATTGCTTTCTAGGGATGACGGGAGAGGTTAAGCCCCCCTTCACCCCTTGCTTCCCCAGGATACATTTTCTATTCCCAAGAACCTCCTTTTTCCTCTTTACTTCCTTCTCAACATTTAAAGCATTTTTTAAGGACCTAAATGTCACCAAGTACCTCCTTCTGAGTCAATATAATAAAGATCCAGCGTCTAGCTGAATGGCAGAAAGGGAAAGAGGAAAATATACTTAGATTTTTGCAATGTTAGAAAACCTCAATGGCTAGGGTCCAGGGTACTGCCTTTCTCTCGGAGGGCACCCAGGGGCCAAAAAAATAACCAGAATATAGCTTAATTCAAAAAAAAATTTTTTTTCATGGTTTTACCAGCTATTTGCTAAAAAGAAAAGTTAAGCCCAGTGAATTCTCCCTGTTATTTATTAAACTGTTCCCCTCTATTGTCTTATGTCTACCAGATCTATTAACCCCCTTCTCTGGACAGTGCTGGGTATACATCAAAACATTATTACTGTTCAATAATTTATTTTTTGTGTTATTTAGGCAGGTCACCTCCCTACTTTAACTCATCATCAAATTAAGCAGGTAACAACACAGCTTCCTTCTCCCATGGTTAAGTTGTAGCCCTGAGAATACATTCTGGTCACCTTAATTAGACTGAGGCACTCCAGTTTTTTTTAGACACAAGAGATGACTTGCTGGTTTTGCAAAAGGCTTGCTGAGTGTCTCATTAATATCCCTCTCAGATACCATCTTATAGATGGCTGAACCTATCCATTTTATATTGATTTTATTAGGTTATATTTCAAAGAGTGAGCTTTCTGACCTGACCTTGTCACTGAGTTAAATATATGGTTAAACAGTCTTTCTGCAAACTCTAGTAAGAATCAACAACAGTCATTAGCAAAAACCTAGATGATCATTAGAAAATTTGGGAAGTCAGTGAAGTTAATATTTAGACTAATCAGACTTACATTCCGTCCTTTATGATTTTCTTGAAACCTCATCAAAGATTAATATAATTATTCACCTTAAGAGTCACATAACAAATGAAATAGTACCAACCAACATTTAAGAAGTTGCATGTTTAAGATTATCAAGCACTTTAATATATAGGATTTGCTTTAATCCTCACAGCACTGGTAGATGACCACATTTAATTACTGTTAACCTTTAGACGAGAGCAGCGGTTCTTAGAATGTGGAGCCTGTATGAGCAGCATCAACATCATTTGGGAGCTTGACAGAACTGCAGACCTTTGGTGCCATCCAGATGGGCTGAATGAGAAACTGTTTTGGTTTTTGTGGGTTTTTTTGTTTTTTGGGGTTTTTTTGCGGTACGCGGGCCTCTCACTGTTGCGGCCTCTCCCTTTGCGGAGCACAGGCTCCGGACGCGCAGGCTCAGCAGCCATGGCTCACGGGCCCAGCCGCTCCGCGGCATGTGGGATCTTCCCGGACCGGGGCACAAACCCGTGTCTCCTGCATCGGCAGGCGGACTCCCAACCACTGCGCCACCAGGGAACCCCTCAGTTTGTGTGTTTTGGTTTTAAAATACTTTTCCTCATCATGAGGCATTCAGATCTCTTGGGCACAGGGGTGGGAGGCTCCCCACCAAGTTGCCTTCTCATGTGAGAGGACGTCTGTTGTGTTTTCTACTCAGCATTCATTCATCATCTACTTTCCTCAATTTCTTTCTGTGTGATACTCCTCTCCTCATTTGCTTTGAGTGAGCTACATTCCACAACTGCCCCTGCCCACTGGTTTAGGGGTAAGCCTTTATCTAGCCTAAGCTAATTAGTCCATCATATTCCCCTAACACAGTGATTGGTTCATGGATGGGGCACACGGCCAAATAAAATCCAATGCATAAAGAATTTTGCTGGACGGTGCTCCTAAATATATACTAGGGAAGTTTTCTCACGGATCCACCAGGGGCCATGGATAAGGATGT
Organism: Monodon monoceros; assembly: GCF_005190385.1. Lineage (NCBI taxonomy): Eukaryota > Metazoa > Chordata > Mammalia > Artiodactyla > Monodontidae > Monodon > Monodon monoceros. The sequence goes on from NW_021703767.1 coordinate 52,913,608, forward strand.
TCATTGCAGCAGTGTCTGTTTTATTCACTGATGTGTCTCATGTGCCTGAAACAGTACCTGGCACATTGTAGAGTCCCATCATATTTGTGAATAAATACACTGTTTGTAGAATAGGGGGTTGGGGGCAGCCTGAATGTCTATCACTGAGAAAAACAAGGGAAATATGGTAGTTGCACATAGCAAATAGAATTAATGCATTCCATGTACAGTAGTAACATAACTGGAACCTAAAAATAGTGCTTAGTGAAACAGTAGTATATATAACATCCATCTCATTAAGTTCAAACACAATTACACAAAATAGTACACATTTTGCAAAAACACAATAAATAAAAAGACAAACAATAAACAAATTAAATTGTTTTCATAGGGAAAGCAGAGTGGGATCAGCACATAGTGATAGAAATACATAGATGAATACATAAACATATATTTAAAGCATAATGTTTTGTAAGGGCCAGTTGCAAGCTGACGTGTTATGAACTGAAAAAAGCAATGCACTCAACCTTAGGCAACTGATTGCTGGAAATTCTGAGAAACTGATTCTATTTTATGTCCTGTGTCAAATCCAGGTAAGATAGAGCCCCAAGAACTGTATGGAAAAAGAAAAGCTAGAACCTGACCACATCATTAAAAGTCTCTGGATCTAGCCTTGCCTGAAGTGTGTTTACCAGCCAGATATGGTTAATTATCACTCCTTACCCCAACCTCCAATTTTTTTCTTTTATTGTGGTCATTTAAGGTGTTTTGAATTCATGTTTTCTTTCACTTGTAACCAAGAGAATCCTGACTGATATATCATCTCTCTCTTTGCTTCCCCTAACCAGCTTGGGAAAAAAGTAATATGTATTTGCTACCCCCATTTCACTACAAACATACTCTTGCACATGACTGAGCCATCTGGCACCGATCCCCTCACCTCTCTACTGAAACTGCTTTTATTTGTTACCAAGAATCCCCCAATCACACATATGTTTGACACCTTCTTAAAATGCTCTCCTCCTATTATTTCACTGATTGTTCATCCTCAGACTTCATCACTGGATCCTTCTGAAATATAATGATTTTTAGTCCAGGGTAGCTGAAGATAAGTACCTAACCAACTGTGAATCGGAGCAGATGCACCAACCAGCAAGAACAGCTACTGGCCTGTAAACAATGGGAATGACGTTACTGGGTATTGCTGTCTGGCTATCAGATTGGGTGGGAGCTATTGATATTTTTATTATCGCTATTAGTATTAATCTTCAAGTTACTCTATTAGTCCTCTGTGATTCACATTCTCTTCCTCATCTAAATTATCCAATGAAATAAGTGATCTTAATGTCACTTCAAAGCTAAGGACTTCTAAATCTGTATTTTGAACCCCGATTCCCCCTGAACTCCAAACCTGAATTTCCTATGAACACAAAGACTGAGATTGAACACAGTAACTTTTTTTTTTAAGGCATTGCACTAAGTTTAAAAACAATTTAATGAAATGTTGCAAACATACAAGGAGAAAAATAGAAAGGACACCTGTTCCCACAGTCAGCTGTATGAATGCCATACTTGCTTCAAATTTTTCAAAAAGGAATCAATATTACAGATAGAGTTGAAACATCCTGCACATGCCATACTGATTTCATCTCTATTCTACTCTCCCCTCTTAGCATCCACTGAAAATCTCTCCATGTTGAGTCTCTTCTCTGGTAATGGCACTACCAGGGACCCAGTTTCAAAAGCTATAAATACTAATAATTTTTCATTCTTCCCTTTTTTTCAACCGTCTATACACCTTCTAACCCAAGCAAATGTATCAGTAGCCAAGTGCTAGAGATTCTACTCTATTTTATTTTTTTTAATGAGTATGTCCTTTTGTTCACTCCTCACAGTTATCATCCTAATTTAAACTTCACAATTTTTTGTCTAGATCATGGTATTAGTCATCTAAAAATCTCTCCCTTCTTCTAATCTCCTGACTTTCTAATTCATTCTTTGCATTGCTGTTGAAATATTTTTTTCCTAAATCACAAGTTGGATCATGTCACATGTCACTTGTAGTCTCAAGTAATATTCATTAACTTCCTGCTGTCTGCAGAAGTCTGCACCCTCTCATGTCATGTTCCAAACTTTTCCTGAAATGGCCCAAAAGAAAACATCTTCTACTGCATCCTGTCCTTTCCTGAACTCTAGAATTCAATAATATTTATTGTCATCCCAGAGGAGATACTGAAATTCTAAGACTATTTAAACATCATTTCTTGAGCCTGGTTCTTCCCTTTATTTTTAGAAACACCTTTACTCTTTAAAGTCTAATTCAAGTTTACTCTTTCCCTTATGGCTTCTCTGAACCATCCAGTTACAAAGAATAACTTCTTCACTTACAATCCTATAGAATGTCCCTTTTGCTCCCCGTAGCACTCATTCAAATAAACCTTGTAATACAGATTTTCCCCTCACAAATATCCTCATTCCTACCCCATGAGAACCAGAGTCTAAGAAATTTTATGATAAAGATTCTATCTTACACATCTTTAGGTCTCAATTCCAAGAACAGTACTTGTCAAATAGATGCCCAATAAATATTTAATTAAATTTAATGTTTATAAATGCCTGTAAAACTTTCTTGGATCATGGACCCGCTGAAATTCTGAGTAAGGCTATAAAGTTATATTCTCTAAAAGAGATACATAGACACATACACAAAATTTTGCATATAATTTAATGAGATTTATGGTGAACATTTGGACTGGCACACTCAACATTTGTTCCAACCCCATTCCAGTCTACAGAGGATGCAAAACTTAAAAGTATTTTTTGCAGGTTCCTTTGAAGATTTTCACCTCCAGTTTCAGGATTCCATTTTTTTTCAAAATATAATACCCACTCTTCTACCTTATTAGCTGTCCTCATATGCTACTGGCATTGCTTAAAGATTTGAGCTTCTGGCTTTCTTGTCATTCCTTCTAACACCACACATTTCATAACTCATAGTGATTTCAATATCTGTGTAAGATACTCTTTTCATGTGCTTGGTTTTGCTGTTTCTTGGCCTTCTGTCCTCCAGTGATCTCCTTGGCCTTACCTCAGTCCCCTATTTTTAAGGTCACATGCCAGATTGTTTCACTACCCAAAACTGCACTAACTGTGTTCTTAGTTTCAAACCCTTCACTATGTCCACTACTTCCTATATTTCTAGCATGCTGCTTCTATTATCCCAATTGCAAGAATGCTATATGACTAGGACATACAATTCAATGCTTCTATTAATTTACCATTACTATTACATGGTTCATCTTTGTGAGCACATCCTTGCTTATAACTTCAACTGTCTTGCTTCTCTCTTTCTCTTTCACACTCACTTGGAAAAGTACTAGAGCTGGTTAAATTCAACTCTCTTCATACTCTGCCAGCACCTGAGCAGTAAAAATGGGTGCAGAAAATCATACAACCATGCTGATTTGTCTTATTTTAACCCATGACCATTAACCTCAACTGTACTCATTGTGCTGCTTTGCAATTCTACATTTCACCAACCTATGCACTCTCTTCTTATCCTAGATGGGATATTATGTAACTTTTTTTCTCAGGCCTCAAAATAACTCTACTTCTGCCCCCTCCCATCCTCACTCTTACTTAGTTCACTGAGAAAATATAAGCAATCAAATAAGATTTTCGAACACCACCACCATACACTCTTCTTGTCTCCTATTAGTTTGAATGAATTTCATTGCATTCTATGACCTTTGACTTCTCAACGATATCCTTTTATTTTTGTCCTCCTTTATCTCTGGCATCATCAAATTTTCACTCTCTACTGAATCATTCATCAGAATATAAACCTGCTATAATATCTCCTATTTTTAAAACTCATTTGACCCATATGATTTTCAGCTATAGTCCCTTGAAAGAGTTGTCTATATTTATTGTCCCTATTTCCTTTCCTCCATTCTCCCTTGAACCTACTCTAATCAAGCTTTCATTTTTGTAATTCTCCTGAACAGCTGTCGAGATCACCAATGTTTCCACATAGCTGTATCTAATGGTCAACTCCCTGTTCTTGTTTGACTTGTCAACAGTATTTGATACAGCATGCTGTTTTTTTTGAAACATGTTCTTTACTTAATGTTCAGGAAATTACTCACTCTTGGTGTCATTCTTGGTCTCATTTGCTAGATTATCCTCCATTTCTGTATTACTAAACCTCACGGTGTCTTAGAGTTCAAACCTTGGGTCTCTTCTCTATGTACATGTACACTTAGGTAATAGTATCTAGTTCACAGCTTTAAATACTTTCTATATGTTGATATACTTTTTATATCTTGCTTTCTTTCTTGAACTCCAAATGTACATCCAACCACTAACTCAACATCATCTCAATTAGTGGCAATTTTAGTTTATCAGGTTAAAAATGTTGGTGCCGTCCTTGACTCATCTCTTTCTCTTACATTTGACAGCAAATCCTATAGATTCTACCTTCAAAATACATCCAGAAACTGGCACCTTACTGCTCTCATCACCACTATCCTGGTCCAATGCATTATAACTTCTTAAGTGGACTACTCTAGACTTTTCACTTGAGAAGTAGAGGGATCCAAAGCTCTAGTGCAGTTAGAATTAGACTACTACTCTATTCTCCACAGAGTGGCCACAGTGAAATTATTCAAGACTCTGTCAAATCATGTACTCTTTTACATAGAGCCTTCCAATATCTTACTATTTCATGCAGAAGAATAGCTAAAGTTCTTAGCACAATTTAAAAGGCACTACCTAATCAGAGGACTCACACCAACTCTATCCTCATGCTCTTCCACTCACTCTTTTTCTCACCCTGACCCTCCCTAACTGAACTTCTTTGCTATTTCTTAAACATACCAGGCTCTTGCCTCAGCCTTTGAACACATTCTCCTCTTTTCCCAGATATCTTTATGGCTTATTCCCTCAATTCTTTCAGGTCTCTGCTCAAATGTTACTATCATTGCCATACATCATTAAAGCTTTCCTTGATTGAGAAAGATAGAATAGTAATCCCTCCTTTTTTTTTTAAAAAAAAAAGCATTATCCTTTCCTTTTATCCTACTTTAATTTTCTCAGAATCATTTATTACCGTACGGCATAGTATATAAAGAAATTTATATTTGTTTATTACCTTGCCTCTATAAGAAAGACATTTGCTTGTATTGTTCACTGCCACATCCTTAGCACCTTGAACAGTAGCTAAGTATATGGTAGACGTTTTAGGAATAAATGCATGAATGAATAATAGAATGAATGCGATTCAATCTCTAAAATCTTTAATTAGGAACTGTGCCATGTTAAGAGAAGGAGGGATTGAAGCATCCCCCCCACCCTTTTTCTTTTTTTCTGACCTGGATCATGGCAGAGGTGGTGTGGTTTTATACTCAGGAGCAGCAACAGCTTTCAGAGTCTTTGATCTTTTGTATCAGTGTCCTTGTGATAGAGGATTCTAGAGAGTGAGAGTTACTCACAACTTAGTTTAGAGCCTGCTAATCTACAATTTTGCATTCACATAATTTCCTCTATTAAACCCCTTCTGCCTGAACTAACTAGAGTGAATTCTGTTGTCTATTTATTTGTAGGTGAAGTTTGAGTGTTACAATAACTGCTTCATGAAGTGGTTACAGGTAATCAATGTTTAAAGAAATACAAATCTTTAGTTGGCTCTGTGGCCAGGGTCCAGTTATCAGTAGAAAGTCAGATATGTTCCTATGTCAGCCAGTGGTAAAACAGTTATTTAAATTACCTCTTGTGTTGATCCTAGAATGAAGTCCTGCTGAAGACAAGCTATCCAGATTGAATGACTGGACAGTCCGTTAATGCTGGTTCAAACATAAAAAGACTGTGTGGGTGGAATGGCTAATTTTAACTATGCTGTAGAGCTTTGAATGTCTCAAAATATCATTAGAGAACCAAGGAATTCCTATGACTGCTCTAAGATAATATCTTCTCTCTTATATCAGCAGAGTTGAGGTAATAAAAAAATCAAGTCTTCTGATTTCCCAGTGTTTTATAAATGAGCCAAAGATGGCCTCTGTATATTAGCTGTATGTTGTTTATAGCAGACTGACTCCTATTAGCTCAAAAGGCAATCAGCACTAATATAAAATTTTTAGATATCCACTCGTTTTAATCATAGCCCAAATAAGCATACTTTAAGCTACTGAGAGCCTCCCTGCTTTCCACATGCATGAAACTACACCCACATCGGCTAACCATAGATAAGACCCATCAGTATAAAAGATGCCAAGCTACTGCTGCCTTTCAAAACTCTCTGACCCAGACTCCGTGCTGGGCTGTTGAATGACATTATCTAAACACACAAGCCCCGCCATCTGATCTCTCTCTCCCCTTGGAGTTCTCTTACTCTCCTATTGCTTTTATTTTTATTTTAAAAAATTTTTTACTGGAATATAGTTGTTTATAATGTTGTGTTAGTTTCAGGTATACAGCAAAGTGAATCAGCTATACATATACATATATCCACTCTTTTTTTAGATTCTTTTCCCATATAGGGTATTCTTGAACAACAAAAAAGTTATTCTATCCCAAATGCCAATAGGACATATGTTGAGAAACACTGCCATAGAGCTATAGGCTCTATAAGCATGTGGTCTGCAATTTAAGTATCATTGGTGATAGTTTTATCAAATGTTTTGCCATAGCATGAGTCACCAGTGTTCCAGTCTGCAGTATCCTCACAACTGTTGCCTGACTGCCAATGCCTTCCATTACTGGTTTTATTTCAGTAGCACCTCACATTTAGGTACAAATTATGTGTTAGGATATCAGTCCAGCTGCTGCATTAGTAATCCCAAAATGATGATGGTTTAGATTAGACAAATTTATTTATAATGTCCAAGCTGGTAGTTCTGCTTGAAGACATCAAGGGCCTCCACTTCTATCTTGTAACTCTACTATTTTTTTTTTATTGGAGTATAGCTGCTTTACACTGCTGTGTCAGTTTCTGCTGTACAGCAAAGTGAATTAGCCAGAGCACGGAGCACTGAGTTCCCTGTACTGTACAGTAGGTTCTCATTAGTTATCTATTTTATACATAGTATCCATAGTGTATGTGTATGTCAATCTCAATCTCCCAGTTCATCCCACCGCCCCCCTTTCCCCTTTGGTATCCATACGTTTGTTCTCTACCTCTGTGTCTCTATTTCTGCTTTGCAAATAAGATCATCCATGTCATTTTTCTAGATTCCACATATATGCGTTAATATACGATATTTGTTTTTCTCTTTCTGACTTAACTCTGTATAACAGTCTCTAGGTCCATTCACGTCTCTGCAAATGACACAATTTCATTCCTTTTTATGGCTGAGTAATATTCCATTGTATACATGTACCACATCTTCTTTATCCATTCATCTGTCGATGGACACTTAGGTTGCTTCCATGTCCTGGCTATTGTAAATAGTGCTGCAATGAACACTGCGATGAATGTATCTTTTTTTTTTTTCTTTTTAAACACCTTTGTTGGAGTATAATTGCTTTACAATGTTGTGTTAGTTTCTGCTGGATAACAAAGTAAATCAGCTATATGCATACATATATCCCCATATCACCTCCCTCTTGCATCTCCCTCCCACCTTCCCTATCCCACCCCTCTAGGTGGTCGCAAAGCACTGAGCTGCCTCCCTGTGCTATGCGGCTGCTTCCCACTAGCTAGCTATTTTACATTTGGTAGTATATATATGTCAATGCCACTCTCTCACTTCGTCCCAACTTACCCTTCCCCCTCTACATGTCCTCAAGTCCATTCTCTAAGTCTGCATCTTTATTCCTGTCCTGCCCCTAGGTTCGTCAGAACCATTTTTTTTTTTTAGATTCCATATATATATGTTAGCATACAGTATTTGTTTTTCTCTTTCTAACTTACTTCACTCTGTGTGACAGACTTTAGGTCCATCCACCTCACTACAAATAACTCAATTTTGTTTCTTTTTATGGCTGAGTAATATTCCATTGTATATATGTGCTACATCTTCTTTATCCATTCATCTGTCGATGGACACCTAGGTTGCTTCCATGTCCTGGCTATTGTAAATAGAGCTGCAGTGAACATTGTGGTACATGTCTCTTTTTGAATTATGGTTTTCTCAGGGTATATGCCCAGGAGTGGGATTGCTGGATCATATGGTAGTTCTATTTTTAGTTTTTTAAGGACCCTCCATACTATTCTCCATAGTGGCTGTATTTTACATTCCCATCAACAGCATAAGAATTACCCTCCTACTTCTGAGTAGTGGTCCCTGGGTCATAGCCTTTGTATGATTTAATGCAGTGAGGGACTCCTACATTCACATCTGGCCATTATCAAAAAATCTAAAAACAATAAATGCTGGAAAGGGTGTGGTGAAAAGGGAACCCTCCTGCACTGTTGGTGGGAGGGTTTTGTAGTTTTGATTTGCATTTCTCTAATAATTAGTGATTTTGAGCAGCTTTTCATGTGCCTCTTGGCCATTTGTATCTCTTCCTTGGTGAAATGTCTATTTAGGTCTTCTGCCCCATTTTTTAATTGGATTGTTTGTTTTTTTGATATTGAGTTCCATGAGCTGTTTGTATATTTTAGAGATTAATCCTTTGTCTGTTGTTTCATTTGCAAATATTTTCTCCCATTCTGAGGGCTGCCTTTTTGTCTTGTTTGTGGTTTCCTTTGCTGTGCAAAAGCTTTTAAGTTTAATTAAGTCCCATTTGTTTATTTTTGGTTTTATTTCCATTACTCTAGGAGGTGGGTCAAAAAAGATCTTGCTGTGGTTTATGTCAAAGAGTGTTTTTCCTCTAAGAGTTTTATAGTGTCTGGTCTTACATCTAGGTCTTTAATCAATTTGGAGTTTATTTTTGTGTATGGTGTTAGGTAGTGATCTAATTTCATTCTTTTACATGTAGCTGTCCAGTTGTAGTGAGGTAGATGGACCTAGAGTCTGTCATACAGAGTGTAGTAAGTCAGAAAGAGAAAAACAAATACCGTATGCTAACGCATATATATGGAATCTAAAAAAAAAAAAAATGGTACTGATGAACGTAGTTGCAGGGCAGGAATAAAGATGCAGACATAGAGGAGGGACTTGAGGACATGGGTTGGGAGGGGAAAGCTGGGGCGAAGTGAGAGTAGCATCGGCATATATACAATATCAAATGTAAAATAGTTAGCTTGTGGGAAGCAGCAGCGAAGCACAGGGAGATCAGCTCTGTGTTTTGCGATGACCTAGAGGGGTGGGATAGGGAGGGTGGGAGGGAGGCTTAAGAGGGAGGGGATATGGGGACATATGTATGCATATGGCTGACTCACTTTGGTGTACAACAGAAAACTAACACAGTATTGTGAAGCAATTATACTCTAATAAAGATCTATTTTTAAAAAATATGTCTACTTCCATTCTTTGCCTCAAGGCCTATAAATGGAGTCAGGTTGCAAAATTCCCCTGGGAGCCAATTAAAAAGTAAACCAGGAAAAATAAGGTTTTCACATCAAAACAATTGCAATATTGTGTTAACGTGTAAAAGAAAAATCTGAGGAATGGACTCTCAGATTCTAGACAAGGATGGCAAAGATATCATTTTAAGATAGGCTTGACATTCTTAATATGGGTTTATATGACTAGAGATTTTTAAACTATTTCTTGATTTAGAGTTCCAGTCTGAGCACCTGGGAGTGCTTTTAAATGGTTTCTCAGTGAGTTGATTAAAACCTGGATTCAATATTGGTCTATCATTAATGAATTTGGGATGTCAGAATTTCCTTAGTATAATGTAGGAAAAATATCCAAAGTCTTAGGGAAATAAGACTGCTGAAATGGATTATTTGTTTTATAGGCAACTGGCTCAATCACCCCTTAATTCTTTCTTCACCACAGAATTGAGAATTATGTCAGTGTAGAAAACTACATTAGCCAAAGCCCTGTAGTGTCTGTTCTCTGTAGGCCATGTATGAAAATGGGAAATGGTGACACTGAAACAGACTCTCTGATATCAGTGGGGTTATGAAATCCCTGGGTGACAGAGGCAAAGAAGCAGCACCTAATGAAAAGGGATAAGACTGTAATAGTTATTCTATTAGGCAGCAGAGCCAAGGTAATTGACAGCAGAGCCAAGGTGGTAATAAAAGTTCTTTGATCTCAAGTTATCTTTGGTGGTAACTAATTGTACATGGCATTTCTAGAACTGAAACAGAGTAGTCCATTCATTCCCCACTTGATCTGCTTTACCAGAGGGGAGCAAAATTTATCTATGTTAGGAAGGTCAAAGTGGAAAGCTCTGCAACTGAAGAGATTGTCAGAAATACAGGTCTGTGGTGGTGCGTGAACAGAGAAGAATTTCTTTGGTCAGATGGGCAGGGACATAGAGAGAAGGTTATAAGTTTGGTGACAAGGCGCTATGGGGAGGAGATTTGTGAATGGATCTCTTGAAATGGGACCAGAATGGAAGATTATTTGTTTTCCATATAAATTATCATTTATGGCCCCCTCTTCTAAGCACTTTCATTCAGGTTAACCATATGATCCACACTGTGGGTGTCACTGTCTTTCTTCAACCATTCCAGTTCATGCCCACTGGACTCATGAACAGAGTGGACATAATATTAGGGACTCAATATTTCCTCCCACTGAAGTTTTTATCTGACTACTGAGATTGTGGTGTACTAAGTATAGCATTAAGAGAGAACAGTGGTGAGCCCCTGATATAGCAGTATATTGAAGGGAACCAACCAGCCACCCGGGGGCAGGTGAACCTGTTCATTATATAAAGGGTAGACTTTTTTCATCCTGGAACTGACTCATATTATGCAAATGGCTGGAACTACTAAATAGATCTATTGAAAACTAAAAAGCATTCAATAAATTACTACATGAGAATAATTCATATCATATTACATGTGTCTATGCCATTACTTTATTATCAAACCAAGGCCTAAATACAGGTTAAAAGTTGCTTGAAGCATTGGAAATTCTTGCTGAGGACTATCCTTTCATTCTTAACAAAGTTGGTATTTGTAATAGAATAGTGTGGGTTGTGCTACCATAAAACACAACATCATATCTCAGTGTATTAAAATAATAAAGGTTTATTTCTTGCCCATGCTACTTGACAGTGGCACATGGCCAGGTGCTTATCACGGATACTAACGTAGACAGTCTAACAGTCAACATTTTGAATCTTGCCTGTTGTGCCAGAGGGAAAAAACCACTCTGAAGAGTCTCACTGTAGCCCAGAAGTAATACTTCACTTCTGCTCACTCTACATTTGCCAGACTAGTTACATAGCCCCAGACAACCATAAACAGTTAGGAAGTGCAATCCTACAATAAACCTGGGGCAAGGAGGACTGGAACAGTGCTGCTGACTACCAAAGTGTCTGTTCAAGAATTCTGTCAAACTTTTCTTAAGGCATTAATACTATTCTGGGAAGGTATATAACAGATAGCTTTCAAATTCTGAAGACTGGCCAATTCGTTTCTCTTACATTCTTCTAAGGATTTTCTTGGAGCTATGCTGTCTTGCTTGATTTTCCATTTTTTTCCTTTTTCTCCATTTCCCCTTTTCTCCTTTGTCTTGAGTGGGCATTCCAAGAATAACAAATTGTGTGTGAAAACATAGGCTGGCTCAGTATAGGTAAAGGAAATGTTTGTTGGGAAAAGGTCAAGGGCTTAAAGAAGACGATTCTGCAATGTACTCTGTTGGCCTATGAATAGCATTGCCTAAACTCTAATTCGAGTCTAGGTAACTCAAAGTGCTTCAAGAATAATGAATTAGAAGATGTGGAAATAGTGTGACTCTGGAGGAAAATGTGGCCTCCATTATCCACTTAGTGATAGTTCAAACAGAGATGTGGATATTAGACCCTGGCTTTGCAAATTGCATTATGAAATGCTACCTGGGCCACCTCAGTTATTTCAAAGAGCCATGGATCTCTTTGCTTCCATCTGACATCCAGATAGACAGGAAGGGCTGTGCAGATAGGGTGGTAAATGAGGATTATTTTATAGTCTGTTTCTTGTGGAAGTGAAGGAGGGGACAGACACCTAAGGAATACAATCCTGCCATAGATGCCAGAATATCTAGATACACTGAAGTAAGATAGATTGATCACATTTCACATAAACATAAATTCACTAATATTAAGGTTCCGATTAATATTATTGTTTAAAAAGACTTCAACTTAACATTATATTTAATTGATGACTTAACTGGTGTTTGTTACATGCATAGCACAATGCAATGGTCAAACACATTTCAGCTTCAGGTGGAAGTTCTCCATGAACTTCATCAACTCTAAAAACTACAGAGAAGTGCTACAGAAGTGATCACCACGTTGGAGAATTGCATTTACTGAATAAATTTAACAAAGATGAAGACCAGATACATGCTTTCAGTACTAAGAAAAAACAATGGGAATTAAAAGAGGAATGCAAAGCTATACACGGGGCAGATTTGAAGTGAACATGATTTTCCAAAAAATCTTAAAAGCAATGAATTCTACATGGTTAAAATGGGTTATTTCCTCCTGAATGAGTACACTGAATGGATCATGCATCCCCAGACCCTGTCGTGACTCAATCACATACTATTTGACTTACATAGTATTCTTATCTGATGAACTCAGAGCACATCTATTTTATTAACGTTTGTTCACAATATTCACAAGAATCACAAAGGGGGAGAGCCAACCATGGAAATATCCAAAAGAAGAACATTCTAGAGAGGGCAGACAGCAGAAACAAGAAGAACTACAATCCTGCAGCCTGTGGAACAAAAACCACATTCACAGAAAGATAAACAAGATGAAAAGGCAGAGGGCTATGTACCAAATGAAGGAAGAAGATAAAACCCCAGAAAAACAACTAAATGAAGTGAAGAGAGGTGACCTTCCAGAAAAAGAATTCAGAATAATGATAGTGAAGATGATCCAGGACCTCGGAAAAAGAATGGAGGCAAAGATCGAGAAGATGCAAGAAATGTTCAACAAAGACCTAGAAGAAATAAAGAACAAACAAACAGAGATGAACAATACAATAACTTAAATGAAAACAACACTAGAAGGAATCGATAGGAGAATAACTGAGGTGGAAGACCGGATAAGTGACCTGGAAGACAGAATGGTGGAATTCACTGCTGCAGAACAGAATAAAGAAAAAAGAATGAAAAGAAATGAAGACAACCTAAGAGACCTCTGGGACAACATTAAATGCAAAAACATTTGCAATATAGGGGTCCCAGAAGGAGAAGAGAGAGAAAAAGGACCCGAGAAAATATTTGAAGAGATTATAGTTGAAAACTTCCCTAACATGGGAAAGGAAATAGCCACCCAAGTCCAGGAAGCACACAGAGTCCCAGGCAGCATAAACCCAAGGAGAAACACGCTGAGACACAGAGTAATCAAATTGGCAAAAATTAAAGACAAAGAAAAATTATTGAAAGCAGCAGGGGAAAAATGACAAATAACATACAAGGGAACTCCCATAAGGTTAACAGCTGATCTCAGCAGAAACTCTACAAGCCAGAAGGGAGTGGCATGATATACTTAAAGTGATGAAAGGGAAGAACATACAACCAAGATTACTCTACTCGGCAAGGATCTCATTCAGATTCGATGGAGAAATCAAAAGCTTTACAGACAAGCAAAAGCTAAGAGAATTCAGCACCACAAAACCAGCTCTACAACAAATGCAAAAGGAACTTCTCTAAGTGGGAAACACAAGAGAAGAAAAGGATCTACAAAAACAAACCCAAAACAATTAAGAAAATGGTCATAGGAACATACATATCGATAATTACCTTTAAACGTGAATGGATTAAATGCTCCATCCAAAAGAAACAGGTTCGCTGAATGGATACAAAAACAAGACCCATCTACATGCTGTCTACAAGAGACCCACTTCAGACCTAGGGACACATACAGACTGAAAGTGATGGGATGGAAAAAGATATTCCATGCAAATGGAAATCAAAAGAAAGCTGGAGTAGCAATACTCATATCAGATAAAATAGACTTTAAAATAAAGAATGTTACAAGAGACAAGGAATAACACTACATAATGGTCAAGGGATCAATCCAAGAAGAAGATATAAAAATTATAAATATATATGCACCCAGCATAGAAGCACCTCAATACATAAGGTACCTGCTAACAGCTATAAAAGAGGAAATCGGCAGTAACACAATAATAGTGGGGGATTTTAACACCTCACTTAAATCAATGGGAAGATCATCCAAAATGAAAATAAATAAGGAAAGAGAAGCTTTAAATGACACAATAGACCAGATAGATTTAATTGATATTTATAGGACATTCCATCCAAAAACAGCAGATTACACTTTCTTCTCAAGTGTGCACAGAACATTCTCCAGGATAGATCACATCTTGGGTCACATATCAAGCCTCAGTAAATTTAAGAAAACTGAAATCATATCAAGCATCTTTTCTGACAACCACGCTATGAGATTAGAAGTGAATTACAGGGGAAAAACGTAAAAAGCACAAACACATGGAGGCTAAACAATACATTACTAAATAGCCAAGAGATCACTGAAGAAATCTAAGACGAAATCAAAAAACACCTAGAGACAAATGACAATGAAAATAAGATGATCCAAAACCTATGGGATGCAGCAAAAGCAGTTCTAAGAGTGAAGTTTATATCTATACAAGCCTACATCAAGAAACAAGAAAAATCTCAAATAAACAATCTAACCTTACACATAAGGGAACTAGAGAAAGAAGACCAAACAAGACCCAAAGTTAACAGAAGGTAAGAAATCATAAAGATCAGAGCAGAAATAAATGAAATAGAAACAAAGAAAACAATAGCAAAGATCAACAAAACTAAAAGCTGGTTCTTTGAGAAGATAAACAAAATTGATAACCATTAGCCAGACTCATCAAGAAAAAGAGGGAAAGGACTCAAATCAATAAAATTAGAAATGAAAAAGGAGAAGTTACAACAGACATCACAGAAATACAAAGCATCCTAAGAGGCTACTACAAGCAACTCTATGCCAATAAAATGGACAACCTGGAAGAAATAGACAAATTCTTAGAAAGGTATAACCTTCCAAAACTGAACCAGGAAGAAATAGAAAATATGAACAGACCAATCACAAGCAATGAAATTGAAACTGTGACTAAAAATCTTCCAACAAACAAAATCCAGGACCAGATGGCTTCACAGGTGAATTCTATCAAACATTGAGAGAAGAGCTAACACCCATCTTTATCAAACTCTTCCAAAAAACTGCAGAGGAAGGAACACTCCCAAACTCATTCTATGAGGCCACCATCATCCTGATACCAAAACCAGACAAAGATACTACAAAAATAGAAAATTACAGACCTATATCACTGATGAATATAGATGCAAAAATCCTCAACAAAATACTAGCAAACAGAATCCAACAACACATTAAAAGGATCATACACCATGATCAAGTGGGAGTTATCCCAGGGATGCAAGGATTCTTCAGTATATGGAAATCAATCAATGTGATACACCATAGTAACAAATTGAAGAATAAAAACCATATGATCATCTCAATAGATGCAGAAAAAGCTTTGGAGAAAATTCAACACCCATTTATGACAAAAACTCTCCATAAAGGGCACAGAGGGAACCTACCTCAACATAATAAAGGCCATATACGACAAACCCACAGCAAACATCATTCTCAATGGTGAAAAACTGAAAGCATTTCCTCTAAGATCAGTAATGAGACAAGGATGTCCACTCTTGCCACTGTTATTCAACATAGTTTTGGAATTCCTAGCCACAGCAATCAGAGAAGAAAAAGAAATAAAAGGAATACAAATTGGAAAAGAAGAAGTAAAACTGTCACTGTTTGTAGATGACATGATACTATACATAGAGAATCCTAAAAATGCCACCAGAAAACTACTAGAGCTAATCAATGAATTTGGTAAAGTTGCAGGATACAAAACTAATGCATAGAAATCTCTTGCATTCCTATACAGTAATGATGAAAATCTGAAAGAGAAATTAAGGAAACACTCCCATTTACCATTGCAACAAAAAGAATAAAATACCTAGGAATAAACCTACCTAGGGAGACAAAAGACCTGTATGCAGAAAACTATAAGACACTGTTGAAAGAAATTAAAGATGATACCAACAGATGGAGAGATATACCACGTTCTTGGATTGGAAGAATCAATATTGTGAAAATGACTATGCTACCCAAGACAATCTACAGATTGAATGCAATCCCTATCAAATTACCAGTGGCATTTTTTACGGAACTAAAACAAAAAATCTTAAAATGTGTGTGGAGACACAAAAGACCCCGAATAGCCAAAGCAGTCTTGAAGGTAAAAAATGGAGCTGGAGGAATCAGACTCCCTGACTTCAGACTATACTATAAAGTTATAGTAATCAAGACAATATGGTACTGGCACAAAAACAGAAACATAGATCAATGGAACAGGATACAAAGTCCAGAGATAAACCCACTCACCTATGGTCAACTAATCTATGACAAAGGAGGCATGGATATACAACAGAGAAAAGACAGTCTCTTCAATAAGTGGTGCTGGGAAAACTGGACAGCTACATGGAAAAGAATGAAATGAGAACACTCCCTAACATCATATACAAAAATAAACTCAAAATGGATTAGAGATCTAAATGTAAGACCAGACACTATAAAACTCTTAAAGGAAAACATAGAAAGAACACTCTTTGACATAAATCACAGCAAGATCTTTTTTGATCCACCTCCTAGAGTAATGAAAATAAAAACAAAAATAAATACATGGGACCTAATGAAACTTCAAAGTTTTTACACAGCAAAGGTAACCATAAACAAGACAAAAAGACAACCCTCAGAATGGGAGAAAATATTTGCAAACGAATCAACGGACAAAGGATTAATCTCCAAATATATAAACAGCTCATGCAGTTCAATATTAAAAAAACAAACAACCCAGTCCAAAAATGGGCAGAAGACGTAAATAGACATTTCTCCAAAGCAGACATACAGATGGCCAAGAAGCACATGAAAAGCTGCTCAATATCACTAATTATTAGAGAAATGCAAATCAAAACTACAATGAGGTATCACCTCACACCAGTCAGAATGGCCATCATCAGAAAATCTACAAACAAATAATGCTGGAGAGGGTGTGGAGAAAAGGGAACCCTTTTGCACTGTTGGTGGGAATGTAAATTGATACAGCCACTATGGAGAACAGTATGGACATTCCTTAAAAAACTAAAAATAGAATTACCATATGATCCAGCAATCCCACTGCTGGGCATATACCCAGAGAAAAACATAATTCAAAAAGACACATGCACCCCAAATGTTCATTGCAGCAGTATTTACAGTAGCCAGGTCATGGAAGCAACCTAAATGCCCATCTACAGACAAATGGATAAAGAAGATGTGGTACATAGATACAATGGAATATTACTCAGCCATAAAAAGGAATGAAATTGGGCCATTTGTTGAGACATGGATGGATCTAGAGACTGTCATACAGAGTAAAGTAAGTCAGAAAGAGAAAAACAAATATCGTATATTAACGCATATATGTGGAACCTAGAAAAATGGTACAGATGAACCAGTTTGCGGGGCAGAAATTGAAACACAGATGTAGAGAACAAACATATGGACACCAAGCAGGGAAAGTGGGGGTGGGGTGGTGGTGGTGTGATGAATTGGGCGATTGGGATTGTCATGTATACACTGATGTTTATGAAATGGATAACTAAGAAGAACCTACTGTATAAAAAATTAAAAAAAATAAAATTCAAAAAAAAAAAGAATCGCAAAGGGGGAAATCTAATCTTCATGTTAAAGACAGACAAACTAAAACTAGATTAGAATTAGTGACATGTCCAAGATCATGTAAATACCACCTGAACTTGAAGTAGAGTTTACTTGTCTTCTTCCCAACCAGCAATCTTTCTCTAGATCACACTGTCCATGCAGTTCTCAAGTGTCTCACGTTGTTGATAAACTGGAATAATGCTGAATCCCATATGATTATGCTATCCAAGCAAGATTTAATGTCTGTGTGATACCTGTCCCTCAAGAGATGGGACAGGTGTGTTATTATTCTTTAGCAAATTACTAAGCAGCAACTCAAAAAGAGTATAACTCTAAATGCCGTACTGTGGAATTGATATTGTGAATTCTGTATTACAATTTTCACTTTCTCCTTCCCAACAGCTAACTGACATGAGGAGGAAACTAGCTGCCAAAACAGTGTGTAAGCTGAGTGCAACAACAATTCTAATGCAAAAAAGTCTGAAATTAAAATTGACTTTTAAAGTCAAACTAACGCTTAAGCCAATAAGGAAAAATGACTTCTAATTCGTGTTTTTTATAGTGTACACTGAACATGGTTCTCTATGAAAGTAGGTCAGATTCCCTTGCTAGGCTCTGAACTGCTTTTAACAAAAGCTACCTGTTTGATAATGAGAAATAGTAGTATTTGAAACTTCATCCATATTAAGTCACAGGAATGAACTCAGTGAGTGGCCTGACATTTCCTGGAGAGTGCCTGATAATCAGATAGTACGTGTGGACGCATTTGAATAGGTTTTAAGATAAGAGTAGTGTGATTATGCAGTCATGCGAATTATAGTTAGAAAATGTATGAAATTCCACCATTCAATGATGGTCTTTGTTCAGTGACAAAAATCATTAAACTTGTAATGGATTATAAGGAATCTATACGGCAAAAGGGCATTTGTTATTACAAATGTAAATCCAAGCTTCAGCTCATGTCAGATGTATAATGGTGTACAAATAAATATTTTATGATGACTATGCCATTAAAAACCAGCAGTTGATGTTTCAGAATATGGGTGACCTTACTAAGGCTGTAGAAGTAAGTTTAAGTTAGTAAACTTTAAGCTTAAAACTAGGAATTTCACATATTCATAAAAAGATTAAAAATTATCCATGCCATCCTAATGGCAGAAAAACGTATGAAAGGTGACATGGTGAAACAGAAAGAATACAAAATAGAAGACAGGAAGCCTGAATTCTAGCTGGGCTGGACACTTGACCTTGGATTTTAATTATCATCCACATTTTCCTCATCTGTAAAATGATGATAATGAGTATAACAATTGTAAGTGAAAGTTATAAATGTATAAAATGCTAAGCAAACACAAAACGTGATTATATTAGTAAAATTTACATACGCTAATAGAACATTAGCATGTAGTCTTATGATTATCTAGGTAAATGTTTATTTTTATTTATTTATTTTTAATTACAATTACATTGCTTTACCTATTTTCAAAAACATTCTCCAAAAGAAACAGTT
The DNA here is from genome assembly GCF_005190385.1 of Monodon monoceros. Taxonomy (NCBI): domain Eukaryota; kingdom Metazoa; phylum Chordata; class Mammalia; order Artiodactyla; family Monodontidae; genus Monodon; species Monodon monoceros. The sequence goes on from NW_021703767.1 coordinate 52,932,911, forward strand.
TTCCAATAGTTGATGCATTTATAGCCACATAATTCGAAAGACATGGTTTGAAAGATATGCTTGTGTATGAGTTAGTCATACTCACCTACATTTTCCATACAGGATAATGAGGTGTTACTATAAGCACAAGTACCAGCAAACTCTGCCCAACATATCAGTTTGCTGTTCGGTGAAAAACACTATCTGGCACAGGTAAACTTTTGCATTTCTTGTACACATCGTCTTACAGTACTATGGGAATGTGGGACTGGTGTTTAGTAAATTGTTCGCAATAAGCATTTTAAAATTTTCAATTATAAATAAAAGTTTCTGATTGATGAAGCACGAGTATGCAGTCATGTGATTTATGGGGCATGTCACTTATTCATATATCTGGAAGTGACTGATTTATTCATCCAAGGAGTTTTTTCCAAGTCATGCAACTGCTTTGAGACCATGACTGATTTATATTCTCAGGAAATGGTGACTGGTTCATGCACTTGATTTATAAGATGCACTACTGACTTACAAATCCTCCAGCTGAAGTAGAAGTCAGTTTTGTTTTTTTTTTTAAGATGTTGGGGGTAGGAGTTTATTAATTAATTTATTTATTTTTGCTGTGTTGGGTCTTCGTTTCTGTGCAAGGGCTTTCTCTAGTTGTGGCAAGCGAGGGCCACTCTTCATCGCGGTGCGCGGGCCTCTCACTATCGCGGCCTCTCTTGTTGCGGAGCACAGGCTCCAGACGCGCAGGCCCAGTAGTTGTGGCTCACGGGCCTAGTTGCTCCGTGGCATGTGGGATCTTCCCAGACCAGGGCTCAAACCCGTGTCCCCTGCATTGGCAGGCAGATTCTCAACCACTGCGCCACCAGGGAAGCCCAAGTCAGTGTTTTATACCTGGGATATAAATATCTGTTTTATTAATTAGATTGATTTATTTTACTTATTTGTGTACACAGACTTTAAATTTTAGCTATAGTCTTGCTCTAAATCCCTTTGATTCTATAAGGGGTCTCTTCTCTAAAATACAGATTGTATAATTACAATTCGGTTTATGGAAACATCTACTGCATGCTGCGCTACATTCTTTCAGAACTACATTCTTTCTCTGACCAAGATGTATTCTTTGCCTATTTCTTTTTGCTTTTAGAGCCAAATACACAAGGCTTTACTTGTTTTGCCTGTCATCACTTATTCTCTGTTCTCATCCGTTTTCAAATATACTTATAATCACAGCTGGCACTTTGGGGCCTTAGCTGCCCCTTCAGGAGCCAAAGGCTGGCTTCATGGTGGCCTTGTGAATGCTACTGATTCATGATAGCTTGTCTCATGAGGGGAGTGGTACCAGTCCCGGGGAGACACATGACCGGCAACTAGTGCAGAGCAAGCTGAAAATGGATGGGTCGGGGACAGAGGAAAGTGACCTTGCTACAGACACTCACCTTGAAGAGGGCACCAGGGGTCGGGGTCAAGAGTTTAAAAGCACCTCGGTCTGAATTTTGCTTCCAAAATTCTTGGACCTGAAGACATCTAAACTCATGACTAAGGCACAGGGTATATAGCAACTTAGAATTCATATGGTGATCAAATGATTGGAAGCCAGGTGTTGATGATTCTGAGAAATAATAATAGTGGCTAATATTTATTGAGTGCTTATTGTATTCCAGATACTGTTCTAAGGGCTTTACATATATAAACTCAATCATCACAACAGACACTAACAACACCTTTTTCAGAGACAGACAGAGACCCAAATATGTTACATATCCTACCCGAGTTCAAACAAAGAGAAAGTGAAAGAGCCAGGAATTAAACGCACCCTGCTCTCTACTACCTCTCCTGAGAACAGAGAAGTTAGGAAGTCGGCCTCAGACCCAGAAAAGAGAGGCTGAAAGCAATAATAATGTGAGAATTTCAGAATATCAGAATTTCAGCAAAGTGTACTGCTATTGAAGGTGGAGGCTAATTCTTTTTTGGGGGTTGGTGGTGAAGAGCTTGAATTGTGCTCAAGATAACCTATTGGAACTAAGGAAAAGAACTGCAGGCTGCTATCCAAGATGTGGGAAATTGGAGGCAGGCTAGAGAAGCATGTGGGTATCAGAGTGCATTCAGAAGATCACTCTATCCTGTGGTGAAGAGGACCAAGTACTGTGCCTGGAATAAAATTGACTCAGTGACACTTTATTAAATAAACACTGTTGAAAGGCAAAGACTTGGGAGAGACACTACAATCTATTTCAGGTATTTGGAAGCCCCATGAAATCTGTGAATGTGGGCTACTTGTTTACCTATGAATTGGCTGAGAAGCTAGAGAAGGTAGGTGAGTTAGGGCAGATGTTTACCACAGACTATTTTAAAAATACACATTTTATAATGTTCTTGTCATAAACTCATTGTATAAATGTTAGCTTTTTAAATCATTTGAATTATAAAAGCAATTCACTTCTATGGTTAAAATAAGTGTCAATGGTTAAAGACAGAACTTTCCTCTTCCCACCATAGAATAGCCATGCTTGCACTTAACTTCTCATCATGAACAATGAGAAAACTGTACAAATGATATGAAACATCTGCTTTCAGACACTGGACACCAGGGAGAACAGATCTGTGGTCACTGTGAGAAGGAAACTGCACATGAGGTGAACTTCCTATCAGAAGGCTCTTTCTAGATCTCAAGCAAAGCTCAGTGGTCCTGGGGAATTGAAGAGACACAGACTGCAGGCAGTGGGACAGGTGACCTGAATTTGCAGGCCACATTACAAGACAGGAAGGAGTTAGAGAAAGAATTCTGGAAATCTGCATAGGAAACATCTTGAATCTTTGCCTGAATTCTAATCTGTACATGTGTAGGGTGTTGCTTACCACCTATAACTAAAACCAAAACCAAATAAATCAAAGTCAAGAACAGAAGAACATGAGGTCAATGGTGGTCTCTTTAATTAAGAGTCACAATTCTTCACTTTGTTCTATACCTAAGCCAGTGTTCAGATCCAGAACCCACTGGCTGGGTCTCTAGGAGGAAGGACCCTGCTAGACCATGGCAAACACATACGAGCACAATTCCCTCAATCCTTCCCCAACAGAGCCTATGGCCATTTACCTGGGTCCATGTCTGCTTTGGGGAGGATTATTGGACATGGAGTTGACTTTGATACCCAGAGATTAAAAGCACCATCACTGTACCCCTTCAGAGTGGGGACCTATGGGAGCCAGGTAGTAAGCAGAGTTCTGACAAGTCCAGCTCACAGTGGGTCTCCTGCAGTTATCTCCCTAGTTCCTGAGTGTATGACTGGAATTTCTACATTTGGCAGTTGGAGTAGCACCAACATTAAGTCCCTGGTCTCTGGGGTAAATTCTGCACATAGTGTGGAAGGCATAGCTGATCATAGCTACTTCATGTTTAAGTAAGAGGGAGTCTGCAGTCACTTCCCAGGATCCATCTATTTTCTCTAGGGGCCAGACTGGAAAATTAAATGAAGATATGAAAGGGACTACCACTCCTACCTCATTTTGTTATTAATGGTGATACAAATTTCTGCCACAGCCCCTCTCTCACCCTGGGATACCATATTGTTTTTGAGAACCACTGCACTACATTGATATCATGATGACTGACAGGAAAAGTAAAAGGTGGCTGATATGCTGGTGGCCTTGGTAAGACATGCCAGAGGGTGGGAGATAAATCCTACATAGATTCAGGGAAGAGCCACTTCAGTGAAGGTTTAAAGGGTCTAGTGGTCAGGGCTATGCTAGAATATCCCTTCTAAAGTAAAAGACAAATTGTTGTGTCTTGCATCCCCTACTACAAAATAGCCTGGTAGGCTTCTTTGGGCTCTGGAGGCAACATATTCCATGCCTAGCAATATTATCAACCCATATACTGGGTGGCATGGAAAGCTGTTAGCTTTGTCTGGGGCTCCAAGTTGGTCTAGACTGCAGTGCAACCATCCTATTGCTTGGGCTATACAATCCTGCAGACTTTATGGTGTTGGAAGTGTTAATGGTAGAAAAAGATTCAGCACAGAAATTATGGTAAACTCCAGTGGGAGGGGCATGATACTGCCCCTGGGATTCTGGAGCTCTCCATGCTATCCACATGTTTATGTTTATAGAACCCTGGTAGAGACAGATGATTTGACCAAGGAAAATCAAGTGACATATTGTTGAGAAGCAAGTTTCCAAGGGTCTCTCGAATGTTGCATATTAGAGCAGAGGCACTATTTTTGTTCTGGACTATCTTTTCTTCTTTTTTTGGGGGGGGGGCAAATATAATTTGATAATTACTTTTACTTCAGTGGATTTATGTTTTATCAGATATACTAAGTAAATTATTTGACTTCACAATTTACATTTCTTGTTTGTGACACAGAGAAGCTAAGTTGAACTATATTAATCCCTTCCTCTTTGAAGAATTTTACTGTGAAGCAAAACGGACCTTGAATAGAAATGTTACATTGAGTACCTCAGTACAGCTGGGCAGAAAATAAGAGCCTATACTAGAAAAGTAGAAAATAACCCAAATACAATAGCTTCTTTTGTGATTTCATTTTTATAACAGAACGTTTGAGAAAAAATCTTTTTTTAAAAAATTAATTAATTAATTAATTTTTGGCTGCATTGGGTCTTTGTTGCTGCGCACAGCCTTTCTCTAGTTGTGGCGAGCAGGGGCTACTCTTCACTGTGGTGCGCAGGTTTCTCATTGCAGTGGCTTCTCTTGTTGAGTAGCACGGGCTCTAGGCCTGCGGGCTCAGTAGTTGTGGCTTGCGGGCTCTAGAGCGCAGGCTCAGTAGTTACGGCACACGGGTTTAGTTGCTCTGTGGCATGTGGGATCTTCCCAGTCCAGGGCTCGAACCCATGTCCCCTGCGTTGGCTGGTGGATTCTTAACCACTGTGCCACCAGGGAAGCCCTGGGAAAAAATCTTTTGAATAAAAAGTTGGTATGTTCATCAGGGTCCTAAGGCAACTATCAGAAATTGATTCAGGCCTGTTAAAGCAGTAAAAACAATTGATTTAAACAATTTTGAGAGATCCTGGTAATCATTTGGAAGGCTAGAGAACTGGGCCGTAAAGAGAGCTGCGCTGCTAGAACCCCAGGCAAATCATGCCATACCACTAGCCAGCAGGGTAACAGAGTTGCACCACTAAGCACTGGATGTGACCTGGCCTTCTTCACCTTTCGCCATGGGAATTGGGGTTTAGGCAGCCAGGATAAATGGTGATACTCTGGCTACTGACAATGCTCTGAGTAATAACATCCCCTGCCTCTTACCCAGACAGCATTCTATCAGAACCCATGAAATTGTGGCAGGACAACTTTTTAGCTTTCATGTAGAATAAAATCTCATTTCCTTCACAATTTTGACAGCCTTGACATCTAAGTGATCATTTTTGTTTATTCCTAAGTATATTATTTTGTTGTTGACTCATAATGTATGTTCTAAGTTTTAGGGATCTCTGTGGTTTTTAAGAAGCACTCATGATCAACTGGGCCATCTTTTAGGGTATGAGACTTTTAAGCTCATGTCAACTTGATACTAGAGATTTTTATCTCTTGGTTACATTCCTTCCTCTCCCGGCCAAGAATTGTAACAAGTAAGGTTTCACACCACATAGGTCATGAAAGTATGTCACCAAGGCTCTAGAATGCTCGAAGGGTTTCATTTCTCTTACCCTGGGGCAGACCTTTCCTGTTCAGGTCTTGCACAAGCCCCTGAGTTTCATCTTTGTTTTGTGATTCCTCCCAAATAATAAAAGAATTCATGCAAAATAAGAATTCATGTAATCAGTGTTTCCTAGGTTTAAATTTTGTTCTGAGGACTTTAGCAGAGCCCTTGCAGGACATTTGGTCCTGTCTAAAACATCCATAAGACATTTGGTCCATTATTCGTTTGGCCCACGCCAAAAGATCCTTGATATTTGGTCCTGTCCAAAACCACTTGGCATGAAACAAATATGCTTGTGGGCATTTTAGATAGGACCAAATTTCAAGGACCTTTTAGTGTGGACCAAATGTCTTATGGACCAAATGTATTATGGATGTTTTGGACAGCACCAAATGTCTGCTAACCAATCCCATTTTATTTTAATAAGTATTAATACAAATTGAAACATAGATGTGAAGGAATACTGAGAACAGAGTTCTCTGGCAGAAAAAAAGTAGAATAAGCATTAAAAACTTAAGCTGAACTTAAAACTGAAATTTCATTCTTTGTTATTTACCAAAGAGAAATAAAACATATATCCTCATAAGGACTTGACATGAATGTTCATAGGTGCATTATCATATTAGCCCCAAATTGGAAACAAACAGATACCTGTCAACAGGTAAACAAACTGTGGTATGTCCATACAACGGAGTGGCATCAGCAACAAAACAAAATGAAACACTGATACATGCAACAACATGGATAAATCTCAAAAACTGAGTGGAAGAAAAACAATTTTACATCTAAATATATATTCACACACACACACACACATGCATAGTACTATTCCATTCATGTGAATTTTTAGAACAGGCAGAACTAATCTATGATGACTGAAGGCAGACCAAGAATTATCTGCAGATGTCGGGTGGTAATTGTAAAGGGACAAGAGGGGACTTTCTGGGGTAATGCAAATATTCTATAAGTTGATTGTGATGGTGGTCACTAGGGTACACAAGTTTGTCAAAACTCATCAAACTAGATACTTGAAATAGATGCATTTCATTGTGCATAAGTTATACCTCAATAACATTATTTAAAAGAAAAACTATGATTATAAAAAATTAATGATTTTAACTGCCTTTATTTAAAATGTTATATATTTGGAGTTAGAAATATATTTCGTATTGTGCAAGTGAAGATTCTGAGGTGGGTGCTGGACAGAACTGTGATATCTATGATGAAAATAGGGAGGCAGGTCTCTAGCAACTGAATGTCAATGAATTGAAACACATACTTAAGGATCCAGAATGTTTAGTGATGCAAATAGCACTTTTATATAATTACTTCTACTTTGTAAATTTATGTTTTTCCTACTAAAAATTGATTTACATTAAAAATGTAAGTGCTCGTATTTCAGATACAGTACTGCCACGTAAGTTCGCATAGCTTATATGCTGTATAACTCCAGGGGGCACCATTCTTGGACACCGCAGATGATTTTACCAGTTTTACCTGGCATTAAAAGTCCTTTCCAAGCATCCTTAAGATAAAGACTCCCTGATATTTTCTGACTTCAGGACACCTTAGAGTCAAATGCTTCTATGGGCTTTCTTACACTATGTCCCTAATCTCCTTTCAAGAAAGCTGTCAGCTTACAACTTGACTGAGGAACATTCCAGTTGTTCTTTCGATGTCTGATGCTTCTTTTTTGTCATTACTAAACTGAAAAAAAAGGGAGGGATTACAAGAAGAGTTGTGTAGTTGATTTATTTCATAGCTCCTTATTGAATATTTTTACTATAAGGAAGGAGAGATGTCTCTTCACTGCACGTGCCTAGTTTGTTTTGAAGTCCTTTACTCTATTCTGATCAATAACTCAATTCTGTATGTAATGTTTAAATGCATTAAATACTAAGTAGCTGTAGGTTCCCTGAGCCTTTTATATCTGGGTCTCTGAGAAAGAACACAGAGTCAATGTCCCTTTCCCATCACACATACTAGTTCAATCTCATTTTAGTACAAAGGGATGAAGGAGATTTTCTCACATATATATACCAATGTAAAGCAAACCAGAACGTATTTTTGGAATTTTAAGATTTCATGATATGGTAATCAATTCCCCTGTCTCAAACAGTAATGGAAAATGTTAACTATTTTGTTTTGTCTTTTATAAAATGTAGGGCATAGACAATCACATCTTGGCAAACTTTCTTGAAGGTCAAATAGTAAGTGGTTTAAGCTTGTGGGCCATATGGTGTCTGTTGCAAGTACTCAACTCTGTCACAATAGCAGGAAAGCAGCCATATACACTACTTAAATAAATGGAAGCATCTGGGTTCCAATAAAACTTTATTTACAAAAACAGGTGGTTGGATCATGGGCCATAGTTTATAGACCACTGAATTCAATACTATTTAAATTCCCCCAATAGTCTAACATGTTATAACTCTACTTTAATGAACTATAAAATATTTTAGAAAAATACTATGTGGTTTGATAACAAAAGTTCCTTGTCAGAAAACTGGAACTACAAGTCTATAAGCCAAGATTTTGCATGACAGACCCTTTAGCATTTAAGATTATTTTAGAAGCAAAAAATTCAATTTGTTATCTCTCTCACTATGTGCACTTTCAGGAAATATATTACACATATTTCTTTGATAAGAATTAAGAATGGGTATATTCAGATTAAATGAGCTTGAAGTGCAAGGTGTATTTCAAGAAGGCTTTGATCAAGAGCCATGTTATATTAAAAAGTTAAGACGTTATGACTAATTTATGGAACACGAATTTAATACTCAAGCATGTCAAATTTAGGGCATAACCCACCTGACATTGTCACAGCACATAAGTAACTTTTCTGGGGTAGTGTTTCCTTGGTAAAGTATTATGAAAATATATTCTGTTCTTTATAAAATGCAAATTCATTTCAAAGTACATTAAACTTGAATAAATAAATTTTTAATGAAACAGAAGGGTTGTTTTTGAAATTTACTGTTCTCTGACAGACTCTAAATGGCTTCATTTCTCTGTGCTTATCCCTTTTTCATAAGGTCTATGACTACTAGTCTATGAGTATTAAATTCTGGGCAGCTTCTTGTGTCTCTCACAGAGTTTGAAGAAGGAATTAATGAGCAACAAGCCTGTACGTTTCTTGCTCAACTTCTCCTATTAAGACAACTCATCATAGATCACCCACAAACAGCTGTGCTCTGCAAGTTGTAAATGATAGGTCATGTGTGGTGACTAAAGTATGACTCTCAATCAGTGATGGTGAAGAGCTACTCGTCAAGAGTGCTATTTTCACTATGTGAAAAGTTATTTTAAAGAACTCTATCAACACTGAGTTATCTGAGCCCTATATAGCATGGTCAGGGGCCCATTTACTCCCTCAAGACACAGGAAGATCTGTAAACCATTCAGGGCTCCCAGATCCTCAGGGACAGGGTTCATCAGTTCCTTAAATCCTTTTCCCCTCTTCCTGAAGGCATTTGCCTTATAAATTTCACACAAAGTTCTGACAGTGTCAGCAACCAGAAGCAGAGAAAGAAGCATTTCCCATTCTCCACCCCAATCTTCATTAATCTTAGAGTTAATGTAAATAGACCCCACCTCCCTGAAATTGTGTATTAGGAGACCTGGAGTTAGAGCTTTGGACGGCAATAATGCTGGGCAAAATAATATTGTAAAACTGGTTTGGAAGGCTCGGGGGGAACTCATTCACATTTCAGACTTTGGCTGCTTCCTGGTTCCAGTCAGAGCTGAAACACCCACAAAAATGAACACTTTTCCAAATTGCATTTTGGCACATGCTTTTCCAGTTACAGCTGGATTCAGGAAATGTGCCAGAAGGAAAAAAAAATGTATTTTGAGTAAGGTTTTCTTTCTTAGCTTTTTTTTTTTCCTCTTAAAGAGCCTCCAGGACACTGTTAATAGTGTCAAACAGTGAGGCATGATTGCTTTTTCTTGGCACACATCAAGTTTTTAGAATTACTGATACACTCTCAGTCCCTTGGACAGAACCCAGAGTCAGACTGGTGTATGTGGTAGGAGGTGTGTATGTAATATGAGAGGTGCTGAGCTTTAGAGCCAGGAGTAGGGAGATAGGTGTTTGCAAATGGTAGCTGACAGGCAGCATCGTCCCACCTTGATTTCATCCTGACTTGTATCTTCAAAGTATAGACTGTAAGGCCGGATCAGAAGATACCTCATACGTATACTTTCACATGTGATCTCTTTTGCCTTCTTATCACATCTGTGCATCCTATGTTTTCCTTACAACAGTCATATGCCATCTTCAAGACCTTAGCTTGACCAGTGGTTATCCATGAAGATAGGATATTACCAATTTAAGAATCTAAAATTTAGGTAGAATTTCAGAAAACAGAGTGGCAGTTTCTTATAAAGGTAAACATAACACTCACCCTATGACCCAGCGATCCCATTCCTAGATATTTATCCAAGACAAATGAAAACACATGTTCACTAAAAATCCTATGCACAGATGTTTATAGTAGCTTTAATCATAATAGTCAAAACTGAAACTAACCCAAATGTTCATCAATTGGTTGACTGTCATATATCCACACAACGGACTAGTGCTCAGTAAAATAAAATATAAAATAAAATAAAATGAACTACTGATACATGCAACAACATGGGTGAATCTCAAATGCATCATGCTGAGTGAAGTGAGCCAGGCTCGAAAGTCTACATATTGTTTGATTCCATTTATATGACACTCTGGAAAAGACAAAACAATAGTCACAGAAAGCAGATCAGTGGGCATGGAGGGAGACTGAGAAGGGGATTGAGGGAAATTTTGGAGGTGATGGAAATGTCTATTATGATTATATGGTGTTTACACCTCTTTGTGATTGTCAAAATCATAGAACTGTGTGCTATGAAGTGTGAATTTTTACAGTGTGTAAATTATCTTTCTCTTTCTCTCTCTCTCTCTCTCTATATATATATCTTTAAAAAATTAGAGCTCCACTGCAGTATTGAGAAACTTAGTGTACATTTCCTGTGTCTCTTTTGGTTTCCTTTGTTTAAAATTCACCTCCTCTCTCCCACCTACACCCCCAAACCAGCAATCTTACTCTCCCACCTATTATGACAAGCTAAGCAGAACATCGTTATTGACCAGTGCTTAATTTAATGCTTTCTGACATGTTTTCAGTCTCCACAGTTATCTCTTATTACCCATTCTCTTTCTTGACAACCTGGCTGTTTCTGAAACCCCCCGTCCTCTGAGAACCAGCTGGAGACCTACTTTTTTGATTCTGTCATTCAAACTCTCCAGAAAAGGTGGATGGAACCCCAAATAACTCCCTTTGTCTTTACAGTGGCTATGAAATATACACATGCCAATTTATGTAGTCATTCAACAAATATGTATTGATGACAGGTTGTGTGCCAGACACTGTTAAGCATGGGTGATGTGCACTGTGCAAGGAGGTAAATCCCTGCCTTCATGTTGTTTCTTGCCTGGCATTAAAGAATCATAGAGATAATCATGATCTGTACCAGGAAGGAAAGAGAGAATGATTGTGGTGGTTAGAGCAGGGTTCACAACGTTTTTCCTGTCAAGGCACACGATTCGATGTGATAGTATATTATGGTAAGTGATTAGCAGATGAGCTCAACAGAGGGTAGAGGAGATTAATATCTCAGCTTATTAGCAGCTCAAGTTAGGCTGCAGTAGCTGGTAGGAAAGTGCTTGTTTTGAGGACTCACCTTGTCTGGGACATTGGATAAGGCTGACACCTGAAGGACAAGTCTTAGCAGTAACAATAGTGGTGGCCTTGGTGGTGGTGATGGTTGTAATAGTTACAGTAATAGTAATAGTAGTAGTAGTTGCAGTAGTAGTGGTAGTACTAATAGAGAAAGGTCATGCAGGGGAAGTATTTCAGGCACAGAAAGTAGTAAATGGTGTGTGTGTTGGGGGGAGGGGCTTTCCTAAGGTGGTTAACTATTATTATAAGAAAAAAACCCATGACAGTACATAAGAATTCATATGTAAATATGTAAATCTTTAAAAATTAGGAGAGTTAGACTAGACTGGATTTTATACTGACAGATAATTTTTTATTTCTACTCAAATCAAGATACACATAGGACTACTTGGATGTCTTGTATATACACTTCCTGCTATTAAGGCACTATTTTATTGGAAAAAAAAAAGACACACACACACACAAGGAGTAATTAGAAAATGGGATAAAGCAGAATTATTCACACCCTAAAATATCTGATAAAGTTATGAGGAAAGAGTTATCTAGGTGAAAAGGGCCAAGAATGGCCTCGTGGAGGAAGACAGAGGAGGATGGAGGGTGTGAGACTTGAATCCATCTGGCTGGGTGAGGTGGAGGGCAGGCCTTTCTAGCCATGGGGTTCTCCTGGAGCAACCCCAGGGATGCAAAGAGGAGAAATGTACAAGAGAAAGCAGGAGCATATTTTGTTGACATAGTTAAAATCATTTGCTTGTCTGCTATTTCGAAGTGGATTTGTCCCAAACACCATGTTCCATTCCCATTAGAATCAATATGCTGCTTACTGTCATTAGCTTGCCCCACTGGGGGAAGAAGCATTTTTTCTCCCATTATGTGTGCTCTTTATCATCTCACCATAAAAAGTGCTAGATGCTGTGATGAAATTAGCAAGATTAACATCTGTAGTGATGAAAGGTACATAAACACCAGATCAAACGGCTTTCACACTTTTAATATCTTCCGGCTTAGACCTCCTGTGACGAACGCAAACCTGAGCGGCGTTTTATCCTGGTTTGTTCTGTAGTTGTCTCTCATCCTGGAAACCTCTCCAGATATCTTCCCTGAGCCTTGGGGATGGTTCCACATCTGAGTTAAGCTCAGTGTTGATGGTCTTTAGAACTTTTAATCTTTAGGCATCAGACCCAGGAAGTACAGGGAAGGGTAAAACTCACATTGCAGTAAATCAAGAGCTTGTGGTCAAGATCTGAAACTGTTTTCAAAGAGTTAACAAAATCAACATTAGAATCGAAGCCTGAACAATGAGAAAAAAAAGCTCCCTGACTGAAGACTCCCCTGCTCAGTCCATTATGATTTTCTCAGTGATAAATTTCTGATTTTTCCTAGTATATTAATGATTTCTCCTCAAAAGACTGTGACTCTGGGATCCTAGCCCACCATCCTCTCAGCAAAGTAGCCTTACCTAGTTGGTCACCATATAAAACTACCACACTGCACGAACATAAAAAATACAAAGAATATACAAATACAGAATGACAACAAGGCCAGTCCAAATTTTACTCTCGTTTGGCAAATGTTAACCTATAAATTAGACTCTTGATTTATTATGCTATAACTCTTTTTAATTCATGTTTACTTCAGCCTCAGCCCTTATGAAGCTCTCATAAGTCTGGTATAAACTCTTTGTTTTTTAATCATTTGGTTCAATTCTCTCTTAACTACAGGTTGCATTTTTTCTTCTCATATGCTTCTGAATACTTGGTCACTAATTTAGTTTATATTTCAATTCAGTTCATTTAAGTTGATTTCACTTCAGCAAAACTGTATTGGGTATCTACCATGACCTTGGCACTAAGGGGCAACAGAGATGACTGAGCCTCATTGCCTTCTGTCAGGGAGGAAAATCATTTCTTCTATCCTCTTATGTTCATGTCTTAAGTGCTTGGAAATTAAACTGACAAAAGACAGATTAGCAAGAGAAAAGACAAATGAGAGTTCACAGAAAAATGTGACTCAAGGAGGTATTTAGAATTTGGGCATGAATCTTAACAGAAGAGGAGAGGGAGAAAAATACATATGGGAAAATAAATGACTTTAAGGAAAGATAAATGGGCCCTCAGGAGAATAAATGGGAGCTATAATTTTGTGACAATGTTTTTTTAGGTGTGATGTGGGGACTTCTCATCTCCAGCGATGAGTCAAGTTTCTTGGTAGCTCCCAAGCAGGAGATTTGTCCCCATTGAGTTCTTTTGGGAGGCTCTACCTTTAGATTGATAAGAAATTTCAGGAACTCAAAATAATTTTTGTGCTCAAAATAATTTTTTTTTTTTTTGGCTTCCCTGGTGGCGCAGTGGTTGAGAGTCTGCCTGCCGATGCAGGGGACACGGGTTCACGCCCCAGTCCGGGAAGATCCCACATGCCGCGGAGCGGCTGGGCCCGTGAGCCATGGCTGCTAGGCCTGCGCGTCCGCAGCCTGTGATCCCCAACGGGAGAGGCCACAACAGTGAGAGGCCTGTGTACCAGAAACAAAACAAAACAAAACAAAACAAAAAAATAATAATTTTTTTTGCCATAGTGGCATATTCTGGACCCTTTCACTTCCATTTAGTTGGAGAAAGAAAAGCATACACGAATCACTGTGTCACAAGCAAGCCACAAGTGCAACATGAGAACAGAGGAGGGAAAGCTGAATTCTGACCAAAAAAGTTTTGGAGAGTCATGGGATTTCTGAGCAGTCCCTAAAATATTGGGTAGGACAGAGGAAGTTGGGAACATAAGTCAAAAGGAGGAACCTGAGGGAAGGGAGTCTGGTGACTTCCTTGGATTAAGAATTCTTTTGAAATAGGCTATCTCCTTGATACTAATTTACATCATTTTTTTCCTTACGTAATTTTTCTGGTTTTCTTTCTTTCCTGTTGTTTTTGTTCTTTTGCCCTGATTTGTGCTTCACACTTTATCGAATCCAGTTTTCTTCTCAATCTTCTTTTTTGTAGTAATAGTTGGCCTAGCTCAGCCACTTTCTTGCTGTGTGAACTTAAGCAACAATCTGAAGATTGTAGATAAACTAATAGCACGGTGTCTTACACATAGAACACACAGCGTAGATGATGGCTAAAAATTTACCACCACTCACACATCCATATTCAAATGTCTACTTACCTTGGTAAACATCTACATATCTAGCAGCACTTGTAGTATGGTTTTGTCCAGAGTCCAGTTGATTTCAATAAACTTATGTATTATAAAACATGAGCTTTTATAGCCAGCCAGGTAAGGTAAGAAACCAGAATGATCAAGATGATTGAATCTCAATTATCAATTACTAAAGGAAATGGCAAGACTGGTCAGAAAGCAGGTCCTGTACTGAGGGCACTTTTGAAAGTGGCCCTTGAGGCTGCCTACTTTTCTAGAAGATATTGGGCAGTAGCCCCAGCATTTGGATGAGACTAGTCTACCAGTGTAAACCACAGGTTCTTCTATCCCAGGCCTCAAACTACAATCAAATACTTTAGCACACAGGGATTTACAGTTTGGAAAACCACCACAGTCTCCTCATATTCTAATTTTTCCAGTCCATTCCCTATTAAGTTTTACTCTAATTTATAGCTGGAAAGTCTTAAAATAAGTCTGATCATGGAAGAAATTCTACACATGGCTCGGAGAGGAAATAATTCTTTAGAACCCAGACAATACTTCGTTATTTCTAGTGTAGAATACTATAGTTGCCTTTACACAGTTCTTTTTATTTTAACTTAGGACTTCCTTTCCTAGATGAGAGGAGTCTGTTCCAGAATTCCCTTTTGCTTCAGAGACAGGATGCCCCTGGCTGCATGGGCATGAATAGAAAGAGGAAATGAGTACAATTGGCATTGTGTTGCTTTTTGGTCACCTTAACACACCCTAGGAAAGTGACGTCCATGTACCAGCAGTGTTTGGTCAGGGACGGCTTCTGTGAGGTAAAACAGCTTCACAAATCAATTCAAACGCTTAATGCACCGCTCTCCCCTTTAATACATATTCAAGGCATTTAATGAATACAATCTGACTTTATCACTGTTCTCCTTAAATATGTCTAAGATTTATACATTGAACCTTAGCTAAAGGACAAATGGTTGACCAATTCATTTTTGCCCCCTCAAAGTTAATTGACATTGTTAAAAACCCCTTACGCATGGTAACATCCACTAAGAAAAACAGTGCATATGAATTACCGCAACAAACTTATTTTGAGTAAGAACAGACGTTTAGGCATAGTTGACTGCACGTTAGGTATCAAGGCTGCCTGCAGTGCTTCTTTTTGATGCAGCTGGGAGGGTCATCATCTAGTCTAAACAGTTAGAGTAAAATTCAGGCCATTAGCTGGTGACAGGTTTTCATCCACCATGCTTGCCAATCTGCCCACTTGGGTTATCCTCTCTTTTCATGTTGGCAAGTAATATGCAATCCTTTTAATACTCATTATTCTTAGCTGAATAGCAGCTGCCTGGAGCTAAAGGGTTGTGGATATCAACAGACTTGAGATCTGATGTGACCCCTTAGTCAAAATAATACAAGAAGTCTATTTTTTCATTAAGGAGAAAGTGTTTTTGTTTATTAAGAAGATTCTTTTTTCTGGCATGTCATTCTCATATTTGCATTATTTGTGCCTACTATAGGGGCTAGAATTTTTTTTTTTAATGGCCTATTTATTTATTTTTGGCTGTGTTGGGTCTTCGTTGCTGCGTGCAGGCTTCCTCTAGTTGCGGCGAGCAGGGGCTACCCTTCGTTGTGGTGCGCAGGCTTCCCACTGCGATGGCTTCTCTTGTGGAGCACGAGCTCTAGATGCGCGGGCTTCAGTAGTTGTGGTGCGCAGGCTCAGTAGCTGTGGCTCATGGGCTTAGTTGCTCCTCAGCATGTGGGATCTTCCTGGACCAGGGATCAAACCTGTGTCCCCTGCATCGGCAGGCAGATTCTTAACCACTGCGCCACCAGGGAAGTCCTGGGGCTAGAAACTGAACTGAAGACATTTGTTGAACTAAAAGTAAAAGGAAGAGACTGAATATTCTATGAAGATTTTGACACAATGCATGTCTGGGGAGGATAGGTGAGATTGTGGGCTGGGGGGCGGGTATGTGTGGATGTGCAAAATTCACACACAAACGTATGTGTATGTCTGTAGGGAGGAGGGTGGATTAAAACCAGGCTAAATTAGATAGCCTGGTTCTTTCTTATGATATAAAACAGTGGAAACAGATGATCTTTTCTTTTCCCATTTTAGCAATGACTATTAAGAGAAGAACTTGTACATTACATTGTAAAAGTAACACTAATACATTAAAATCATAAAAAACAATACATTAAAGACCAACTGGGATAAACATTGTGGTTAAGGCTCAAATATCAGTTTAGATCCTGCCTCTACCATCTACTTCCTGTAGGACACTGGACCGATCACTTTGTTCTGACCTTCGGTTTTCATAACAGAAGTAATAATAGCACCTATTTCTTGGAGTGGTAATAAGATTAAATGCAGCAATGCATAGAGACACTAGTGTAGTCCCAGCACATTATAAGCTCTCAATAC
The DNA here is from genome assembly GCF_005190385.1 of Monodon monoceros. NCBI lineage: Eukaryota > Metazoa > Chordata > Mammalia > Artiodactyla > Monodontidae > Monodon > Monodon monoceros. Next base: position 52,949,830 of record NW_021703767.1, read on the forward strand.
ATGTTAGACTAATTTTTGTGTGTGAAATTAGTCAAATTAATTATCTTTGGTCTTTATTTCACTTGCATGAGATGCTTACTTCTTGGAAGGTGAAGAAGCCCCAGACACTTTTCAGTTACTTGAACATTAAGAAGAGCATCAATATTAATAGAGTTTCCTAGGAAATCTTTCTACATTCTTTTTTTTTTTTTTTTTTTTTTAATTTGAGGATTTCCTAGGATTACTTGGCTTTAGAATCCAGGTTGACTTATCCATTAGGCAGCTCAGTGCTTAGGACCCACAGAAGACCACAAAAATAATTTATTTTAAAATCAGGAGAAAATATAAATTTTAGGTAAACAGTGTTTCAATATATCATATCAATATATACATCTTTATACCAATACAGTCATAAAATAACATTTAAAATATATTTTTATGAATGAAGGGGCCCAAGAAGACAAAGCTGCCCAAGGTCTGTGAAAATCATAATGCTTAAAATGTGATGTAGGTAATAGTATTTTCCCTAGGTGACACAGTGAGTCAGCTGAACTAGGAAATGGCACCTTCCTTTGTTATTTTTCTGCTTGACTGCTGGTGGATGGGGGTGGGGAGGTTGGTGGCTAGGTGGAGTGATGGACTTATCTTTTTAGAGTGTACCAGGCATATTTTTCTCAGGCTAACATTGACATAAATCATCACAGTAACATCAGCATATGGAAGGACATAGTAGAAAGAAATGTAGGTGAATAAGGCCAGGGTGAGTAATTCAGATAATAGGGAAAGGGTAATAGGGACAGAAACGGTTTTTACTATTCAGATAGGAGGTACAGCACCTCATTTAAAATCATACAAATAATTTTTAAACACACTGGAGAGCTAAAATAAAGTCATAGAGATATGTATTGTTACAAATATTACAGAAGTCCCTTTGCTCAAGAGGAACTAAGTTATATTTAAAACATGCTGACATACAAGTGCAATGTCTTAACAAAAAGAATCTGAACTTGTTGCTAAGGCAAGCCCTGTGCTTAAGCCTTTGTTGTAGTTACTTGAGCTCAGTATCTCAAGTTTCATAAGGAAATTTTGGACATATCAGGATGTGTTACACTATCTAACAGTAAGGAGGAGACTTTTCCTTCTTGTTGCTTGGTTTTGTGGTATTGTACAAAATTATATTTACAAATTGCTTTCATTACTGGTTTGGAGTTGTTCAACATGTTGCAAAGTGCTAGGAATCTCCAAAATAAAAAAGGTAAAACAATTTCTCAACAGACAGGGATTTAGAAATCACTGGTTTCCTCTATATGCCCCAAACGTGCATTTTAACTATAGTCTACAACAGGAATCTTCTAAGCAATCTTGAGAATACAATTTTGAATATACTGTATAACACTCAGTTCAGCGAATCTCACTCATAGCCTGCAATAAAAATTTAGACACCCACAGTGTGGATGAACTGTCCTAGGCACTGGAACTCTGCCAACTATTCCACAGTTGAAGGAGCTCCAATTTACTTGGGAAAATCATTTCACTTCTCTTAACCTCAGTTTCCTTATCTTTACACTAGAGGTTGTAATTCTTACTTTATTCAATTATAGTGAGGCTCAAGTCAGACAATGCCTATAGAAGTGCTTTGAAAAACTGCAAGATCTCTGAAAATATAAGATACGGTTGTTACTGTCCTTTGGGCTCAGTTTTGATACCATGGCAACAATTGTGAGATTTTCATAAGAGTAGTCTGGGACTTGGGGCTAATTTGTGGACTTAAAAACATCTGTACGTGTAATTTAAGATTTAATTCGACAACAGTGTCCTGGGCCATGATGATTCTCTTAGGCCTAATAAAAACAAACACCTCTAACTAGCAACAAACTCAGTTGCCCTTTGTTGCCTACTTAGCCATTCTGCAAAGTGATTTGTTTTTCTCCTTGCAAGTGTGTTAGTTCACAGTCTCCACTGAAAATTGTCAATGAAAATAATAAATGTGCAATGACAACAAATTGGTCAGAATCTTTGACTTCAGTTGTTAATTGAAGCCTATCCAATTTGAATGTTTTCCTCAGAAGCCACGATTATAAGATCTTCACACCTAAAGTACATCCCTAAAATTAATAACCAGATGTGCAATTTTGCAGATAGGACCTAAATTATTTATGCAGATTAGCTTCTTAGAATTTGTGACTGACAAAGACAAAACTATGCAGATGACTTTGGAAACCTCTTTGGAGCTTCAGGTTTCACTTTTCTGTTTATTACTATCTTTCAACTAACTTTATTGAGTACCTACTATGTACCCAGTGCTACTACATATATCATTTCATGTAATCTTCATAAAGATTCCATTTTAAGACGAAGGAAACTGAACTTCATAAAACGTAAAAATCTCTTCAAGATGACACAGCTATCAGCGACGGGACTTCCTACTTACAGACTCCAAGACCGGCGTTCTTTCAAAAACAACACAGTTTATCACTCAGATCTACACTCTAGACGGAGAGTGTCCTCATATTTTTTCTGTCCTTCTAGTCAAAACTTGATCTCAGGAAAGAATTTGACAAACTGATTCACAATAAGGCGGTAAGACATAAATGACCTGAAAGGCTTAAATTCATATCTAACACAAGGAGATGTATATTTTACCAGGGGAAAAGACTAATTGTAATATTATGTCATATGCTTGAAACACTTCCCCAAATTTTAGACATCAAGATGCAAGTGGGTTAAAGAAACTAATCACTACTCTGAAATCATGTTGCATAAGTGATCCTCCCCAATTAAATAAGTGGTACCCAGAACTGCAACTGTGACAGATGGACTGATGCTTTACTACTTTCATGAAAAGCTTGTAGTTAGATTTGTAACTGCTTCTTATGGCCTTTGCTCATATAAAGTCACTTGCAATGAGATTGCTGTCAAGTTGACACTGGCAGTTTATGTAAAATATTTCCCCTGCTCCTCCTCCAAAAACCACAACAAAGATAGATGATATACCACATATAGTTTTTAAAAACATGGCTACAACCAAAAGTAAGATACACATCTCTGAAGACCAGAAACAAAATAAAAACACAAAACAGTAAGTGTGGTTTAATTCACAGGCCTACTGAGTTCCAGGATGAGAAACGAGCAGAAGTGGCCATGGATTTATCTCCTGAGGGTCAAAATGGGTAGGAGAACACAGCTGGTTTCAGTGAGTGAAATAGAAAGTTAGGCCAGGGCATCCACGGTCAGAGGCAAACATCAAGTTTTTGCCTAGAGGGTTAGGAGGAAGCACAAATAGTTGCTTCACCAAAGCTGGGCCAAGATCCAACTAAGTTAGTAATGTATCCATAATATCCTTGCATTATGAGAGCTCTGGTTGCCAATAAAAGGGCAAGGCAGGTAGAGACAACCGTAAAACGGTCACACATGGCAAGGTGAGAAAGATGAGATTAAACAAAACCAAAGAAAGAAGGAAATCAGGAAATGCATATTGAAGAAAGCACACTAAAATTTCAAAGCATAAAAAGAGAAAAAAATTAATCATGAAAGATAGCCATCAAACAAACGTTAATCTGGTAACATGTTTAGTAATTCAAAAAAGACTTAAGTATGTACATTTAAGATCTTAAATATATTTAAGGTCTTGAAATGCATGAATGAAGGAAAGAACAAATGATTGTAATACTGAAAAGAGGGTTAAGCATAAAAAACATGTGGCTATAAAAAAGTACTGAAGAAAAATCTTAGAAATGAAAAATGTAGCCTTTGAAATTATGTAACAATAACCAAAAAACCTGAGTAAACTGGATGAACAATCAGGTTGGAAGAGCTGAAGAGAATATTAATAAAGAGCACCGAGGATGTGACCTAGAGCATGTAAAAGAAAGATAAAGGAAGGGAAACTATGATGTCAACATTACAACAGACTTGGAGAATGGTTCAACTTAAAATTTTTTTCCCATAAAATTTTCGTAAGAGAAAATAACAATATTTAAAGAGATAATAGCTTAGAAATCTCCAGACAGAAGTACCAAATCCTCACTTAGAAAATGCAGACAGTTAAAGATAAAAGTGAACAATCTGTACCCTGACAATCATAGTGAACCTGTAAAATATCGTGGCTAAAGAGAAAAATCTTAACACTTCCCTGGGAGAAAAGCAAATTATCTGATAATTAGAGTGAGAGCAGACATTTTTTTGAGAAGCAATAGGGCCCAGAAGACAATGAAGCAATAGCTTCAAAGTGCTGGAGAAAATGACACCAAACTTACTAATGGGTTGGCCGAAAAGTTCGTTCTGTTAATGAATACGTTGTTCAGTAAAGTTCTTGGTGTAAAGGAAAAATGTGTCTTTTATTTTTATTTAAAACTGAACGAACTTTTTGGCCAACCGAATATTATGTGCACCCTAAACCATCACTCAAGAGTAAGGACGCTAGGAAAACATTTTTAACACATAAACAACTAATAGAATTTTTCACCCATACACTTTGGCTGAAGAAAGTCTGAAGCATTTACTTTAGCAAACAGAAAAGTGTACCTGGATGGAAGGAGTGGGATGCAAAAAGCAATCGTGAGGGGAAAAAAGATAATATGTGTTTGTACATTTGATTAAAAATAAGTAATTTTTGTTGACTTTTTATTGTTTCTTTTTAAAAAGAAGAAACTAAAACTCTAGATAGAAATAATATATGAGGTCTTGTTTGAGAGGAGGAAAGAGATGCTAAATTACTTTAAATTTGTTAGAAAAACCTAAAGTTTAGAACATATAGGCTTAACCTCAGGTAGCCCATTTGCTGAAAAAGTGGGTTGATGTGCTGCTAAGTGACACAGGCCAGTTCCACTTCTCTGACTTTCCTTGTTTCTTAAATGGTAAAATATAGATGTTGATAAAATAACCAAAAAATAAAGACAGAAATCAAGAATCATTACATTGTAATTATACATCTAAATATATATCTAAAACATGTAACCACTAAAATAATAGAAGCACAATTGATGAATTTATACAAGCAAAACATAAAAAAAGGATTAAGAAGAACTTTATTATTGTAGCAGAAAGAAAAGAAGGAAAAGAACCTAGGAAAATCAAAGAGAAAAGGAAACAACATGCCAGATATACATCAAAATCAGTAATCCACTCATGTATTAAAATATATAATCTATCAGAATATATTTTAAAAAATCTATATTAAATGGTTCTTTAAGAGACACAAATAAAGCCAAATAATACAGAAATAAAAGGATATAAAGCGAAATAGGAATAAAAATGATACTTATATATTGATTATATTAATAAAAAGAAAGCTGGTAGAGTACTACTAAATAATGAAATTACTAACTAGAATTTAAAACCAAAGCCCAACAAGGATGAGCATCTCCATAATAATAAAATATTCACCAGTGAATACAAATATTATAAATTGTGATACTCTAACAATATATAATTAAAGTACATAAAATTGACAGGATTATAAAAAGAAATGAACAAATACATAACTACAGTGGGAGACTTTAAAATATTCTCCAATGTATGTTAGAGGTGGCGATACGAAAAAATCACAAAAAGTTGAGCTCCTCAGTAGTTGGTGCTGGGTCAACTGGTTTTGCATAAGGTAAGAACATAATAAGATTCCCTATCACAAACTGTACACAACAAAATAATCCTGTCTGATCTAACACTTAAAGATAAAAAGCAAAATTTAAAAACTTTTGGAAGAATACAGATGAGATTATTTTTCTTATTATGTGGAAGGGAAGAATTTCTTAAATAAGACAAGTAGTCATGAAGTAAATATAGATTAATTCAATACATAACAATTAAAGGTATAAGAAGAGAATTTTTCACTTATGTAACTAAAATAAGGTAACTATAATGTTAAAAAGAATTCATAAAAGTGAATAAGAAAGAAAATGTAACCAATTTAGTAAACAAGTAGACAATGTAAATGGAAAGCAATTTGGAGAAGAGCAAGCTTTGACTATTCAAAGAAAAAAGTTGAAAATAATGCTCAACCTCAAAACTAATCCAGAAAATAAAATTTAGATAGAAATGATGGATTCTTTTACACCAATAAGAATGGAAAATTTTTTTAAATTTTGACCCTTCCAAGTATAACTGAGAATGTGAGTAAATAAAAACTCTTATATTCTGGGGAAAGTATACAGCCTAAGGACCACTTTACAGATTGGTGATATAAAGTTGAAGATGCTTCTCTCTGTGCTAAGGCAATTCTCCTCATACATCCACATACCAGAGACCCTCTCGCACATCTCATGAGGATTCAAATAAGAATGTTTATTTTAAAGCAATTTGTAATAGTGAAATGTCAGAAACTAATAAAATCAATATCAAAAGGAGAATGGGTAATAAAATGTATATTCTTACATGTGACATGTGTCAACATGAATAGATTTCAAAAATGTAAGATGGAATGAAAAACAAAATCAAGTTGCAAATGATAGCACACAATGATATCACTTATGGAAATTTAAAATATGCAATGTTTTGATAGTGACAACATATATATGATATAAAATGCAAAAGCATCAATGGATTGAATACACAAGGTTTTGATGGTGGTGGCCTCTGGATGGTTCAGGGCTAAGTAGAGTGATGGAGACCAACTGTATTCATAATAATTTCATTTCTTTCCTGAAAATACGTCTGAAGCTAATATGACACAGAGTGAATATTTTTCATCCTGGGTAGTGGATGCATGTATGTGTGTGTTAGTTTCTTAACTTTTCTGGCTCTTAAAACTTTTTCAAGACCTGAAATAATAAACCAAACCTACTAGTATATTTGCAAGATGGTGAGCTTGCAGTCAGCTGGGGCTCTCTTTAGTTGTATCTCATGCCTTCCTTGAGTTATATCTTTTATTTATTAGAGGAAAGTGATTTATTTTATTCCTTTGGTTTCAAGGAAGAGGAATTTTTCCTAAATAGTCCTGGCTTTTTGTCCTAACCTTTACTGCGCCTGACTTGATTATAAGTCAACCCCTTCTCTCTCTCTTTGGAGCCAGTGGCTTGAAGTGAACATTCATTCTTTGTTCTCCCTAAATTCATTTTGTTTTCTAGATTGTTAAAGCAGTCTTTAAATTTGGATGCTACATTAGGTCCCATTTATTGATTTTTGGTTTTTATTTTCATTACTCTAGGAGGTGGATTGAAAAAGATCTTGCTGCGATTTATGTCAAAGAGTGTTCTGCCTATGTTTTCCTCTAAGAGTTTTAAAAGCTTTTGCACAGCAAAGGAAACCATCAACAAAAAGAAAACACAACCCTCAGAATGGGAGAAAGTATTTGCAAATGATGCAACCGACAAGGGATTAATCTCCAAAATACACAAACAGCTTATGCAGCTCAATATCAAAAAAACAAGCCAATCAAAAAATGGGTGGAAGATCTAAATAGACATTTCTCTAAAGAAGACATACAGATGGCTAAAAAGCACATGAAAAGATGCTCAACACCACTAATTATTAGAGAATTGCAAATCAAAACTACAATGAGGTATCACCTCACACTGGTCAGAATGGCCATCATCAAAAAATCTACAAACAATAAATGCTGGAGAGAGTGTGGAGAAAAGGGAACCCTCCTACACCATTGGTGGGAATGTAAATTGGTACAGCCACTATGGAGAACAGTATGGAGCTTCCTTAAAAAACTAAAAAAAAGGGCTTCCCTGGTGGTGCAGTGGTTGAGAGTCCACCTGCCGATGCAGGGGACGCGGGTTCGTTCCCCCGTCCGGGAAGATCCCACATGCCGCAGAGTGGCTGGGCCTGTGAGCCATGGCCGCTGAGCCTGTGCGTCCGGAGCCTGTGCCCTGCAACGGGAGAGGCCACAACAGTGAGAGGCCCGCGTAACGCAAAAAAAAAAAAAAAAAAAAAACTAAAAAAAGAGATACCATATGATCCAGCAATCCCAATCCTGGGCATATACCCAGAGAAAACATGCATAATTCGAAAAGATACACACACCCCAATGTTCATTGCAACACTATTTACAATGGCCAGGACATGGAAGCAACCTAAATGTCCATTAACAGAGGAATGGATAAAGAAGATGTGGTACATATATACGATGGAATACTACTCAGCCACAAAAAAGAAAATAATGCCATTGCAGCAATATGGATGGACTTAGAGATTGTCATACTGAGTGAAGTCAGACATAGAAAGACAAATACCATATGATATCACTTATATGTGGAATCTAAAAAGGGCTACAAATGAACTTATCTACAAAACAGAAACAGAGTTGCAGATGCAGAAAACAAACTTATGGTTACCAGGGGTTAAGGGGGGGAGGGATAAACTGGGAGAATGGCATTGACATATACACACTACTATATATAAAATAGATAACTAACAAAGACCTACTGTATCGCACTATACAGTAGTACTATACAGTAGTAGCACTATACCGTACAGCACTATACACTCTACTATAGCTGTATAGTATAGCAGAGTATAGGAGACTCTACTCAATACTCCATAATGGCCTATATGGGAAAACAATCTAAAAAGGAGTGGATATATGTATATATACAACTGAATCACTTTGCTGTATACCTGAAACTAACACAACATTGTAAATCAACCATACTCCAATAGAATTTTTTTTTTAAAATTTGGATGCTATGTAGGAATATTTCCTTTCAGGCCTCTGATCTGAAATTTTATATTAACAAGGCAAAATGGTAGCACAATGGCAATTTGATTTTATGTTTCTTTTTTTAAAATTCTCAGACAATAGGCATGTTGGTGGCCTAAATAGAACCTGAGTGTTGCACACAGAATGAAGAAAATAGCCACACATTTAGGAAGAGATATAAAGATACTTATGCTGAAAATAATTTGTATTCAGTTCTAAAAAGAGTCTTAATGCACCTAGGAATGGATGTAAGGTTATGTGGGCTAAAAATAATTTTCTTCCAGGTCTGTAAAGAGTATTAATATCTATACATGTTGCAAGCTCTTAGCAGTTTTTTTGAGGACTGCAGTAACTCATGTTCCTATGCATTTTGATGAGCACAAATGGAAACATTCAAGGCTTATGTAATAATAACACCCTATGTATTAGATAATGACTTTCTCTAAATAATGCATTTTTACTTTGTAAGCATTCTTTTAAAAAGTCAAAAAGTAGCAAATCTTAGGATAGTTTCCAGTAACTAGATTTGATCTAAATATTTTGGTGTGCCAAATTTTGATACGATATTCAGAGACATTCTAATGAATGCACAAGATTTTTGCCATTTTTTGTCTGTTTATGGTAATGTAAGAAATGTCAAAAGCAATGGAGTTATTTTAAAAACAGTACTCCAGAAGAACAAACATATCTTTCTTTCTATTTAAAAACTCTGCTCCTAGAATAATACCATTTGGGGATTTCTGTATTAGTTCCACTCCCTGCCCCCAAACAAAGATAAAGTCTATAACTGCCAACTCTCATTCATACAAGGGTGACTAGTTAAGCAGAGTCCTTTGCCACACTATTTATTTATTTACTTTTAAAATCATGTTTGGTACTTTCTTTTATTTTAAAATTTTTATTGGAGTATAGTTGATTTATAATGTTGTGTTAGTTTCAGTTGTACAGCAAAGTGAATCGGTTATACATATACATATATAGCCACTCTTTTTTTTTTTTTTTTTAGATTCTTTTCCCATATAGGCATTACAGAGAATTGAGCAGAGTTCCTTGTGCTATACAGCAGGTTCTCATTAGTTATCTGTTTTATATATAGTATATATAGTAGTGTGTATATGTCAATCCGAGTCTCCCAGTTTATCCCTCCCTGCCTCTTTGCCACACAATTTAGATGATCAGCCTGAAGACATTTATAGTAGGACTAAGCCAGTGGTAAATAGTTTTCAACTATGACACACGCAAATGATAATGTTGATGGTGAGAAACATGATCATTTCGTGTATCCTCATCTACCCCATTGTCCTTCCAAAGTCCCTGGTCTTCCAAAGTCCCTCTGATGCCTCAGTAATGCTATCTGAAGAGCACTGTGTTGGGAAGAGTGGGAGCTTGGAGACCCTTGTTCTTTCAGTGCTAGCACTTGTCTGCCTGCCCACACAGGCCAGGCTATGAACAAGGTTGAGGAAGGCTCTGCATGGGACTGGAAGACCCATCCAGTCCCTCACTCCCAGATCCTCCCTATGTGGTGTCTAAACATGCTTTCCCAGGAAGCTCTGTACATCTCCCACTCTAACCCAGTCTTATACCCTACTGACCCAACAAACCCTTCTATTTGGTTCCCTAAAACTTGAGTCAGTCATCATCAATTTACCCTTTATGTTCTGCCCCTTCTGAAGTCTCCATTCCCTTATTTATCTTAACACATAATATGTCTCACCCCTGGCAACCCTGCTTTCCCTTTGACTCCTTCACGTCATGCTTGTTTCTTCTCCTATTTTTTTTCTTTCTTCTTCTTCATGCCCTTTCCAGAATCTTCTCCCCCCTCTGTCCATTTTTCCTAAAAATCCCCAGAATCTTTGAAGGTTATGATATCAAGCAATGTCATTCCTCCTTATTATAGTCATCGTCCACTCTTGAAGATTTAACTACCTGAATTAGAATCTCAATTGTTCTCACTCTAATATTAATGCACACTTCTGTCTCTTTTGCTGGTGCCCTTGCTGAGTTCCCCAATCTGGCTGGAGTCCAAGTTGAACCCTAGGGCCTGCATACTTCACAGACTGTATACATTTAGATCTCTCTATACCCTACCACCTTCACCTTCAGACTTGGATGGATTGTTACTCTGTTTGATAACACAGCTTGGAACTGTGGGGGTCAGCATCTCCTGATATGAACTCTGACCAATGGGAAAGGGAGATGAAAGAGAGCAGGGCACATAAGTATCTCTTTATCTCTCCCTTCCAGACTGCTGCAGTGTATGTTTTCCCCTTGCAAACTTTCCAGAGAAGCCTCACACACTGAGTAAAACACCTGCTTGATGACCTACCTCATCTCTTTATAGAGCGTACTTCTTAGCACTACTTCTCGTTACATCAGGTCCACCTTTCCTTGCCTCATCTCTCTCAATTTCTTCATCTTCAATGCCCTGGACTTTCACCTACTGATAAAGTATAAACATTTTAATCCCTTTCTCAGACTTTATTTTCTGGAAGCCTGGGGCAAAGGCAAATAGTTAATATGCATGACTATATATTTTGTGGAGGCCAGAGGGAAATCGATGAGAAACTTTCAAGGTGAAATTAAGAAGATATCATATTCTATTTCAGTGGACCCTTCATTTTTGACGATGTGCTTAAGAAAAATGATGCTCAGAGTTTAATGAGCCACAGATAACATCTTTTTTCTGTTTCCTTTACTAGTGGGTGTTCTTTGATTTTTCACCTGAGATTACATTTTATTATTTGTTGTCTTCTTAATAAAAATGAAGTAACAGTCTCTGGCTATTATAACTATGATCAATAAAATAAAAGCTAAATATGTTAACAATGAATGAAAATAACTGAAATGGAAATTTTAGAAATAAAAATATGTTTTATTAAATTAAAAAAAAATCTCTGGATGGACATAATAGCCAAATGAACATGCTGCATGAAAAAGTAAATGAACTTGAAAAAAATAGAAATAGAAATCATCCAAGGTAAAAAATAGAACAAAGATTGAAAAAAAGTGAATAGAGTCTCAAAAACCTGTTTCAGAAGTCAGCAAACTATGGCCCATGGGCCAAATCAACCTGCAAGCTAAGAATGGCTTTTACATTTTTAAAGTATTATTTTTTAAAAAAGAAAAAACACTCATGAACACTCATGTTCCTAGCAGCATTATTCACAATAGCCAAAAGGTGGAAGCAACCCAAGAATCCATCAAGGAATGAATGGATAAACAAAATTCAAAACATGCATACAATGAAATATTATTCAGTCTTAGAAAGGAAGGAAATTCTGACACATACTACAACATGGATGAAGCCTGAGGACATCATACTAAAAGAAAAGACAAACACTATATTATTTCATTTATATGATGTGCCTAGAATAGTGAAATTTATAGAGACAAAGAGTAGAATGGTGGTTGCTAGGGAGAGGGTGGGGTGGATGGTTATTGTTTAATGGGTACAGAGTTCCAGTTTTTCAAGATAAAGAGATTTCTGGAGTTAAATGGTGGTGATGGTTGCACAGCAATGTAATGTACTTAATACCACTGAAGTGTACATGTTAAAATGGTTAAGATGGTCAATTTTATGTGTATTTTACCACAATTAAACATTTTTAAAAAGAAATAGAAAAATATGTAACAGAGATCATATATGGCCAGCAAAGTCTACATTATGTATTGTCTGGCTCTTTACAGATAAAGTTTGCTGACCTTTGATGATCAAATACATTAATTTGGTTCCAGAAGGAGAGAAAAAAAGAATGAGGGAGAAGAATATTTGAGGAAATAATGATTAAAAATTTCCAAATTTGATTAAAAAAACCAAAATTTGAAGCTACAAGATGCTAGAGGAAAACCAAACAGGATAAACACAAAGAATCTCAGCTAAGACATATATTACTTACACAGCAAACTGCTGAGAGCCAAAGATAAAGAGAAAATCCAACAAGTAGCAAGACAAAAATTGCATAAGGGCAAGAAATAAATTTTCTGAATCAGAAACCATGGAGACCAGAACAAGAGATCAGATCAACAACTTTAAAATGCTGAAAGAAACAAAACAGTCAATGAAGAATTCTATATCCAAATTATCATTTAAAAATGAAGATGAAATAAAAGCATTTTCAGATAAAAAAAAAACTAGAAGCAGTAGATCTGTACTAGAAGGACTAGTAAAGAAAGAGGAAGCTATTCAAGAAAAACAAAAAGACTTTGGATGGAAAACTTGAAGTTCAGAAAAGAATGATGAACATTGGAAATGGTACATATCTGGGTAAATGGAAAAGTCTATTCTTATGTTTCTTTTTGTCATTTTCTTCTATTTCTTTATAAACTATATACCTGTTTGAAAACATAACATTATAGAGTTTATAATGTGTGTAGATGTACTGCATATAACAATTATAAAATAAGGGACAGGGAGGACATGGCCCTACACGGTTGTTAGATTTTCATATTTTACATAAAATAGTACATTGTAGTACTAAGCATGGACTCAGAAAAGTTAAGGATGTATATTTTAAGACCTGGAGCAACCGAAAAAAAAAAAAAAAGGAAAGAAGTATAACTAAAAAACAAACAAGAAAATTAACATGGAATTTAAAAAAATTATTCAAATATTTTTAGGAGTAAAAAATATAAAGCAAAAAAAACAAAAGAGACAATTATTCTCTTCCTTCTTTTACAATCCCCTTTCTCAATCTAGCTGAGAAAGTTTCTCACTTTTTAGGACAAATGTGATTAGATTAAGCCAGCCAGATAATCCAGGATAATTTTCTGATTCCAAGGTCCTTAACCTTAATGACATCTACAAAGTCCCCTTTACCATGCAAAATGCTATATTCACAGGTTCTGGGGATTAGAACATAGACATCTTTGGTGGTCATTATTCTGCCTATCATAGTGCCCTCTAGCCTCCAAATATTCATGTTCACTTGGTAGGCAAAATACACTCACCTCATCCCAAGATCCCCCAAACTCTGAGCCCATTACAGCATCAACTAAGTCTAAATTCTCATCTAAATCTCATCATCTCGAAACCACCTAATCCTATCACCTAAATCATCTAAATTACATATCAGTGAGGCTCTGTGTATAATTCACCCTAGTATACAGTTCCCCTTTTTCTTTGGACCTTTGAAGTTAAAGAAGAATTATCTGCTCCCAAAATATGATGATAGTACAAGCATAGGATAATAGCTCTAGAATTCCAGTCCAAAAGCATATTGGAAGTGGGAAGAAAAAAAAGGCACTTGTCCCAAGAAATACAGAAATTCAACCAGGCAAACTCCATTTGGTCTTGGTCTATACCTGGGAATAATCCTCTTTGTCACTAGGCTTCCCGCCCTCTGGATTTGAGGTTCTAATCCTCAGAGCCATCCTTCCCTTTCAAGGCAAAGTAGCACATGTTTATAACTGAGTAGTTTTATCAGTCTGTTTCCTGACTATGGAATTTCAGGATCAGACAGACTTCTTGCATTTTGCACTTTCCCTTTCAGTTCAACCTGGCAGTGTTTCTGCTGGTATAAAATTCTCAGGAACCTTATGGGTCTCCTGTGTATGTCACAGGGATTCAATCTACTAGAAAAGAGGCTTGTGCACAGATTTCCCTACACAATCTCTTCTTTGTTTTTGGCTTTTGCTGAGATGGTGGGGAGCAAGACCCTTAAGCTTCTAAGTTGCTCTCTTTTTTAATGAAATTTGTGAGTTACATCCTTAATGTCTTCACTGAACCTTTGATATAATTAAATATTTGAACTTTTGATCTTTCTGAGATATTAGCACATGGCTGTAGGTTACAACCTTGGCTTTTTCTGACAATGAATCTCTTAATTTTGGCATTTTCTAAAATCTAGATAGGCTGAGAACTTTCAATATCATCAAGTTATAGTTCCATCTTGTTTAACGTTCTTCTCTCAGTTTCTTTTTACATTTTACTCTAGGCAGAAAGAAAAGGCCAAACCATACATTCAACATTTAGCTTGGAAGTCACAGCTAAATTCCAATTTCATTTTTTACAACTTCTGCTTTCCACATAACTCTAGGACACAGTTATACTAAGTTTTCTGTCACAATATAATAAAGATTTTTTCTTCAGTTTCAAATAATATGTTCCTTATTTCCTTCTGAGCCTTCACTGACAGCATCTTTAAAATCCATATTTCTCCTTACAGTATTTTAAAGATAGTCTAGGCTTTCTCTCTTTTCTTTATAGCATAGTTTTTAATGTATTTTATCTATCAAACATGAATCTCAGCTAAATACAAACAAAAATCGTTTTTATTCTCAAAGCTATGTTAGTTTACAAATCCCAATTTATCAGAATTTTAAAACAAAAAGAGATGGTCCCCTTTTTCTTCATACATTTTCAGTATGATACATACATTTTCAAAATGATACATACTGAAAACATCTGTGCTGAGTTTTTTGAAGCAAATTCTACGAGACTAATAAGCACTGACAAAGAACACAAGATTGTGAAATGCTATCTTCTGTTGCTTTCACTTAAGCAAACACACTGAATTTCGACCTTTTCTATCATGCTCCTCCAACTTCTCCAGCCTCTGCTCAATGCTCAGTTCCAAAGCCAATCTATTTTCACATTTTACTATTTATTACAAAAGCATCCTGCTTTCAGCTACGAAAATCTGCATTAATTTTCTATTGCAGTAATAACAAATTACTGCAATCTTTGTGGCTTAAAACAACACAAATATGGCATGGGGGACCAGTCCAAGATGGCAGAGGAGAAGGACTTGGCAGGTGAGAAGCTCACCTCCTCCCACGAATACATAAAAAATACATCTACATGTGGAACAATTCCCAGAGAATACCTACTGAAAGTTTGCAGAAAATCACATACAACCAAAGCTACAAGAAAGATCCCCCTGTAACCAGACAGGACAAAGGGAAAAAGGAGAAGAAGAGGAATAGGAACAGCTCCTCTGGGAGGGAGCTGTGAAAGAGGAAAGCTTTCCTCACCCTGGGAACATTTTTCACTGAGTGGTAGGTCTTCTGGGACAGGTAGGGAGTTTTAGAGGCTGGAGAGGAGAGTGTGGGAGCTGGCCTGCAGCACTGCAGGGTAGAAAGAGACCAACACAGGCAATCTTGGACATGTTGCCACAATTTCCACCCCAAAGAGCATGGCTGCTGGTGTGTGCAGTGACTGGGTGGTGAAACTCGGGCTTCAGTGGAGAGACTTGGTTTGGCTGCATGGAGACAGCCCAAAGGGCCTGGAGTGTGGCCAGGCAGCAGCTGAGGGCACATGTAGGACAGAGCGTCAGTCTGCCATAGGAGCCCCATTGTCAACACAAGGGGAAGGGAGGGATGTGGGTCCACCAAGTCACCTCATTGTCAATGTGTTCACAATGGGGCATGGCTCTGGGCCACCATGTGCTCTGCAAATTTTGTGGGCACGCACATGTGGAGGCAGGGCTGAAATCTGAGCTGATTACCAGCAATCCCACTGCAGGCATGGAGAAGCAGCTCCAATGTATTCTTGCTCCAGTCGAATTTGGGACCAGTACTGCACCTGCCTCTGAGCACCATCTGGGCTGATGGTCTGTGGGCTCAGGGGACTCAGATCCAGTGGATTTGCATGCTGGAAGTTTTGTGAGCATGCATGCATGCTTAAGGGACTTCCAAGCTGATTACTGGAGCCCCCAAGAGGAGGCAGCTGCCAAAGGCAGTGCCATCAACAGCGATCTTTGTGGGCACATACACTGGGTGGCAGGTGGCATCACGGTATCATATGGGTGGGTGGGCATCTTTAGGGAGGAACACACTGTGGCTCCTTTCTCAGGGGGAGTGCTCCAGTCCCACCTACTTCACAGCACAACTTAGAATCAGATCTGAGGACTTCTATTACAACAACTGGGAGCAGATCCTACCTGACAGGGCTGTGAAACCCACAGAGCAAAGAGGAGGCCCTACCCAGCATCCAGTATGGGCTCTCTTTACCACGACAATAAACACACCCCCTGTTAAAAGGACAGGGGCCAGCACACCCTGAGGAAAGACATGGCAAGCATCCATACCAAAAACAGCCCTCTCACCAAAAATATTGGACTCAAGCAGGCTACACAGAGGCACTCCCACATAAAAACAACACTTCAAGACCATAGTAGATAACTGTTTCTCCTAAATTCACAGAGTCAGAGAAATATAACAAAAATGAAAAAACAAAGGAATTACTCCCAATTAAAAGAACAGGGGCTTCCCTGGTGGCGCAGTGGTTGAGACTCTGCCTGCCGATGCAGGGGACACGGGTTCATGCCCCGGTCTGGGAAGATCCCACATGCCGTGGAGCGGCTGGGCCCATGAGCCATGGCCGCTGAGCCTGCGCGTCCAGAGAGGCCACAACAGTGAGAGGCCCGTGTACTGCAAAAAAACAAAAACAAGAGAAGTCCTCTGAAAGAAGAATGAAACAGACTGCTCTAGTCTACAAGACTCTGATTCAAATAGGAAGAAATAAAAATGCTGAAGGAATTAAGAAAAGCTATCAATAGAAATGTGGATTGTTGTAACTAGAAACTATGAAGAGGAGTGGGCACAAACTATAATTTGCCCACAATCAAAATTAGACAACTCAACTGTCAAGATGAAAACTGAGCTAAAGGCAATGAACAGCAAAATAAATAATGCAAAAAAACAAATAAGTGATCTGGAAAATAAAATAACAAAAATCACCCAATCAGAACAGCAAACAGAAAGACAAATGAAAAAACAAAAAAGAAAGCAACATATGAGATCTATTGGATCTATGCATGATAGGAATCCCAGAAGGAGAAGAAAAGGAAAAGGGGATCAAAAATGTATTTGAAGAAATTATGGCTGAAAATTTCCCAAACCTAAAGAAGGAAATAGCCAGATACAGGAAGCACAGAGCGTCCCAAACAAGATGAAGTCAAACAGATCTACACCAAGATATATCATAATTAAAATGGCAAAACATAAAGACAAAGAGAGGACTCTAAAGGCAGCAAGAGAAAATCAAAGAGTTAGTTACAAGGGAACCCCCAGTAAGGCTATCACCTGATTTCTCTACAGAAAGTTTTCAGGCACGACAGGAGTGGCAAGATATATTCAAAGTCCTTAAAGGGATCTACAATCTTGGATACTATACACAGCAAGATTATCATTTAGAATACAAGGAGAGAGAAAGAATTTCTCAGACAAGCAAAAACTAACAGAATACAGCAATACCAAACCTATCTTAAAGGAAATATTGAAATGTCTTCTCTAAATACAGAAGCAGCAAGAATCTATAGGAAAGGGAAAATCAAAATAGGAAAGGTAAATATATAAAAGGATTGAAGCTCACTTAAACAGACCACTACATAGGTTAAAAAACAATTAAAAAATTCTGTGAAAGTGATTATAACTACAATGAATAGTAAAAGGATAAACATGAAGATGTAAAATAGGATATAATAATCACAAGATGTGGGGGAGGGGAGTAAGAAAATGTAGATCTTTTAGAATGTATTTGAGCTCATATGCCTACCAGTCTAAAGCAAGTTGATACAGTGGTGGGTTAACATACTTGAAAAACAGGGTAACCACAAATCAAAAACATACAATGGAGTCATAAAAACCCAAAAGAAAGGTAGTTAAGCATACTACAAAAGAAAACCACAAGAGAAAAAACAAAAAGAAGAAAGGAATAAAGAAGAAATACAAAATCAACTGGAAAACAAGGTTTAAAATGGCAATACATACTTATCAATAATTACTTTAAATGTCAATGGATTAAATGCTCTGATCAAAAGATACAGAGTGGAAGACTGCATAATAAAACAAGAATCTACAATAAGCTGTCTACAAGAAACCCACTTTAGGGTGAAGGACACATATAGATTGTAAGTGAGGGGATGGAAAAATATATTTAATACAAATGGAAATAATAAGAAAGCAGGAGTAGCAATACTCATATCAGACAAAATAGACTTCAAATCAAAGGCCTTAAAGAAAGTTAAAGACACTATGTAATGATGAAAGGATCAATACAAGGAGTGGATATTACACTTGTTAATATATATGCGCCCAATAGAGGAGGACCTAAATAAATAAAACAAATACTAACAGACATAAAGAGAGAAAGTGATAGGAATACAATAATAGTAGAGACCTTAACACCCCAATGACATCAATGGGCAGATCTTCCAGAAAGAAAATAAATAAGGCAACAGAGACCCTAAATGACACAATAGAACAGTTAGACTTAATTGATATCTATAGAACACTACATCCAGAAAACCAGAATACACATGCTTTTCAACCACACATGGAATGTTCTCTAGGATAGACACCATACAAGAACACAAAACAAGCCTCAACAAATTTAAGAGAAGAGGAATTATTTCAAGCATCTTTTCTGACCACAATGGCATGAAACTAGAAATCAACCACGGGGGGGGAAAAAAAGAGAAAAAAACAATTACATGGAGACTAAATGATATGCTACTAAAAAACCAATGGATCAACAGTGAAATCAAATAGGAAATTTAAAAATAGCTCAAGACAAATGACAATGAAAACACAACCATACATATCTATGGGATGCAGCAAAAGCAGTCCTAAGAGGGAAGTGCATAGTGATATGGGCCTTCCTCAGAAAGCAAGAAAAAACTCAAATTAACAACCTAACCAACCACCTAAAACAATTAGGGAAAGAAAAAGAAACAAAACCTAAAGTCAGCAGAAGGAAGGAAATAATAAAGATCAGAGAGGAAATAAATAAAATAGAGATTTAAAAAATTGAAAAGAAATCAATAAAACCAAGAGCTGGTTCTTTGAAAGGGTAAACAAAATTGACAAACCTCTGGCCAGGTTCACCAAAAAGAAGAGAGGACCCAAATAAACAAAATAAGAAATGAAAGAGGATAAATAACAGCCGATACCATAGATGTACAAAAAAATAATAAGGGAATACTATGAACAACTATATGCCAACAAATTGGACAACTGGAAGAAATGGAAAAGTTTCTACAAACACACAGCCCACCAAAACTGAACCAAGAAGAAACAGATAACTTGAACAGACTAATCACTAGAAGTGAAATCGAATCTGTAATTAAAAAATTCCCTGCAAACAAAAGTCCAGGACCAGAGGGCTTCACCGGGGAATTCTACCAAACATACATAGAAGAACTTATATCAAACCTTCTCAAACTCTTCCAAAAGACTGAAGAGTAGGGAACACACCCAAAGTCATTCTATGAAGCCACCATCACCCTGATACCAGAACAAAACACACTACCAAAAAAGAAAATGATAGGCCAATATCTTTGATGAATATAGATGCAAAAATCCTTAATAAAATATTAGCAAACTGAGCCCAATAACACAAAAAAAGGATCATACATCATGATCAAGTTGGATTCATCCCAGGATCACAAGGATGGTTCAACATATGGGAATCAATGAATGTGATACACCACATCAACAAAAGAAAAGACAAAAACCACATGATCATCTCAATAGATGCAGAAAAAGCACTTGATAAAATTCAACATCCATTCATGATAAAAACTTCAAAGTGGGTATAGAGGGAACATACCTCAACATAATAAAAGCTGTTTATGACAAACCCAAGACTAACATTATACTCAGTAATGAAAAGCTGAAAGTCTTCCTGCTAAAATCTGGAACAAGACAAAGATGCCAACTTTCACCACTTCTCTTCAATATAGTATTGGAAGTCCTAGCCACAGCAATCAGACAATAAAAAGAAATTAAAGGTATCCAAATTGGAAGGGAAGAGGTAAAACTATCATTATATGCAGATAACATGGAACTCTATATAGAAAACCCCAAAGACTCCACACAATAACTATTAGAACTGATATACAAATTCAGCTAGGTAGCAGGATACAAGATTAACATACAGAAATCTGTTGCATTTCTTTACACTAGCAATGAAATGTCAGAAAGAGAAAGTAAAAAAAATCCCTTTAAACTTGCATCAAAATAAATTAAAATAACTAGGGATAAACCTGATCAAGGAGCTGAAAGACTTACATGTTGAGAACTGTAAGACACTGATAAAGGAAACTGAAGATGATTCAAAGAAATGGAAAGATATCCCATGCTCTTGGATTGGAATAATTAATACAGTTAAAATGCCCATACTACCCAAAGCAGTCTATGAATTTAACATGATCCCTATCAACATAACATTTTTCACAGAACTAGAACAAATAATCCTAAAATTTATATGGAACCATAAAAGACCCAGAATTGCCAAAGCAATCCTGAGCAAAAAAAACAAAGCTGGAGGCATAACCCTCCCAGACTTGAGACAATACTATAAAGCTACAGTAATCAAAACAGTGTGGTACTGGCACAAAAACAGATATATGGATCAATGGAATAAAGAACCCAGAAATAAACCCATACCCCCATGGTCAATTAATCTTCAACAAAGGAGGCAAGAATATACAATGGAGAAAATACAGTCTCTTCAATAAGTGGTGCTGAGAAAACTGGACAGCTACATGTGAAAGAATGAAATTAGAACATTCTCTAACACCATATACAAAAATAAACCCCAAATGGCTTAAAGAACTAAATGTATGACCAGATACTATAAAACTCCTAGGGGCAGAACATTCTTTGCCATAAATCACAGCAATATTTTTTTGGACCTGTCTCCTACAGTAATGGAAATAAAAGCAAAAATAAACAAATGGGACCTAATTAAACTTAAAAGGTTTTGCAGAGCAAAGGAAACCATCACAAAATGAAAAGACAACCTACAGAATGGGAGGAAATATTTGCAAAAGATATGACCGACAAGGTTTCCAATATATGCAAACAGCTCAATATCAAAAAAGCAAACAACCCAATCAAAAAATGGGCAGAAGACCTAAATAGACATTTCTCCAAAGAAACATACACATAGCCAATAGGTACATGAAAAGATGATCCACATTGATAATTATTAGAGAAATGCAAATCTCTCTACAGTGAGGTATCACCTCACACCAGTCAGAATGGCCATCATCAAAAAGTCTACAAATAATAAGTGCTGGAGAGGGTGTGGAGTAAAGGGAACCCTCCTACACTGTTGGTGAAAATGTAAACCAGTACATAGAAAACAGTATGGAGGTTCCTTAAAAAAATAAAAATAGAGTTACCATATGATCCAGCCACTGCACTCTTGGGCATTATGTCTGGAAAAAACAAAAACTCTAATTCAAAAGGATACATGCACCCTTATGTTCATAGCAGCATTACTTACAACAGGCAAGACATGGAAGCAATCTAATTGTCCACTGACAGCTGAACAGATAAAGAAGATGTGGTATATAGATATAGATATACATGTGTACATACAATGCAATATTACTCAGCCATAAAAAATGAAATAACGGCTGCATTATTGCAATAACATGGATGGATCTAGATATTATCATACTAAATAAAGTAAGTTAGAGAAAGACAAATATCATATATGATATCACTTATATGTTGAATCTTAAAAAAATGATACAAATGAACTTATTTACAAAACAGAAACAGACTCATAGACATAGAAAACAAACTTACTGTTACCAAAGAAGAAAGGGAGGGGGGCGGGATAAATTAGGAGTTTGGGATTAACATGTACACACTACTATATATAAAGTAGATAAACATGACCTATTGTATAGCACAGGGAACTATATTCAATATCCTGTTATAACCTATAATGGAAAAGAATCTGAAAAATTGTATATATATATATATATATGTGTATAAATGAATCACTTTGCTGTACACTTGAAACTAAAACAACATTGTTAATCAAATATACTTCAATTAAAAACAAAGAAATAGGGCATGGGGTTCAGTGAACTAAAATCAAGTCATCAACAGGCTGCATTCCTTTCTGAAGTCTCTAGAAGGGAATCTGTTCTGATCATTTGGGTTTGTGGTAGAAATCAGTTCCTTCAGGTTGTAAGATTCATGTCCTTGTTTTCCTCCTAGCTGTAAACAGAGGGCTGTTCCCAGAACTAGAAGCTACCAGCTCTTGGTTCCTTTCCTTCATCTTCAAACCTAACAACAGCAGGTTAAGTCCTTCTAATGTCACATCTCTCTGAACCTTCTTCCACTGTGGTTACATCTTTCCCGGACCACATTTGAGAAAGATTCTCTGCTTTAAAGGATTTATGAGGTTATAATGGGCCCACCCAAATAATCAAGGATAATCTCTTGATTTCTGTGTCCTTAATCATAATCACATCTTCAAAGTCTTTTGCTATGCAAGGTATCATATTCACAGGTTCTAAGGGGTTGGGGAGTGAATATCCTTGAGGACTATTTTTCTGCCTACTACATTAAACATTTCAATAATTACATTAATCATGAAAGACCAAAACACTCCAATTAAAAGACAAAGACTTTTGAATGAACATAAAACAAAACCCAAATATATACTGACTCCATGAGACACATGTTAAATATGAAACCACAGACATTTTGAAAGTAAAGGGATGAGAAAGATACACCATGTAAACATTAAGAATAAGATGGCTAGAGGGCTATATTAATGTCAGACAAAATAGATTCCAAAACAAAAATATTACCAGAGATAAAGAGAAATCCTTCATGAAGATGAAATGGTCAATTCATCAGGAAGACACAGTAATTGTAAACAGAGCTTCAAATTACATGAAGCAAAATTTACATAATTAATAAACAATTACACAATCACTATTGGGGCTTTTAATATCTCTCAGCATTTGCCAGAACTAGACAAAAAAAAAATCAATATAGATAAAGAAGAACTGAACAGTGCTATCAACTACCTTGATTTAACTGATATTTAATCGATCACTACGTCAAACAACTGCAAAATACACATTCTTTTCAAGTGCAATGATACTTTTAGTAGGATAGACCATATTCTGGTCTCATAAAACAGACTCAATACATTTTTAAAACATCTGTACAGATTATTCCTAACACAAATGAATAAAGGGGAAAATGAGGAAAGCAATAACTCATGGGTCAGTACGGATAATAGCTATTACTGTCTTCTTTTCAATTACAGTAGGGTTTATTGTGGTTCCTGAAGAACAATGCACTTTTTAGCACCAAAAACTCTGTAGTGAAGAAAGCTAAAGGCGTAAGACATGAGGGGATGGGGTAGCAATGTACTGTACAAAAAACTGGGTAATTTTTTTTTTTTTCTAGCTGTGCCATGTGGCTTGTGAAATCTTACTTCCCTGACCAGGGATTGAACCCAGGCCCTCGGCAGTGAAAGCCCAGAGTCCTAACCATTGGACTGCCAGGGAACTCCCCAAACTGGGTAATTTTGTGCACATAGATTTATTTCTCTATATCAAATATTGAAACCAATAAACATTTTAATGTTTTCTAAATGCTTTTTTAAAAAATATTGCCTGAAAATTTTTGTCTTTTTAGCTATAATCTCTCAAATAAAACTTTGACTTTCTAAAGGCTATGCCAATTAGGATCTCTCTATATACATAAATTAGAAAGAGCACCCAAACACCATCCACACATACCAAATCAAGAGCTCTGTATTCTCACTATTTTTGTGTCCAGTTGAAAAATTTACCTCTAATAAAAGATTTTTAAAATGTAAATGTCTTTAATTTTAGGCTACTCATTTATGATGAGATTAAACATCTCATCATAAATGGGTAGCCTAAAATAAGATAATGTAGGTGAGAACATTTTGTAAACTGTACAGTCCTGAAAATATAATCAGTATATATTCTATTGATATAATAGAAATATTCCATGTGATACTTTCATTTTATAAATTCAATTCTAATACTGGCTTCTCTAGGAGTTTAACCTAACTTAATGAAGAACCAATTATTTCCCCTAAAAATGGGAGAAAACATTGCATTTCTGAAGACACACATATATTACATATTTAGTGGTATTATTTACTTATGAGAAAGTAGTAATTTAATATTCTATTTATGACATACTGTCCTTCAGTGTTCAGGTTTCTCTTCCTCAAGACAACCTTCTTGACCTAACCACTGTGATGGTTAATTTTCTGTGTCAATTTGGCTGGGCCATGGGGTGCCTAGGCATTTGGTTAAACATTATTTTGAGTTTATAAATTTCTATTCAGCTTATAAATTTCTAAAAGAAAATGGCCTTTTCTCCAAAGAAGATATACAGACTGCCAACAAGCACATGAAAGAATGCTCAACATCATTAATCATTAGAGAAATGCAAATCAAAACTACAATGAGATATCACCTCACGCCAGTCAGAATGGCCATCATCAAAAAATCTAGAAACAATAAATGCTGGAGAGGGTGTGGAGAAAAGGGAACACTCTTGCACTGCTGGTGGGAATGTGAATTGGTTCAGCCACTGTGGAGAACAGTATGGAGGTTCCTTAAAAAACTACAAATAGAACTACCATATGACCCAGCAATCCCACTACTGGGCATATACCCTGAGAAAGTCAAAATTCAAAAAGAGTCATGTACCAAAATGTTCACTGCAGCTCCATTTACAATAGCCCAGAGATGGAAACAACCTAAGTGCCCATCATAGGATGAATGGATAAAGAAGATGTGACACATATATACAATGGAATATTACTCAGCCATAAAAAGAAACGAAATTGAGCTATTTGTAATGAGGTGGATGGACCTAGAGTCTGTCATACAGAGTGAAGTAAGTCAGAAAGAGAAAGACAAATACCATATGCTAACACATATATATGGAATTTAAGAAAAAAAATGTCATGAAGAACCTAGGGGTAAGACGGGAATAAAGACACAGACCTACTGGAGAACGGACTTGAGGATATGGGGAGGGGGAAGGGTGAGCTGTGACAAAGCGAGAGGCATGGACATGTATACACTACCAAACGTAAGGTAGATAGGTAGTGGGAAGCAGCCGCATAGCACAGGGATATCAGCTCGGTGCTTTGTGACCGCCTGGAGGGGTGGGATAGGGAGGGTGGGAGGGAGGGAGACGCAAGAGGGAAGAGATATGGGAACATATGTATATGTATAACTGATTCACTTTGCTATAAAGCAGAAAGTAACACACCATTGTAAAGCAATTATACCCCAATAAAGATGTTAAAAAAAAAAAAAAAGAAAATGGCCTTTTGATACATGTAATTCCTGAAAAAACTGGACATCCCAATGGATTTGGGCATCTCCATTCCTGGTTTGGTATAAAGGCAATCAGGGCCCTAGAATGGAAAAGGACCATCACATGGAAGGAAAATGCTCCTCCTTGCATTCTACTCAGCCGCTTGTTCAAAGTGAGACAATCATCTGTGCATAATAATTAAAGGCAGAGATGGCTAGAGGCAAATAATTATCATGGTTGAAAATTTGTGATTTTAAAATAATTCCAGTTGGACCTCTTTCATAATTGCATTCATTACCCTAGAAAAAAATAATGAAACTTAAGTTAGGAAGTGTTTTGGCATGTAGACATACTTCAAGATTCTTTCTTTTGTCAGGGTATGTGAATTAAGAACAGAATGGAATTTTTAAAAGTAGTGCAATGGTGGTTAAAATTACTCTTTCTTTTCTATTCTTTCTGTAAAAAAACGTTTTAATGAACACTTAAAGCCAAATGTCTAGGTTTTGTACACATCAACAGAAAATACAAACAAGAAATAGAAAGAACACAGAGACTACTATTGATCCCTCTTTACACAAAAGGAGTTATTTTCTTTGGTATTGGCTTTAAAAAGTGGTGTTCCCCCCCTCTCCCTCCCCTTCAATAAAGGAACCAACAATTCATTGTGTGTAAGCTGGAGCTGCAAGGAATTACTGAAAAAGAACTAAAAAAAAAAAAAAAAAGAAAAAAAAAAGCATTATACCAAAGAGAGAAACACATTTCAAGTCAGACTTATCTACTCTCTTGGATTTAGGCACACACATTTTTTACTGTGAGCTGAATGAATGAGCGTGAATACAAGCCTGTGTTGATGGTGCCTTGCACCCAACCACATTACTAAAATCCTTTTCTATATAAATTGCCCAGTGTTGCATTCCTTTTATTCTCTACATTGTTGTACCATAAATACCTAGTTTAAACTAACATGCAATGCCATTTTAGTAAGCCCCTGGAGAGCCATTCGTTTAAATACATGTAATAGCAAGGGGAACAACCTAGGATCCATTATACTAGCATACTCCATGTAAAAAAATGATATATTTCTGTCAAAAGCTGATATTTATGACTCTAAATTTTAAACTAAACTTGTGAGAAATAAGTTGTCCTTTTATCCAAAGACTAGTACAGTGTTTCCGACATACAAAAGTATCATCGATGCATATTTTTTTAAAAGTTACTTTTTACATATTTATTACAATGAATACAATTTTTTAAAAAGCTCAATATTCACAGCTAGCACTTTTTTCTATTTTCCTTCACCGTCTATTTTACATGGGCAATTTTATAGTCAGCTTTCTTCACTTAATACAGTATCATAAACATTTTACTCTGCTGTTACCTGCTTTTCTTAATATCCTATTGCAAGTACGTACATACTTACCATAATCATTCCAGCTATTTACATTTTTCCCATTATAAATCACACTGTAATAAACCTATTTGTATATATAAGTTTTTATAATTTAAATAAGATGAATTCTGAGAAATAGAATGGCCTTTTAATGACATTCTTTCCTGAATATAAGAAATTGAATCAGTAATCCAATTTAGTCACTTCCTTTCAGAATAGATAAGTAAGAATCCAAGCCTCCTTTTACACAATTGTAAAACAGGTTGATAACTCAGACTTGGGGTTAGTAGGTCTAGGTCTCAATTCTATCTCTAATACCTGTACAATCTTTGGGAAGTGACTTACCTCTTACAGTTCTTATTTTTCTCATCTTAAAATGGGAATAGTGACCTCTGGTTTCCAGTTCAGCATGTAAGGAGCTTAGAAGTCACTACCCCATCCTAATAACAAGTAAAAAGCTGAAGAAATGGAAAAATCAACAACTCCTTGAATCATCAGAAATGTGATGTCACGCAAAATTGGAGCATCAGACAAGAGGACACAGAGAATCCCAACTTACCAAAGCAGAAACCCACAAGCACTGTGGGAACCAGTGCCAGGGTAAGGAAACCTGAACTGTAATTGATGAATTACTGGAAGCTCAGCATGGACAGCTCTGAGTGTTAAACTCAAGGGAGAATCCCGTCATTGTTGGAGAAGAGCACAGGAGCTCAACCAGGTCCATGAGGTGAATATCAGAGAAAAATCCCCTCAAGCTTCCGGCAAGAAGAAAGGGGAAAAAAGCCAATTTGAAAGGTACAAGAACATTGTTCTTTTTTTTTTTAAACATGTTTATTGGAGTATAATTGCTTTACAATGGTGTGTTACTTTCTGCTTTATAACAAAGTGAATCAGTTATACATATACATATGTTCCCATATCTCTTCCCTCTTGCGTCTCCCTCCCACCCTGCCTATCCCACCCCTCCAGGCGGTCACAAAGCACCGAGCTGATCTCCCTGTGCTATGCGGCTGCTTCCCACTAGCTATCTATTTTACATTTGGTAGTGTATATATGTCCATGCCACTCTCTCACTTTGTCCCAACTTACCCTTCCCCCTCCCCATGTCCTCAAGTCCATTCTCTAGTAGGTCTGTGTCTTTATTCCCGTCTTGCCCCTAGGTTCTTCATGACCTTTTTTTTTTTTAGATTCCATATATATGCTAGCATATGGTATTTGTTTTTCTCTTTCTGACTTACTTCACTTTGTATGACAGACTCTAGGTCCATCCACCTCACGACCCTGAGAAAACCATAATTCAAAGAGAGTCATGTACCAAAATGTTCATTGCAGCTCTACTTACAATAGCCAGGGCATGGAAGCAACCTAAGTGTCCATCAACAGATGAATGGATAAAGAAGGTGTGGCACATATATACAATGGAATATTACTCAGCCATAAAAAGGAACATTCTGTTCTTAACAAGGCCTGCCTTCAGGAGAAATTGTTTTACCAGAGCCTAAGTTTCTGGTGATTTATAATAGCCTAACTTACCTGGGAGGGAAATACTCAACTCTATTTCCCTCTATCTTTCCACATAGGGGAAGGGAAACACACAACTCCAGCCTCCTCTAGCCATTCTGTGCTGACTAACGGGGAGAAAACCTGAGAATCACTGGTGAAGTTTAAAATCCAGGAGCATAGGCTCACCAGGAGACTGAGACTTAATCAGAGGACTACAGAATGCTTCCCCTCCCCCACACCTTACCACTACATTACTGAAGGCCTATTTACTGTCATTCTTTTTACCCAGTACATCATGTCTCCCTTTCAACACAAAATTATAAGGCATACTAGAAGGCAAAAAACAGTTTTGGGAGACTGAACAAGCATTAGAACCAGAGTCAGCAGGAATGCCAGAGTTATCAGACCAGGAGTTTTTAACAAGTATGATTAGTATGCTAAGAACTCTAATGTACAAGAACAGATGAATAATGTAAGCAAAGAGATGGAAATTCTACTAAAGAATCAAACAGAAACTCTAGAGATCAAAAACACTGTAGTAGAAATGAAGAATGCCTTTAATAAGCTCATCAGTAAACAGGAAACAGCCTAGGAAAGAATCTCTGCACTCAAGAATATTACAATAGAAAATTCCAAAAGTGAAAAGCAAGGAGAAAAAAGACATACTCACAAAATCCCCAATAGAACAGCATGCCCCAAAACTGTGGTATAACCACAAAATTTGTAACATATGTGCAGTGGGAATACCAGAAGGAGAAGCTAAAGAGAGAAAGGAACGGAAGTAGTCTTTGAAGATATAATAACTGAGAATTTCCCCCCAATTAATGCCAGGCACCAAAATGTACATCCAGGAATCTCAGAGAACACCAAGCAGATAACACCAAGAAAAAACCCTACACATAGGCATATCACCACGACTCCTGAAGCCCACGCACCTGGAGCCCGTGCTCCACAACAAGAGAAGCCACCACAATGAGAAGCCCGCACACCACAATGAAGAGTAGCCCCTGCTCGCGGCAACTAAAGAAAGCCCATGCTCAGCAATGAAGACCCAACACAGCCAAAAATAAATAAATAAATAAATAAACTTAAAAAAAAATTAAAGATAAAGAAAAATCATGAAAGAAGCCAGAGGAAAAACCCACCTTACCTATAGAAGAGCATGGATAATAATTACATCTTACTTCTCCTAAAAAAAAAAGTAATAATAATACAAGCAAGAGGAGAATGAAGTGAAATATTTCAAGTATTGAGAGAAAAGAACCCTACCAACCTAGGATTTGGTACCCTGCAAAACTGTCCATTAAAAGTGAAGGAGAAATAAAGACTTTCTCAGACACATAAAAATTAAGGGAATTTGTTTCCAGTAGACCTGTCTTGCAAGAAACATTTTAAAAAAATTCTTCAGAGAGAAGGAAATGATATAGGTCAGAAACTTGGATTTACATAAAAAAGGAAGAACATTACAGAATTAATAAGTGAAGATGAAATGTTTCTTATTCTTACTTGATTTAACATATTTCTTATTCTTAATTGATTTAACAGATTTCAGTTTGTTCAAAATAATAATAGCAACAAATCTTAGATTATGTCCTTTTATGTATAAGTGAAATAAATGACAGCAATTATACAAGGGATGGGAGGGAAGAATTACAAATATTTTGCTATTATAAGGTATTTGCAATACCTGTGAATTGATATACTGTTATTTGAAAGCAGACTTGGATTGACTGTAGGTATATATTGCAAATCTATGGCAATCACTAACAAAAGTAAAAAAAGAAATACAACTGATATGCTAAGAAAGGAGAAAATATGGAATCATATAAAATGCTCAATTAAAACCACAAAAGACAGAAAAAGAGTAAA